>NC_073273.2:14474642-14780357 GCF_029289425.2 Pan paniscus
TGAGGCCTACAGTGGAAAAGGAAACGTCTTCACATAAAAAGGAGACAGAAGCATTCTCCCAACATTCTTTGTGATATATGCATTCATCTCACAAAGCTGAACCTTACTTTTGATTGAGCAGTTTGGAGACCCCCTTTTTCTACTATCTGCAAGTGGACATTTGGAGTGCTTTGAGGCCTATGATGGAAAAGGAAATATCTTCCCTTAAGAAGTAGACAGAAGGATTCTGACAAATTTCTTTGTGATGTGTGCATTCATCTCACAGAGTTGAACCTTACTCTCGTTGAACAGTTTTGAAACACTGTTTTCGTAGAATCTGCAAGTGGACATTTTGAGCGCTTGGAGGGCTATGGTGGTAAAGGAAATATCTTCCCATAAGAACTAGACACAAGCATTCTGACAAGCTCCTTTGTGATGTGGGCATTCGCCTCACAGAGTTGAAACTATCTTTTGATTGAGCAGCTTTGAAACACTCTTTCTGTAGAATCTGCAGGTAGGCATTTGGAAGGTTTGGGGCCTATGGTGGAAAAGGAAATATCTTCACACAAAAATTAGACAGAAGCATTCTGACAACCTTCTTTGTGATATGTGCATTTATCACACAGAGTGAAACCTTACTTTTTATTGGGCAGCTTTGAAACACCCTTTTTGAATGATCTGCATGTGGACATTTGGAGTGCTTTGAGGTCTATTGTGGCCAAGGAAATATCTTCACCTAAGAACTAGACAGAAGCGTTCTGAGAAATTTCTTGTGATATGTGTATTCATCTCACAGAGTTGAACCTTACTTTGGATTGACTAGTTTCGAAACACTCTTTCTGTAGAATCTGAAAGTGGACGGTTGGAGTGCTTTGAGGCCTATGGTGGAAAAGGAAATATCTTCACATTAAAACTAGACAGAAGGATTTGGACAAACTACTTTGTGATGTGTACATTCATCTCACAGAGTTAAGCCTTACTATCAATTGAGCCATTTTGAAACACTTTTCGTAGAATCTGCAAGTGGACATTTGGAGCGCTTTGAGGCCTAGGGCGGAAAAAGAAATATATTCACATAAAAACTAGACGGAGGCCTTCTGACAAACCTCTCTCTTATGTGTGCATTCATCTCACAGAGTTGAACCTTTCTTTTGATTGAGCAGCTTTGAAACCCTCTTTTTGTAGAATTTGCATGTGAACATTTGAAGCGCTTAGAGGCCTGTGGAGGAAAAGGAACTATCTTCACATAAAACCTAGACAGAAGCATTCTGACAAACTTCTTTGTGATGTGTGCATTCATCTCACAGAGTGGATCCTTACTTTTCATTGAGCAGTTTTGAAACACTCTTTTTGTAGAATCTGCAGGTGGATATTTGGAGGGCTTTGAGGCCTCTGGTGGATAACGAAATATCTCCACATAATAACTAGACAGAAGAATTCTCACAAACTTCTTTGTAATGTGAGCATTCATCTCACAGATTTGAACTGTTCTTTTGACTGAGCAGCTTTGAAACACTCTTTTTATGAAATCTGCAAGTGGACATTTGGATCGCTTTGAGGCCTCTGGTGGAAAAGGAAATATCTTCACAATAAAACTGGAGAGAAGCATTCTGACAAACTGCTTTGTGATGTGTACATTCATCTCACAGAGTTGAACCTTGCTTTACATTGAGCAGTTTGGAACACACTTTTTGTAGAATTTGAAAGTGGACCTTTGGGATTGCTTTGAGGCCTATGGTGGAAAAGGAAATATCTTCATATAAAGACTAGACAGAAGCATTGTGACAAACTCCTTTGTGATGTGTGCATTCAACTCACAGAGTTGAACTTTTCTTTTGACTGAGCAACTTTGAAACACTCTATCTGTAGAATTTCCCAGTGGATATTTGCAGTGGTTTGAGGCCTCTGACGGAAAGGGAAGTATCTTCACATAACAACTAGACAGAAGCACTCTGACTAAATTTTCGTGATGTGTCATTCTTCTCACAGAGTTGAACCTTACTTTTCATTGAGGAATTTTTAAATACTTTTTTGTAGAATCTGCAAGGTGACATTTGCAGCGCTTCAAGGCCTATCGTGGATCACGAAACGTCTTCATGTAACAACTAGGCAGAAGCACTATGAGAAACTCCAATGTGGTGTGTGCTTTCGTATCACACAGAGTTGAACTTTTCTTTTGATTGAGCAGCTTTGAAACATTCTTTTTGTAGAATCTGAAAGTGGACATTTGGAGCTGTTTGAGGCCTATGGTGGATAACGAAATATCTTCATATAATAATAACTAGAGAGAAGCATACTGAGAAGCTTCTTTGTGACGTGAGAATTCATCTCACAGATTTGAACCTTCGTTTGATTGAGTAGCTTTGAAGCACTCTTTCTGTAGAATCTGCAAATGGACATTTGGAGGGGTTTGAGGCCTACAGTGGAAAAGGAAACGTCTTCACATAAAAAGGAGACAGAAGCATTCTCACAACATTCTTTGTGATATATGCATTCATCTCACAAAGCTGAACCTTACTTTTGATTGAGCAGTTTGGAGACCCCCTTTTTCTACTATCTGCAAGTGGACATTTGGAGTGCTTTGAGGCCTATGATGGAAAAGGAAATATCTTCCCTTAAGAAGTAGACAGAAGGATTCTGACAAATTTCTTTGTGATGTGTGCATTCATCTCACAGAGTTGAACCTTACTCTCGTTGAACAGTTTTGAAACACTGTTTTCGTAGAATCTGCAAGTGGACATTTTGAGCGCTTGGAGGGCTATGGTGGTAAAGGAAATATCTTCCCATAAGAACTAGACACAAGCATTCTGACAAGCTCCTTTGTGATGTGGGCATTCGCCTCACAGAGTTGAAACTATCTTTTGATTGAGCAGCTTTGAAACACTCTTTCTGTAGAATCTGCAGGTAGGCATTTGGAAGGTTTGGGGCCTATGGTGGAAAAGGAAATATCTTCACACAAAAATTAGACAGAAGCATTCTGACAACCTTCTTTGTGATATGTGCATTTATCACACAGAGTGAAACCTTACTTTTTATTGGGCAGCTTTGAAACACCCTTTTTGAATGATCTGCATGTGGACATTTGGAGTGCTTTGAGGTCTATTGTGGCCAAGGAAATATCTTCACCTAAGAACTAGACAGAAGCGTTCTGAGAAATTTCTTGTGATATGTGTATTCATCTCACAGAGTTGAACCTTACTTTGGATTGACTAGTTTCGAAACACTCTTTCTGTAGAATCTGAAAGTGGACGGTTGGAGTGCTTTGAGGCCTATGGTGGAAAAGGAAATATCTTCACATTAAAACTAGACAGAAGGATTTGGACAAACTACTTTGTGATGTGTACATTCATCTCACAGAGTTAAGCCTTACTATCAATTGAGCCATTTTGAAACACTTTTCGTAGAATCTGCAAGTGGACATTTGGAGCGCTTTGAGGCCTAGGGCGGAAAAAGAAATATATTCACATAAAAACTAGACGGAGGCCTTCTGACAAACCTCTCTCTTATGTGTGCATTCATCTCACAGAGTTGAACCTTTCTTTTGATTGAGCAGCTTTGAAACCCTCTTTTTGTAGAATTTGCATGTGAACATTTGAAGCGCTTAGAGGCCTGTGGAGGAAAAGGAACTATCTTCACATAAAACCTAGACAGAAGCATTCTGACAAACTTCTTTGTGATGTGTGCATTCATCTCACAGAGTGGATCCTTACTTTTCATTGAGCAGTTTTGAAACACTCTTTTTGTAGAATCTGCAGGTGGATATTTGGAGGGCTTTGAGGCCTCTGGTGGATAACGAAATATCTCCACATAATAACTAGACAGAAGAATTCTCACAAACTTCTTTGTAATGTGAGCATTCATCTCACAGATTTGAACTGTTCTTTTGACTGAGCAGCTTTGAAACACTCTTTTTATGAAATCTGCAAGTGGACATTTGGATCGCTTTGAGGCCTCTGGTGGAAAAGGAAATATCTTCACAATAAAACTGGAGAGAAGCATTCTGACAAACTGCTTTGTGATGTGTACATTCATCTCACAGAGTTGAACCTTGCTTTACATTGAGCAGTTTGGAACACACTTTTTGTAGAATTTGAAAGTGGACCTTTGGGATTGCTTTGAGGCCTATGGTGGAAAAGGAAATATCTTCATATAAAGACTAGACAGAAGCATTGTGACAAACTCCTTTGTGATGTGTGCATTCAAATCACAGAGTTGAACTTTTCTTTTGACTGAGCAACTTTGAAACACTCTATCTGTAGAATTTCCCAGTGGATATTTGCAGTGGTTTGAGGCCTCTGACGGAAAGGGAAGTATCTTCACATAACAACTAGACAGAAGCACTCTGACTAAATTTTCGTGATGTGTCATTCTTCTCACAGAGTTGAACCTTACTTTTCATTGAGGAATTTTTAAATACTTTTTTGTAGAATCTGCAAGGTGACATTTGCAGCGCTTCAAGGCCTATCGTGGATCACGAAACGTCTTCATGTAACAACTAGGCAGAAGCACTATGAGAAACTCCAATGTGGTGTGTGCTTTCGTATCACACAGAGTTGAACTTTTCTTTTGATTGAGCAGCTTTGAAACATTCTTTTTGTAGAATCTGAAAGTGGACATTTGGAGCTGTTTGAGGCCTATGGTGGATAACGAAATATCTTCATATAATAATAACTAGAGAGAAGCATACTGAGAAGCTTCTTTGTGACGTGAGAATTCATCTCACAGATTTGAACCTTCGTTTGATTGAGTAGCTTTGAAGCACTCTTTCTGTAGAATCTGCAAATGGACATTTGGAGGGGTTTGAGGCCTACAGTGGAAAAGGAAACGTCTTCACATAAAAAGGAGACAGAAGCATTCTCACAACATTCTTTGTGATATATGCATTCATCTCACAAAGCTGAACCTTACTTTTGATTGAGCAGTTTGGAGACCCCCTTTTTCTACTATCTGCAAGTGGACATTTGGAGTGCTTTGAGGCCTATGATGGAAAAGGAAATATCTTCCCTTAAGAAGTAGACAGAAGGATTCTGACAAATTTCTTTGTGATGTGTGCATTCATCTCACAGAGTTGAACCTTACTCTCGTTGAACAGTTTTGAAACACTGTTTTCGTAGAATCTGCAAGTGGACATTTTGAGCGCTTGGAGGGCTATGGTGGTAAAGGAAATATCTTCCCATAAGAACTAGACACAAGCATTCTGACAAGCTCCTTTGTGATGTGGGCATTCGCCTCACAGAGTTGAAACTATCTTTTGATTGAGCAGCTTTGAAACACTCTTTCTGTAGAATCTGCAGGTAGGCATTTGGAAGGTTTGGGGCCTATGGTGGAAAAGGAAATATCTTCACACAAAAATTAGACAGAAGCATTCTGACAACCTTCTTTGTGATATGTGCATTTATCACACAGAGTGAAACCTTACTTTTTATTGGGCAGCTTTGAAACACCCTTTTTGAATGATCTGCATGTGGACATTTGGAGTGCTTTGAGGTCTATTGTGGCCAAGGAAATATCTTCACCTAAGAACTAGACAGAAGCGTTCTGAGAAATTTCTTGTGATATGTGTATTCATCTCACAGAGTTGAACCTTACTTTGGATTGACTAGTTTCGAAACACTCTTTCTGTAGAATCTGAAAGTGGACGGTTGGAGTGCTTTGAGGCCTATGGTGGAAAAGGAAATATCTTCACATTAAAACTAGACAGAAGGATTTGGACAAACTACTTTGTGATGTGTACATTCATCTCACAGAGTTAAGCCTTACTATCAATTGAGCCATTTTGAAACACTTTTCGTAGAATCTGCAAGTGGACATTTGAAGCGCTTTGAGGCCTAGGGCGGAAAAAGAAATATATTCACATAAAAACTAGACGGAGGCCTTCTGACAAACCTCTCTCTTATGTGTGCATTCATCTCACAGAGTTGAACCTTTCTTTTGATTGAGCAGCTTTGAAACCCTCTTTTTGTAGAATTTGCATGTGAACATTTGAAGCGCTTAGAGGCCTGTGGAGGAAAAGGAACTATCTTCACATAAAACCTAGACAGAAGCATTCTGACAAACTTCTTTGTGATGTGTGCATTCATCTCACAGAGTGGATCCTTACTTTTCATTGAGCAGTTTTGAAACACTCTTTTTGTAGAATCTGCAGGTGGATATTTGGAGGGCTTTGAGGCCTCTGGTGGATAACGAAATATCTCCACATAATAACTAGACAGAAGAATTCTCACAAACTTCTTTGTAATGTGAGCATTCATCTCACAGATTTGAACTGTTCTTTTGACTGAGCAGCTTTGAAACACTCTTTTTATGAAATCTGCAAGTGGACATTTGGATCGCTTTGAGGCCTCTGGTGGAAAAGGAAATATCTTCACAATAAAACTGGAGAGAAGCATTCTGACAAACTGCTTTGTGATGTGTACATTCATCTCACAGAGTTGAACCTTGCTTTACATTGAGCAGTTTGGAACACACTTTTTGTAGAATTTGAAAGTGGACCTTTGGGATTGCTTTGAGGCCTATGGTGGAAAAGGAAATATCTTCATATAAAGACTAGACAGAAGCATTGTGACAAACTCCTTTGTGATGTGTGCATTCAACTCACAGAGTTGAACTTTTCTTTTGACTGAGCAACTTTGAAACACTCTATCTGTAGAATTTCCCAGTGGATATTTGCAGTGGTTTGAGGCCTCTGACGGAAAGGGAAGTATCTTCACATAACAACTAGACAGAAGCACTCTGACTAAATTTTTGTGATGTGTCATTCTTCTCACAGAGTTGAACCTTACTTTTCATTGAGGAATTTTTAAATACTTTTTTGTAGAATCTGCAAGGTGACATTTGCAGCGCTTCAAGGCCTATCGTGGATCACGAAACGTCTTCATGTAACAACTAGGCAGAAGCACTATGAGAAACTCCAATGTGGTGTGTGCTTTCGTATCACACAGAGTTGAACTTTTCTTTTGATTGAGCAGCTTTGAAACATTCTTTTTGTAGAATCTGAAAGTGGACATTTGGAGCTGTTTGAGGCCTATGGTGGATAACGAAATATCTTCATATAATAATAACTAGAGAGAAGCATACTGAGAAGCTTCTTTGTGACGTGAGAATTCATCTCACAGATTTGAACCTTCGTTTGATTGAGTAGCTTTGAAGCACTCTTTCTGTAGAATCTGCAAATGGACATTTGGAGGGGTTTGAGGCCTACAGTGGAAAAGGAAACGTCTTCACATAAAAAGGAGACAGAAGCATTCTCACAACATTCTTTGTGATATATGCATTCATCTCACAAAGCTGAACCTTACTTTTGATTGAGCAGTTTGGAGACCCCCTTTTTCTACTATCTGCAAGTGGACATTTGGAGTGCTTTGAGGCCTATGATGGAAAAGGAAATATCTTCCCTTAAGAAGTAGACAGAAGGATTCTGACAAATTTCTTTGTGATGTGTGCATTCATCTCACAGAGTTGAACCTTACTCTCGTTGAACAGTTTTGAAACACTGTTTTCGTAGAATCTGCAAGTGGACATTTTGAGCGCTTGGAGGGCTATGGTGGTAAAGGAAATATCTTCCCATAAGAACTAGACACAAGCATTCTGACAAGCTCCTTTGTGATGTGGGCATTCGCCTCACAGAGTTGAAACTATCTTTTGATTGAGCAGCTTTGAAACACTCTTTCTGTAGAATCTGCAGGTAGGCATTTGGAAGGTTTGGGGCCTATGGTGGAAAAGGAAATATCTTCACACAAAAATTAGACAGAAGCATTCTGACAACCTTCTTTGTGATATGTGCATTTATCACACAGAGTGAAACCTTACTTTTTATTGGGCAGCTTTGAAACACCCTTTTTGAATGATCTGCATGTGGACATTTGGAGTGCTTTGAGGTCTATTGTGGCCAAGGAAATATCTTCACCTAAGAACTAGACAGAAGCGTTCTGAGAAATTTCTTGTGATATGTGTATTCATCTCACAGAGTTGAACCTTACTTTGGATTGACTAGTTTCGAAACACTCTTTCTGTAGAATCTGAAAGTGGACGGTTGGAGTGCTTTGAGGCCTATGGTGGAAAAGGAAATATCTTCACATTAAAACTAGACAGAAGGATTTGGACAAACTACTTTGTGATGTGTACATTCATCTCACAGAGTTAAGCCTTACTATCAATTGAGCCATTTTGAAACACTTTTCGTAGAATCTGCAAGTGGACATTTGAAGCGCTTTGAGGCCTAGGGCGGAAAAAGAAATATATTCACATAAAAACTAGACGGAGGCCTTCTGACAAACCTCTCTCTTATGTGTGCATTCATCTCACAGAGTTGAACCTTTCTTTTGATTGAGCAGCTTTGAAACCCTCTTTTTGTAGAATTTGCATGTGAACATTTGAAGCGCTTAGAGGCCTGTGGAGGAAAAGGAACTATCTTCACATAAAACCTAGACAGAAGCATTCTGACAAACTTCTTTGTGATGTGTGCATTCATCTCACAGAGTGGATCCTTACTTTTCATTGAGCAGTTTTGAAACACTCTTTTTGTAGAATCTGCAGGTGGATATTTGGAGGGCTTTGAGGCCTCTGGTGGATAACGAAATATCTCCACATAATAACTAGACAGAAGAATTCTCACAAACTTCTTTGTAATGTGAGCATTCATCTCACAGATTTGAACTGTTCTTTTGACTGAGCAGCTTTGAAACACTCTTTTTATGAAATCTGCAAGTGGACATTTGGATCGCTTTGAGGCCTCTGGTGGAAAAGGAAATATCTTCACAATAAAACTGGAGAGAAGCATTCTGACAAACTGCTTTGTGATGTGTACATTCATCTCACAGAGTTGAACCTTGCTTTACATTGAGCAGTTTGGAACACACTTTTTGTAGAATTTGAAAGTGGACCTTTGGGATTGCTTTGAGGCCTATGGTGGAAAAGGAAATATCTTCATATAAAGACTAGACAGAAGCATTGTGACAAACTCCTTTGTGATGTGTGCATTCAACTCACAGAGTTGAACTTTTCTTTTGACTGAGCAACTTTGAAACACTCTATCTGTAGAATTTCCCAGTGGATATTTGCAGTGGTTTGAGGCCTCTGACGGAAAGGGAAGTATCTTCACATAACAACTAGACAGAAGCACTCTGACTAAATTTTTGTGATGTGTCATTCTTCTCACAGAGTTGAACCTTACTTTTCATTGAGGAATTTTTAAATACTTTTTTGTAGAATCTGCAAGGTGACATTTGCAGCGCTTCAAGGCCTATCGTGGATCACGAAACGTCTTCATGTAACAACTAGGCAGAAGCACTATGAGAAACTCCAATGTGGTGTGTGCTTTCGTATCACACAGAGTTGAACTTTTCTTTTGATTGAGCAGCTTTGAAACATTCTTTTTGTAGAATCTGAAAGTGGACATTTGGAGCTGTTTGAGGCCTATGGTGGATAACGAAATATCTTCATATAATAATAACTAGAGAGAAGCATACTGAGAAGCTTCTTTGTGACGTGAGAATTCATCTCACAGATTTGAACCTTCGTTTGATTGAGTAGCTTTGAAGCACTCTTTCTGTAGAATCTGCAAATGGACATTTGGAGGGGTTTGAGGCCTACAGTGGAAAAGGAAACGTCTTCACATAAAAAGGAGACAGAAGCATTCTCACAACATTCTTTGTGATATATGCATTCATCTCACAAAGCTGAACCTTACTTTTGATTGAGCAGTTTGGAGACCCCCTTTTTCTACTATCTGCAAGTGGACATTTGGAGTGCTTTGAGGCCTATGATGGAAAAGGAAATATCTTCCCTTAAGAAGTAGACAGAAGGATTCTGACAAATTTCTTTGTGATGTGTGCATTCATCTCACAGAGTTGAACCTTACTCTCGTTGAACAGTTTTGAAACACTGTTTTCGTAGAATCTGCAAGTGGACATTTTGAGCGCTTGGAGGGCTATGGTGGTAAAGGAAATATCTTCCCATAAGAACTAGACACAAGCATTCTGACAAGCTCCTTTGTGATGTGGGCATTCGCCTCACAGAGTTGAAACTATCTTTTGATTGAGCAGCTTTGAAACACTCTTTCTGTAGAATCTGCAGGTAGGCATTTGGAAGGTTTGGGGCCTATGGTGGAAAAGGAAATATCTTCACACAAAAATTAGACAGAAGCATTCTGACAACCTTCTTTGTGATATGTGCATTTATCACACAGAGTGAAACCTTACTTTTTATTGGGCAGCTTTGAAACACCCTTTTTGAATGATCTGCATGTGGACATTTGGAGTGCTTTGAGGTCTATTGTGGCCAAGGAAATATCTTCACCTAAGAACTAGACAGAAGCGTTCTGAGAAATTTCTTGTGATATGTGAATGCATCTCACAGAGTTGAACCTTACTTTGGATTGACTAGTTTCGAAACACTCTTTCTGTAGAATCTGAAAGTGGACGGTTGGAGTGCTTTGAGGCCTATGGTGGAAAAGGAAATATCTTCACATTAAAACTAGACAGAAGGATTTGGACAAACTACTTTGTGATGTGTACATTCATCTCACAGAGTTAAGCCTTACTATCAATTGAGCCATTTTGAAACACTTTTCGTAGAATCTGCAAGTGGACATTTGAAGCGCTTTGAGGCCTAGGGCGGAAAAAGAAATATATTCACATAAAAACTAGACGGAGGCCTTCTGACAAACCTCTCTCTTATGTGTGCATTCATCTCACAGAGTTGAACCTTTCTTTTGATTGAGCAGCTTTGAAACCCTCTTTTTGTAGAATTTGCATGTGAACATTTGAAGCGCTTAGAGGACTGTTGAGGAAAAGGAACTATCTTCGCATAAAACCTAGACAGAAGCATTCTGACAAACTTCTTTGTGATGTGTGCATTCATCTCACAGAGTGGATCCTTACTTTTCATTGAGCAGATTTGAAACACTCTTTTTGTAGAATCTGCAGGTAGATATTTGGAGGGCTTTGAGGCCTCTGGTGGATAACGAAATATCTCCACATAATAACTAGACAGAAGAATTCTCACAAACTTCTTTGTAATGTGAGCATTCATCTCACAGATTTGAACTGTTCTTTTGACTGAGCAGCTTTGAAACACTCTTTTTATGAAATCTGCAAGTGGACATTTGGATCGCTTTGAGGCCTCTGGTGGAAAAGGAAATATCTTCACAATAAAACTGGAGAGAAGCATTCTGACAAACTGCTTTGTGATGTGTACATTCATCTCACAGAGTTGAACCTTGCTTTACATTGAGCAGTTTGGAACACACTTTTTGTAGAATTTGAAAGTGGACCTTTGGGATTGCTTTGAGGCCTATGGTGGAAAAGGAAATATCTTCATATAAAGACTAGACAGAAGCATTGTGACAAACTCCTTTGTGATGTGTGCATTCAACTCACAGAGTTGAACTTTTCTTTTGACTGAGCAACTTTGAAACACTCTATCTGTAGAATTTCCCAGTGGATATTTGCAGTGGTTTGAGGCCTCTGACGGAAAGGGAAGTATCTTCACATAACAACTAGACAGAAGCACTCTGACTAAACTTTTGTGATGTGTCATTCTTCTCACAGAGTTGAACCTTACTTTTCATTGAGGAATTTTTAAATACTTTTTTGTAGAATCTGCAAGGTGACATTTGCAGCGCTTCAAGGCCTATCGTGGATCACGAAACGTCTTCATGTAACAACTAGGCAGAAGCACTATGAGAAACTCCAATGTGGTGTGTGCTTTCGTATCACACAGAGTTGAACTTTTCTTTTGATTGAGCAGCTTTGAAACATTCTTTTTGTAGAATCTGAAAGTGGACATTTGGAGCTGTTTGAGGCCTATGGTGGATAACGAAATATCTTCATATAATAATAACTCGAGAGAAGCATACTGAGAAGCTTCTTTGTGACGTGAGAATTCATCTCACAGATTTGAACCTTCGTTTGATTGAGTAGCTTTGAAGCACTCTTTCTGTAGAATCTGCAAATGGACATTTGGAGGGGTTTGAGGCCTACAGTGGAAAAGGAAACGTCTTCACATAAAAAGGAGACAGAAGCATTCTCACAACATTCTTTGTGATATATGCATTCATCTCACAAAGCTGAACCTTACTTTTGATTGAGCAGTTTGGAGACCCCCTTTTTCTACTATCTGCAAGTGGACATTTGGAGTGCTTTGAGGCCTATGATGGAAAAGGAAATATCTTCCCTTAAGAAGTAGACAGAAGGATTCTGACAAATTTCTTTGTGATGTGTGCATTCATCTCACAGAGTTGAACCTTACTCTCGTTGAACAGTTTTGAAACACTGTTTTCGTAGAATCTGCAAGTGGACATTTTGAGCGCTTGGAGGGCTATGGTGGTAAAGGAAATATCTTCCCATAAGAACTAGACACAAGCATTCTGACAAGCTCCTTTGTGATGTGGGCATTCGCCTCACAGAGTTGAAACTATCTTTTGATTGAGCAGCTTTGAAACACTCTTTCTGTAGAATCTGCAGGTAGGCATTTGGAAGGTTTGGGGCCTATGGTGGAAAAGGAAATATCTTCACACAAAAATTAGACAGAAGCATTCTGACAACCTTCTTTGTGATATGTGCATTTATCACACAGAGTGAAACCTTACTTTTTATTGGGCAGCTTTGAAACACCCTTTTTGAATGATCTGCATGTGGACATTTGGAGTGCTTTGAGGTCTATTGTGGCCAAGGAAATATCTTCACCTAAGAACTAGACAGAAGCGTTCTGAGAAATTTCTTGTGATATGTGTATTCATCTCACAGAGTTGAACCTTACTTTGGATTGACTAGTTTCGAAACACTCTTTCTGTAGAATCTGAAAGTGGACGGTTGGAGTGCTTTGAGGCCTATGGTGGAAAAGGAAATATCTTCACATTAAAACTAGACAGAAGGATTTGGACAAACTACTTTGTGATGTGTACATTCATCTCACAGAGTTAAGCCTTACTATCAATTGAGCCATTTTGAAACACTTTTCGTAGAATCTGCAAGTGGACATTTGAAGCGCTTTGAGGCCTAGGGTGGAAAAAGAAATATATTCACATAAAAACTAGACGGAGGCCTTCTGACAAACCTCTCTCTTATGTGTGCATTCATCTCACAGAGTTGAACCTTTCTTTGGATTGAGCAGCTTTGAAACCCTCTTTTTGTAGAATTTGCATGTGAACATTTGAAGCGCTTAGAGGACTGTTGAGGAAAAGGAACTATCTTCGCATAAAACCTAGACAGAAGCATTCTGACAAACTTCTTTGTGATGTGTGCATTCATCTCACAGAGTGGATCCTTACTTTTCATTGAGCAGATTTGAAACACTCTTTTTGTAGAATCTGCAGGTGGATATTTGGAGGGCTTTGAGGCCTCTGGTGGATAACGAAATATCTCCACATAATAACTAGACAGAAGAATTCTCACAAACTTCTTTGTAATGTGAGCATTCATCTCACAGATTTGAACTGTTCTTTTGACTGAGCAGCTTTGAAACACTCTTTTTATGAAATCTGCAAGTGGACATTTGGATCGCTTTGAGGTCTCTGGTGGAAAAGGAAATATCTTCACAATAAAACTGGAGAGAAGCATTCTGACAAACTGCTTTGTGATGTGTACATTCATCTCACAGAGTTGAACCTTGCTTTACATTGAGCAGTTTGGAACACACTTTTTGTAGAATTTGAAAGTGGACCTTTGGGATTGCTTTGAGGCCTATGGTGGAAAAGGAAATATCTTCATATAAAGACTAGACAGAAGCATTGTGACAAACTCCTTTGTGATGTGTGCATTCAACTCACACAGTTGAACTTTTCTTTTGACTGAGCAACTTTGAAACACTCTATCTGTAGAATTTCCCAGTGGATATTTGCAGTGGTTTGAGGCCTCTGACGGAAAGGGAAGTATCTTCACATAACAACTAGACAGAAGCACTCTGACTAAATTTTCGTGATGTGTCATTCTTCTCACAGAGTTGAACCTTACTTTTCATTGAGGAATTTTTAAATACTTTTTTGTAGAATCTGCAAGGTGACATTTGCAGCGCTTCAAGGCCTATCGTGGATCACGAAACGTCTTCATGTAACAACTAGGCAGAAGCACTATGAGAAACTCCAATGTGGTGTGTGCTTTCGTATCACACAGAGTTGAACTTTTCTTTTGATTGAGCAGCTTTGAAACATTCTTTTTGTAGAATCTGAAAGTGGACATTTGGAGCTGTTTGAGGCCTATGGTGGATAACGAAATATCTTCATATAATAATAACTAGAGAGAAGCATACTGAGAAGCTTCTTTGTGACGTGAGAATTCATCTCACAGATTTGAACCTTCGTTTGATTGAGTAGCTTTGAAGCACTCTTTCTGTAGAATCTGCAAATGGACATTTGGAGGGGTTTGAGGCCTACAGTGGAAAAGGAAACGTCTTCACATAAAAAGGAGACAGAAGCATTCTCACAACATTCTTTGTGATATATGCATTCATCTCACAAAGCTGAACCTTACTTTTGATTGAGCAGTTTGGAGACCCCCTTTTTCTACTATCTGCAAGTGGACATTTGGAGTGCTTTGAGGCCTATGATGGAAAAGGAAATATCTTCCCTTAAGAAGTAGACAGAAGGATTCTGACAAATTTCTTTGTGATGTGTGCATTCATCTCACAGAGTTGAACCTTACTCTCGTTGAACAGTTTTGAAACACTGTTTTCGTAGAATCTGCAAGTGGACATTTTGAGCGCTTGGAGGGCTATGGTGGTAAAGGAAATATCTTCCCATAAGAACTAGACACAAGCATTCTGACAAGCTCCTTTGTGATGTGGGCATTCGCCTCACAGAGTTGAAACTATCTTTTGATTGAGCAGCTTTGAAACACTCTTTCTGTAGAATCTGCAGGTAGGCATTTGGAAGGTTTGGGGCCTATGGTGGAAAAGGAAATATCTTCACACAAAAATTAGACAGAAGCATTCTGACAACCTTCTTTGTGATATGTGCATTTATCACACAGAGTGAAACCTTACTTTTTATTGGGCAGCTTTGAAACACCCTTTTTGAATGATCTGCATGTGGACATTTGGAGTGCTTTGAGGTCTATTGTGGCCAAGGAAATATCTTCACCTAAGAACTAGACAGAAGCGTTCTGAGAAATTTCTTGTGATATGTGTATTCATCTCACAGAGTTGAACCTTACTTTGGATTGACTAGTTTCGAAACACTCTTTCTGTAGAATCTGAAAGTGGACGGTTGGAGTGCTTTGAGGCCTATGGTGGAAAAGGAAATATCTTCACATTAAAACTAGACAGAAGGATTTGGACAAACTACTTTGTGATGTGTACATTCATCTCACAGAGTTAAGCCTTACTATCAATTGAGCCATTTTGAAACACTTTTCGTAGAATCTGCAAGTGGACATTTGAAGCGCTTTGAGGCCTAGGGTGGAAAAAGAAATATATTCACATAAAAACTAGACGGAGGCCTTCTGACAAACCTCTCTCTTATGTGTGCATTCATCTCACAGAGTTGAACCTTTCTTTTGATTGAGCAGCTTTGAAACCCTCTTTTTGTAGAATTTGCATGTGAACATTTGAAGCGCTTAGAGGCCTGTGGAGGAAAAGGAACTATCTTCACATAAAACCTAGACAGAAGCATTCTGACAAACTTCTTTGTGATGTGTGCATTCATCTCACAGAGTGGATCCTTACTTTTCATTGAGCAGTTTTGAAACACTCTTTTTGTAGAATCTGCAGGTGGATATTTGGAGGGCTTTGAGGCCTCTGGTGGATAACGAAATATCTCCACATAATAACTAGACAGAAGAATTCTCACAAACTTCTTTGTAATGTGAGCATTCATCTCACAGATTTGAACTGTTCTTTTGACTGAGCAGCTTTGAAACACTCTTTTTATGAAATCTGCAAGTGGACATTTGGATCGCTTTGAGGCCTCTGGTGGAAAAGGAAATATCTTCACAATAAAACTGGAGAGAAGCATTCTGACAAACTGCTTTGTGATGTGTACATTCATCTCACAGAGTTGAACCTTGCTTTACATTGAGCAGTTTGGAACACACTTTTTGTAGAATTTGAAAGTGGACCTTTGGGATTGCTTTGAGGCCTATGGTGGAAAAGGAAATATCTTCATATAAAGACTAGACAGAAGCATTGTGACAAACTCCTTTGTGATGTGTGCATTCAACTCACAGAGTTGAACTTTTCTTTTGACTGAGCAACTTTGAAACACTCTATCTGTAGAATTTCCCAGTGGATATTTGCAGTGGTTTGAGGCCTCTGACGGAAAGGGAAGTATCTTCACATAACAACTAGACAGAAGCACTCTGACTAAATTTTTGTGATGTGTCATTCTTCTCACAGAGTTGAACCTTACTTTTCATTGAGGAATTTTTAAATACTTTTTTGTAGAATCTGCAAGGTGACATTTGCAGCGCTTCAAGGCCTATCGTGGATCACGAAACGTCTTCATGTAACAACTAGGCAGAAGCACTATGAGAAACTCCAATGTGGTGTGTGCTTTCGTATCACACAGAGTTGAACTTTTCTTTTGATTGAGCAGCTTTGAAACATTCTTTTTGTAGAATCTGAAAGTGGACATTTGGAGCTGTTTGAGGCCTATGGTGGATAACGAAATATCTTCATATAATAATAACTAGAGAGAAGCATACTGAGAAGCTTCTTTGTGACGTGAGAATTCATCTCACAGATTTGAACCTTCGTTTGATTGAGTAGCTTTGAAGCACTCTTTCTGTAGAATCTGCAAATGGACATTTGGAGGGGTTTGAGGCCTACAGTGGAAAAGGAAACGTCTTCACATAAAAAGGAGACAGAAGCATTCTCCCAACATTCTTTGTGATATATGCATTCATCTCACAAAGCTGAACCTTACTTTTGATTGAGCAGTTTGGAGACCCCCTTTTTCTACTATCTGCAAGTGGACATTTGGAGTGCTTTGAGGCCTATGATGGAAAAGGAAATATCTTCCCTTAAGAAGTAGACAGAAGGATTCTGACAAATTTCTTTGTGATGTGTGCATTCATCTCACAGAGTTGAACCTTACTCTCGTTGAACAGTTTTGAAACACTGTTTTCATAGAATCTGCAAGTGGACATTTTGAGCGCTTGGAGGGCTATGGTGGTAAAGGAAATATCTTCCCATAAGAACTAGACACAAGCATTCTGACAAGCTCCTTTGTGATGTGGGCATTCGCCTCACAGAGTTGAAACTATCTTTTGATTGAGCAGCTTTGAAACACTCTTTCTGTAGAATCTGCAGGTAGGCATTTGGAAGGTTTGGGGCCTATGGTGGAAAAGGAAATATCTTCACACAAAAATTAGACAGAAGCATTCTGACAACCTTCTTTGTGATATGTGCATTTATCACACAGAGTGAAACCTTACTTTTTATTGGGCAGCTTTGAAACACCCTTTTTGAATGATCTGCATGTGGACATTTGGAGTGCTTTGAGGTCTATTGTGGCCAAGGAAATATCTTCACCTAAGAACTAGACAGAAGCGTTCTGAGAAATTTCTTGTGATATGTGTATTCATCTCACAGAGTTGAACCTTACTTTGGATTGACTAGTTTCGAAACACTCTTTCTGTAGAATCTGAAAGTGGACGTTTGGAGTGCTTTGAGGCCTATGGTGGAAAAGGAAATATCTTCACATTAAAACTAGACAGAAGGATTTGGACAAACTACTTTGTGATGTGTACATTCATCTCACAGAGTTAAGCCTTACTATCAATTGAGCCATTTTGAAACACTTTTCGTAGAATCTGCAAGTGGACATTTGAAGCGCTTTGAGGCCTAGGGCGGAAAAAGAAATATATTCACATAAAAACTAGACGGAGGCCTTCTGACAAACCTCTCTCTTATGTGTGCATTCATCTCACAGAGTTGAACCTTTCTTTTGATTGAGCAGCTTTGAAACCCTCTTTTTGTAGAATTTGCATGTGAACATTTGAAGCGCTTAGAGGCCTGTGGAGGAAAAGGAACTATCTTCACATAAAACCTAGACAGAAGCATTCTGACAAACTTCTTTGTGATGTGTGCATTCATCTCACAGAGTGGATCCTTACTTTTCATTGAGCAGTTTTGAAACACTCTTTTTGTAGAATCTGCAGGTGGATATTTGGAGGGCTTTGAGGCCTCTGGTGGATAACGAAATATCTCCACATAATAACTAGACAGAAGAATTCTCACAAACTTCTTTGTAATGTGAGCATTCATCTCACAGATTTGAACTGTTCTTTTGACTGAGCAGCTTTGAAACACTCTTTTTATGAAATCTGCAAGTGGACATTTGGATCGCTTTGAGGCCTCTGGTGGAAAAGGAAATATCTTCACAATAAAACTGGAGAGAAGCATTCTGACAAACTGCTTTGTGATGTGTACATTCATCTCACAGAGTTGAACCTTGCTTTACATTGAGCAGTTTGGAACACACTTTTTGTAGAATTTGAAAGTGGACCTTTGGGATTGCTTTGAGGCCTATGGTGGAAAAGGAAATATCTTCATATAAAGACTAGACAGAAGCATTGTGACAAACTCCTTTGTGATGTGTGCATTCAACTCACAGAGTTGAACTTTTCTTTTGACTGAGCAACTTTGAAACACTCTATCTGTAGAATTTCCCAGTGGATATTTGCAGTGGTTTGAGGCCTCTGACGGAAAGGGAAGTATCTTCACATAACAACTAGACAGAAGCACTCTGACTAAATTTTTGTGATGTGTCATTCTTCTCACAGAGTTGAACCTTACTTTTCATTGAGGAATTTTTAAATACTTTTTTTGTAGAATCTGCAAGGTGACATTTGCAGCGCTTCAAGGCCTATCGTGGATCACGAAACGTCTTCATGTAACAACTAGGCAGAAGCACTATGAGAAACTCCAATGTGGTGTGTGCTTTCGTATCACACAGAGTTGAACTTTTCTTTTGATTGAGCAGCTTTGAAACATTCTTTTTGTAGAATCTGAAAGTGGACATTTGGAGCTGTTTGAGGCCTATGGTGGATAACGAAATATCTTCATATAATAATAACTAGAGAGAAGCATACTGAGAAGCTTCTTTGTGACGTGAGAATTCATCTCACAGATTTGAACCTTCGTTTGATTGAGTAGCTTTGAAGCACTCTTTTTGTAGAATCTGCAAATGGACATTTGGAGGGGTTTGAGGCCTACAGTGGAAAAGGAAACGTCTTCACATAAAAAGGAGACAGAAGCATTCTCACAACATTCTTTGTGATATATGCATTCATCTCACAAAGCTGAACCTTACTTTTGATTGAGCAGTTTGGAGACCCCCTTTTTCTACTATCTGCAAGTGGACATTTGGAGTGCTTTGAGGCCTATGATGGAAAAGGAAATATCTTCCCTTAAGAAGTAGACAGAAGGATTCTGACAAATTTCTTTGTGATGTGTGCATTCATCTCACAGAGTTGAACCTTACTCTCGTTGAACAGTTTTGAAACACTGTTTTCGTAGAATCTGCAAGTGGACATTTTGAGCGCTTGGAGGGCTATGGTGGTAAAGGAAATATCTTCCCATAAGAACTAGACACAAGCATTCTGACAAGCTCCTTTGTGATGTGGGCATTCGCCTCACAGAGTTGAAACTATCTTTTGATTGAGCAGCTTTGAAACACTCTTTCTGTAGAATCTGCAGGTAGGCATTTGGAAGGTTTGGGGCCTATGGTGGAAAAGGAAATATCTTCACACAAAAATTAGACAGAAGCATTCTGACAACCTTCTTTGTGATATGTGCATTTATCACACAGAGTGAAACCTTACTTTTTATTGGGCAGCTTTGAAACACCCTTTTTGAATGATCTGCATGTGGACATTTGGAGTGCTTTGAGGTCTATTGTGGCCAAGGAAATATCTTCACCTAAGAACTAGACAGAAGCGTTCTGAGAAATTTCTTGTGATATGTGTATTCATCTCACAGAGTTGAACCTTACTTTGGATTGACTAGTTTCGAAACACTCTTTCTGTAGAATCTGAAAGTGGACGGTTGGAGTG
Source organism: Pan paniscus (assembly GCF_029289425.2). NCBI lineage: Eukaryota > Metazoa > Chordata > Mammalia > Primates > Hominidae > Pan > Pan paniscus. Next base: position 14,494,613 of record NC_073273.2, read on the forward strand.
CTTTGAGGCCTATGGTGGAAAAGGAAATATCTTCACATTAAAACTAGACAGAAGGATTTGGACAAACTACTTTGTGATGTGTACATTCATCTCACAGAGTTAAGCCTTACTATCAATTGAGCCATTTTGAAACACTTTTCGTAGAATCTGCAAGTGGACATTTGAAGCGCTTTGAGGCCTAGGGTGGAAAAAGAAATATATTCACATAAAAACTAGACGGAGGCCTTCTGACAAACCTCTCTCTTATGTGTGCATTCATCTCACAGAGTTGAACCTTTCTTTGGATTGAGCAGCTTTGAAACCCTCTTTTTGTAGAATTTGCATGTGAACATTTGAAGCGCTTAGAGGACTGTTGAGGAAAAGGAACTATCTTCGCATAAAACCTAGACAGAAGCATTCTGACAAACTTCTTTGTGATGTGTGCATTCATCTCACAGAGTGGATCCTTACTTTTCATTGAGCAGATTTGAAACACTCTTTTTGTAGAATCTGCAGGTGGATATTTGGAGGGCTTTGAGGCCTCTGGTGGATAACGAAATATCTCCACATAATAACTAGACAGAAGAATTCTCACAAACTTCTTTGTAATGTGAGCATTCATCTCACAGATTTGAACTGTTCTTTTGACTGAGCAGCTTTGAAACACTCTTTTTATGAAATCTGCAAGTGGACATTTGGATCGCTTTGAGGTCTCTGGTGGAAAAGGAAATATCTTCACAATAAAACTGGAGAGAAGCATTCTGACAAACTGCTTTGTGATGTGTACATTCATCTCACAGAGTTGAACCTTGCTTTACATTGAGCAGTTTGGAACACACTTTTTGTAGAATTTGAAAGTGGACCTTTGGGATTGCTTTGAGGCCTATGGTGGAAAAGGAAATATCTTCATATAAAGACTAGACAGAAGCATTGTGACAAACTCCTTTGTGATGTGTGCATTCAACTCACAGAGTTGAACTTTTCTTTTGACTGAGCAACTTTGAAACACTCTATCTGTAGAATTTCCCAGTGGATATTTGCAGTGGTTTGAGGCCTCTGACGGAAAGGGAAGTATCTTCACATAACAACTAGACAGAAGCACTCTGACTAAATTTTCGTGATGTGTCATTCTTCTCACAGAGTTGAACCTTACTTTTCATTGAGGAATTTTTAAATACTTTTTTGTAGAATCTGCAAGGTGACATTTGCAGCGCTTCAAGGCCTATCGTGGATCACGAAACGTCTTCATGTAACAACTAGGCAGAAGCACTATGAGAAACTCCAATGTGGTGTGTGCTTTCGTATCACACAGAGTTGAACTTTTCTTTTGATTGAGCAGCTTTGAAACATTCTTTTTGTAGAATCTGAAAGTGGACATTTGGAGCTGTTTGAGGCTTTTGGTGGATAACGAAATATCTTCATATAATAATAACTAGAGAGAAGCATACTGAGAAGCTTCTTTGTGACGTGAGAATTCATCTCACAGATTTGAACCTTCGTTTGATTGAGTAGCTTTGAAGCACTCTTTCTGTAGAATCTGCAAATGGACATTTGGAGGGATTTGAGGCCTACAGTGGAAAAGGAAACGTCTTCACATAAAAAGGAGACAGAAGCATTCTCCCAACATTCTTTGTGATATATGCATTCATCTCACAAAGCTGAACCTTACTTTTGATTGAGCAGTTTGGAGACCCCCTTTTTCTACTATCTGCAAGTGGACATTTGGAGTGCTTTGAGGCCTATGATGGAAAAGGAAATATCTTCCCTTAAGAAGTAGACAGAAGGATTCTGACAAATTTCTTTGTGATGTGTGCATTCATCTCACAGAGTTGAACCTTACTCTCGTTGAACAGTTTTGAAACACTGTTTTCGTAGAATCTGCAAGTGGACATTTTGAGCGCTTGGAGGGCTATGGTGGTAAAGGAAATATCTTCCCATAAGAACTAGACACAAGCATTCTGACAAGCTCCTTTGTGATGTGGGCATTCGCCTCACAGAGTTGAAACTATCTTTTGATTGAGCAGCTTTGAAACACTCTTTCTGTAGAATCTGCAGGTAGGCATTTGGAAGGTTTGGGGCCTATGGTGGAAAAGGAAATATCTTCACACAAAAATTAGACAGAAGCATTCTGACAACCTTCTTTGTGATATGTGCATTTATCACACAGAGTGAAACCTTACTTTTTATTGGGCAGCTTTGAAACACCCTTTTTGAATGATCTGCATGTGGACATTTGGAGTGCTTTGAGGTCTATTGTGGCCAAGGAAATATCTTCACCTAAGAACTAGACAGAAGCGTTCTGAGAAATTTCTTGTGATATGTGTATTCATCTCACAGAGTTGAACCTTACTTTGGATTGACTAGTTTCGAAACACTCTTTCTGTAGAATCTGAAAGTGGACGGTTGGAGTGCTTTGAGGCCTATGGTGGAAAAGGAAATATCTTCACATTAAAACTAGACAGAAGGATTTGGACAAACTACTTTGTGATGTGTACATTCATCTCACAGAGTTAAGCCTTACTATCAATTGAGCCATTTTGAAACACTTTTCGTAGAATCTGCAAGTGGACATTTGAAGCGCTTTGAGGCCTAGGGTGGAAAAAGAAATATATTCACATAAAAACTAGACGGAGGCCTTCTGACAAACCTCTCTCTTATGTGTGCATTCATCTCACAGAGTTGAACCTTTCTTTTGATTGAGCAGCTTTGAAACCCTCTTTTTGTAGAATTTGCATGTGAACATTTGAAGCGCTTAGAGGCCTGTGGAGGAAAAGGAACTATCTTCACATAAAACCTAGACAGAAGCATTCTGACAAACTTCTTTGTGATGTGTGCATTCATCTCACAGAGTGGATCCTTACTTTTCATTGAGCAGTTTTGAAACACTCTTTTTGTAGAATCTGCAGGTGGATATTTGGAGGGCTTTGAGGCCTCTGGTGGATAACGAAATATCTCCACATAATAACTAGACAGAAGAATTCTCACAAACTTCTTTGTAATGTGAGCATTCATCTCACAGATTTGAACTGTTCTTTTGACTGAGCAGCTTTGAAACACTCTTTTTATGAAATCTGCAAGTGGACATTTGGATCGCTTTGAGGCCTCTGGTGGAAAAGGAAATATCTTCACAATAAAACTGGAGAGAAGCATTCTGACAAACTGCTTTGTGATGTGTACATTCATCTCACAGAGTTGAACCTTGCTTTACATTGAGCAGTTTGGAACACACTTTTTGTAGAATTTGAAAGTGGACCTTTGGGATTGCTTTGAGGCCTATGGTGGAAAAGGAAATATCTTCATATAAAGACTAGACAGAAGCATTGTGACAAACTCCTTTGTGATGTGTGCATTCAACTCACAGAGTTGAACTTTTCTTTTGACTGAGCAACTTTGAAACACTCTATCTGTAGAATTTCCCAGTGGATATTTGCAGTGGTTTGAGGCCTCTGACGGAAAGGGAAGTATCTTCACATAACAACTAGACAGAAGCACTCTGACTAAATTTTTGTGATGTGTCATTCTTCTCACAGAGTTGAACCTTACTTTTCATTGAGGAATTTTTAAATACTTTTTTGTAGAATCTGCAAGGTGACATTTGCAGCGCTTCAAGGCCTATCGTGGATCACGAAACGTCTTCATGTAACAACTAGGCAGAAGCACTATGAGAAACTCCAATGTGGTGTGTGCTTTCGTATCACACAGAGTTGAACTTTTCTTTTGATTGAGCAGCTTTGAAACATTCTTTTTGTAGAATCTGAAAGTGGACATTTGGAGCTGTTTGAGGCCTATGGTGGATAACGAAATATCTTCATATAATAATAACTAGAGAGAAGCATACTGAGAAGCTTCTTTGTGACGTGAGAATTCATCTCACAGATTTGAACCTTCGTTTGATTGAGTAGCTTTGAAGCACTCTTTCTGTAGAATCTGCAAATGGACATTTGGAGGGGTTTGAGGCCTACAGTGGAAAAGGAAACGTCTTCACATAAAAAGGAGACAGAAGCATTCTCCCAACATTCTTTGTGATATATGCATTCATCTCACAAAGCTGAACCTTACTTTTGATTGAGCAGTTTGGAGACCCCCTTTTTCTACTATCTGCAAGTGGACATTTGGAGTGCTTTGAGGCCTATGATGGAAAAGGAAATATCTTCCCTTAAGAAGTAGACAGAAGGATTCTGACAAATTTCTTTGTGATGTGTGCATTCATCTCACAGAGTTGAACCTTACTCTCGTTGAACAGTTTTGAAACACTGTTTTCGTAGAATCTGCAAGTGGACATTTTGAGCGCTTGGAGGGCTATGGTGGTAAAGGAAATATCTTCCCATAAGAACTAGACACAAGCATTCTGACAAGCTCCTTTGTGATGTGGGCATTCGCCTCACAGAGTTGAAACTATCTTTTGATTGAGCAGCTTTGAAACACTCTTTCTGTAGAATCTGCAGGTAGGCATTTGGAAGGTTTGGGGCCTATGGTGGAAAAGGAAATATCTTCACACAAAAATTAGACAGAAGCATTCTGACAACCTTCTTTGTGATATGTGCATTTATCACACAGAGTGAAACCTTACTTTTTATTGGGCAGCTTTGAAACACCCTTTTTGAATGATCTGCATGTGGACATTTGGAGTGCTTTGAGGTCTATTGTGGCCAAGGAAATATCTTCACCTAAGAACTAGACAGAAGCGTTCTGAGAAATTTCTTGTGATATGTGTATTCATCTCACAGAGTTGAACCTTACTTTGGATTGACTAGTTTCGAAACACTCTTTCTGTAGAATCTGAAAGTGGACGTTTGGAGTGCTTTGAGGCCTATGGTGGAAAAGGAAATATCTTCACATTAAAACTAGACAGAAGGATTTGGACAAACTACTTTGTGATGTGTACATTCATCTCACAGAGTTAAGCCTTACTATCAATTGAGCCATTTTGAAATACTTTTCGTAGAATCTGCAAGTGGACATTTGAAGCGCTTTGAGGCCTAGGGCGGAAAAAGAAATATATTCACATAAAAACTAGACGGAGGCCTTCTGACAAACCTCTCTCTTATGTGTGCATTCATCTCACAGAGTTGAACCTTTCTTTTGATTGAGCAGCTTTGAAACCCTCTTTTTGTAGAATTTGCATGTGAACATTTGAAGCGCTTAGAGGCCTGTGGAGGAAAAGGAACTATCTTCACATAAAACCTAGACAGAAGCATTCTGACAAACTTCTTTGTGATGTGTGCATTCATCTCACAGAGTGGATCCTTACTTTTCATTGAGCAGTTTTGAAACACTCTTTTTGTAGAATCTGCAGGTGGATATTTGGAGGGCTTTGAGGCCTCTGGTGGATAACGAAATATCTCCACATAATAACTAGACAGAAGAATTCTCACAAACTTCTTTGTAATGTGAGCATTCATCTCACAGATTTGAACTGTTCTTTTGACTGAGCAGCTTTGAAACACTCTTTTTATGAAATCTGCAAGTGGACATTTGGATCGCTTTGAGGCCTCTGGTGGAAAAGGAAATATCTTCACAATAAAACTGGAGAGAAGCATTCTGACAAACTGCTTTGTGATGTGTACATTCATCTCACAGAGTTGAACCTTGCTTTACATTGAGCAGTTTGGAACACACTTTTTGTAGAATTTGAAAGTGGACCTTTGGGATTGCTTTGAGGCCTATGGTGGAAAAGGAAATATCTTCATATAAAGACTAGACAGAAGCATTGTGACAAACTCCTTTGTGATGTGTGCATTCAACTCACAGAGTTGAACTTTTCTTTTGACTGAGCAACTTTGAAACACTCTATCTGTAGAATTTCCCAGTGGATATTTGCAGTGGTTTGAGGCCTCTGACGGAAAGGGAAGTATCTTCACATAACAACTAGACAGAAGCACTCTGACTAAATTTTTGTGATGTGTCATTCTTCTCACAGAGTTGAACCTTACTTTTCATTGAGGAATTTTTAAATACTTTTTTGTAGAATCTGCAAGGTGACATTTGCAGCGCTTCAAGGCCTATCGTGGATCACGAAACGTCTTCATGTAACAACTAGGCAGAAGCACTATGAGAAACTCCAATGTGGTGTGTGCTTTCGTATCACACAGAGTTGAACTTTTCTTTTGATTGAGCAGCTTTGAAACATTCTTTTTGTAGAATCTGAAAGTGGACATTTGGAGCTGTTTGAGGCCTATGGTGGATAACGAAATATCTTCATATAATAATAACTAGAGAGAAGCATACTGAGAAGCTTCTTTGTGACGTGAGAATTCATCTCACAGATTTGAACCTTCGTTTGATTGAGTAGCTTTGAAGCACTCTTTTTGTAGAATCTGCAAATGGACATTTGGAGGGGTTTGAGGCCTACAGTGGAAAAGGAAACGTCTTCACATAAAAAGGAGACAGAAGCATTCTCACAACATTCTTTGTGATATATGCATTCATCTCACAAAGCTGAACCTTACTTTTGATTGAGCAGTTTGGAGACCCCCTTTTTCTACTATCTGCAAGTGGACATTTGGAGTGCTTTGAGGCCTATGATGGAAAAGGAAATATCTTCCCTTAAGAAGTAGACAGAAGGATTCTGACAAATTTCTTTGTGATGTGTGCATTCATCTCACAGAGTTGAACCTTACTCTCGTTGAACAGTTTTGAAACACTGTTTTCGTAGAATCTGCAAGTGGACATTTTGAGCGCTTGGAGGGCTATGGTGGTAAAGGAAATATCTTCCCATAAGAACTAGACACAAGCATTCTGACAAGCTCCTTTGTGATGTGGGCATTCGCCTCACAGAGTTGAAACTATCTTTTGATTGAGCAGCTTTGAAACACTCTTTCTGTAGAATCTGCAGGTAGGCATTTGGAAGGTTTGGGGCCTATGGTGGAAAAGGAAATATCTTCACACAAAAATTAGACAGAAGCATTCTGACAACCTTCTTTGTGATATGTGCATTTATCACACAGAGTGAAACCTTACTTTTTATTGGGCAGCTTTGAAACACCCTTTTTGAATGATCTGCATGTGGACATTTGGAGTGCTTTGAGGTCTATTGTGGCCAAGGAAATATCTTCACCTAAGAACTAGACAGAAGCGTTCTGAGAAATTTCTTGTGATATGTGTATTCATCTCACAGAGTTGAACCTTACTTTGGATTGACTAGTTTCGAAACACTCTTTCTGTAGAATCTGAAAGTGGACGGTTGGAGTGCTTTGAGGCCTATGGTGGAAAAGGAAATATCTTCACATTAAAACTAGACAGAAGGATTTGGACAAACTACTTTGTGATGTGTACATTCATCTCACAGAGTTAAGCCTTACTATCAATTGAGCCATTTTGAAACACTTTTCGTAGAATCTGCAAGTGGACATTTGAAGCGCTTTGAGGCCTAGGGTGGAAAAAGAAATATATTCACATAAAAACTAGACGGAGGCCTTCTGACAAACCTCTCTCTTATGTGTGCATTCATCTCACAGAGTTGAACCTTTCTTTTGATTGAGCAGCTTTGAAACCCTCTTTTTGTAGAATTTGCATGTGAACATTTGAAGCGCTTAGAGGACTGTTGAGGAAAAGGAACTATCTTCGCATAAAACCTAGACAGAAGCATTCTGACAAACTTCTTTGTGATGTGTGCATTCATCTCACAGAGTGGATCCTTACTTTTCATTGAGCAGATTTGAAACACTCTTTTTGTAGAATCTGCAGGTGGATATTTGGAGGGCTTTGAGGCCTCTGGTGGATAACGAAATATCTCCACATAATAACTAGACAGAAGAATTCTCACAAACTTCTTTGTAATGTGAGCATTCATCTCACAGATTTGAACTGTTCTTTTGACTGAGCAGCTTTGAAACACTCTTTTTATGAAATCTGCAAGTGGACATTTGGATCGCTTTGAGGTCTCTGGTGGAAAAGGAAATATCTTCACAATAAAACTGGAGAGAAGCATTCTGACAAACTGCTTTGTGATGTGTACATTCATCTCACAGAGTTGAACCTTGCTTTACATTGAGCAGTTTGGAACACACTTTTTGTAGAATTTGAAAGTGGACCTTTGGGATTGCTTTGAGGCCTATGGTGGAAAAGGAAATATCTTCATATAAAGACTAGACAGAAGCATTGTGACAAACTCCTTTGTGATGTGTGCATTCAACTCACAGAGTTGAACTTTTCTTTTGACTGAGCAACTTTGAAACACTCTATCTGTAGAATTTCCCAGTGGATATTTGCAGTGGTTTGAGGCCTCTGACGGAAAGGGAAGTATCTTCACATAACAACTAGACAGAAGCACTCTGACTAAATTTTTGTGATGTGTCATTCTTCTCACAGAGTTGAACCTTACTTTTCATTGAGGAATTTTTAAATACTTTTTTGTAGAATCTGCAAGGTGACATTTGCAGCGCTTCAAGGCCTATCGTGGATCACGAAACGTCTTCATGTAACAACTAGGCAGAAGCACTATGAGAAACTCCAATGTGGTGTGTGCTTTCGTATCACACAGAGTTGAACTTTTCTTTTGATTGAGCAGCTTTGAAACATTCTTTTTGTAGAATCTGAAAGTGGACATTTGGAGCTGTTTGAGGCCTATGGTGGATAACGAAATATCTTCATATAATAATAACTAGAGAGAAGCATACTGAGAAGCTTCTTTGTGACGTGAGAATTCATCTCACAGATTTGAACCTTCGTTTGATTGAGTAGCTTTGAAGCACTCTTTCTGTAGAATCTGCAAATGGACATTTGGAGGGGTTTGAGGCCTACAGTGGAAAAGGAAACGTCTTCACATAAAAAGGAGACAGAAGCATTCTCACAACATTCTTTGTGATATATGCATTCATCTCACAAAGCTGAACCTTACTTTTGATTGAGCAGTTTGGAGACCCCCTTTTTCTACTCTCTGCAAGTGGACATTTGGAGTGCTTTGAGGCCTATGATGGAAAAGGAAATATCTTCCCTTAAGAAGTAGACAGAAGGATTCTGACAAATTTCTTTGTGATGTGTGCATTCATCTCACAGAGTTGAACCTTACTCTCGTTGAACAGTTTTGAAACACTGTTTTCGTAGAATCTGCAAGTGGACATTTTGAGCGCTTGGAGGGCTATGGTGGTAAAGGAAATATCTTCCCATAAGAACTAGACACAAGCATTCTGACAAGCTCCTTTGTGATGTGGGCATTCGCCTCACAGAGTTGAAACTATCTTTTGATTGAGCAGCTTTGAAACACTCTTTCTGTAGAATCTGCAGGTAGGCATTTGGAAGGTTTGGGGCCTATGGTGGAAAAGGAAATATCTTCACACAAAAATTAGACAGAAGCATTCTGACAACCTTCTTTGTGATATGTGCATTTGTCACACAGAGTGAAACCTTACTTTTTATTGGGCAGCTTTGAAACACCCTTTTTGAATGATCTGCATGTGGACATTTGGAGTGCTTTGAGGTCTATTGTGGCCAAGGAAATATCTTCACCTAAGAACTAGACAGAAGCGTTCTGAGAAATTTCTTGTGATATGTGTATTCATCTCACAGAGTTGAACCTTACTTTGGATTGACTAGTTTCGAAACACTCTTTCTGTAGAATCTGAAAGTGGACGGTTGGAGTGCTTTGAGGCCTATGGTGGAAAAGGAAATATCTTCACATTAAAACTAGACAGAAGGATTTGGACAAACTACTTTGTGATGTGTACATTCATCTCACAGAGTTAAGCCTTACTATCAATTGAGCCATTTTGAAACACTTTTCGTAGAATCTGCAAGTGGACATTTGAAGCGCTTTGAGGCCAAGGGTGGAAAAAGAAATATATTCACATAAAAACTAGACGGAGGCCTTCTGACAAACCTCTCTCTTATGTGAGCATTCATCTCACAGAGTTGAACCTTTCTTTTGATTGAGCAGCTTTGAAACCCTCTTTTTGTAGAATTTGCATGTGAACATTTGAATCGCTTAGAGGCCTGTGGAGGAAAAGGAACTATCTTCACATAAAACCTAGAAAGAAGCATTCTGAAAAACTTCTTTGTGATGTGTGCATTCATCTCACAGAGTGGATCCTTACTTTTCATTGAGCAGTTTTGAAACACTCTTTTTGTAGAATCTGCAGGTGGATATTTGGAGGGCTTTGAGGCCTCTGGTGGATAACGAAATATCTCCACATAATAACTAGACAGAAGAATTCTCACAAACTTCTTTGTAATGTGAGCATTCATCTCACAGATTTGAACTGTTCTTTTGACTGAGCAGCTTTGAAACACTCTTTTTATGAAATCTGCAAGTGGACATTTGGATCGCTTTGAGGCCTCTGGTGGAAAAGGAAATATCTTCACAATAAAACTGGAGAGAAGCATACTGACAAACTGCTTTGTGATGTGTACATTCATCTCACAGAGTTGAACCTTGCTTTACATTGAGCAGTTTGGAACACACTTTTTGTAGAATTTGAAAGTGGACCTTTGGGATTGCTTTGAGGCCTATGGTGGGAAAGGAAATATCTTCATATAAAGACTAGACAGAAGCATTGTGACAAACTCCTTTGTGATGTGTGCATTCAACTCACAGAGTTGAACTTTTCTTTTGACTGAGCAACTTTGAAACACTCTATCTGTAGAATTTCCCAGTGGATATTTGCAGTGGTTTGAGGCCTCTGACGGAAAGGGAAGTATCTTCACATAACAACTAGACAGAAGCACTCTGACTAAATTTTTGTGATGTGTCATTCTTCTCACAGAGTTGAACCTTACTTTTCATTGAGGAATTTTTAAATACTTTTTTGTAGAATCTGCAAGGTGACATTTGCAGCGCTTCAAGGCCTATCGTGGATCACGAAACGTCTTCATGTAACAACTAGGCAGAAGCACTATGAGAAACTCCAATGTGGTGTGTGCTTTCGTATCACACAGAGTTGAACTTTTCTTTTGATTGAGCAGCTTTGAAACATTCTTTTTGTAGAATCTGAAAGTGGACATTTGGAGCTGTTTGAGGCCTATGGTGGATAACGAAATATCTTCATATAATAATAACTAGAGAGAAGCATACTGAGAAGCTTCTTTGTGACGTGAGAATTCATCTCACAGATTTGAACCTTCGTTTGATTGAGTAGCTTTGAAGCACTCTTTCTGTAGAATCTGCAAATGGACATTTGGAGGGGTTTGAGGCCTACAGTGGAAAAGGAAACGTCTTCACATAAAAAGGAGACAGAAGCATTCTCACAACATTCTTTGTGATATATGCATTCATCTCACAAAGCTGAACCTTACTTTTGATTGAGCAGTTTGGAGACCCCCTTTTTCTACTATCTGCAAGTGGACATTTGGAGTGCTTTGAGGCCTATGATGGAAAAGGAAATATCTTCCCTTAAGAAGTAGACAGAAGGATTCTGACAAATTTCTTTGTGATGTGTGCATTCATCTCACAGAGTTGAACCTTACTCTCGTTGAACAGTTTTGAAACACTGTTTTCGTAGAATCTGCAAGTGGACATTTTGAGCGCTTGGAGGGCTATGGTGGTAAAGGAAATATCTTCCCATAAGAACTAGACACAAGCATTCTGACAAGCTCCTTTGTGATGTGGGCATTCGCCTCACAGAGTTGAAACTATCTTTTGATTGAGCAGCTTTGAAACACTCTTTCTGTAGAATCTGCAGGTAGGCATTTGGAAGGTTTGGGGCCTATGGTGGAAAAGGAAATATCTTCACACAAAAATTAGACAGAAGCATTCTGACAACCTTCTTTGTGATATGTGCATTTGTCACACAGAGTGAAACCTTACTTTTTATTGGGCAGCTTTGAAACACCCTTTTTGAATGATCTGCATGTGGACATTTGGAGTGCTTTGAGGTCTATTGTGGCCAAGGAAATATCTTCACCTAAGAACTAGACAGAAGCGTTCTGAGAAATTTCTTGTGATATGTGTATTCATCTCACAGAGTTGAACCTTACTTTGGATTGACTAGTTTCGAAACACTCTTTCTGTAGAATCTGAAAGTGGACGGTTGAAGTGCTTTGAGGCCTATGGTGGAAAAGGAAATATCTTCACATTAAAACTAGACAGAAGGATTTGGACAAACTACTTTGTGATGTGTACATTCATCTCACAGAGTTAAGCCTTACTATCAATTGAGCCATTTTGAAACACTTTTCGTAGAATCTGCAAGTGGACATTTGAAGTGCTTTGAGGCCAAGGGTGGAAAAAGAAATATATTCACATAAAAACTAGACGGAGGCCTTCTGACAAACCTCTCTCTTATGTGTGCATTCATCTCACAGAGTTGAACCTTTCTTTTGATTGAGCAGCTTTGAAACCCTCTTTTTGTAGAATTTGCATGTGAACATTTGAATCGCTTAGAGGCCTGTGGAGGAAAAGGAACTATCTTCACATAAAACCTAGAAAGAAGCATTCTGAAAAACTTCTTTGTGATGTGTGCATTCATCTCACAGAGTGGATCCTTACTTTTCATTGAGCAGTTTTGAAACACTCTTTTTGTAGAATCTGCAGGTGGATATTTGGAGGGCTTTGAGGCCTCTGGTGGATAACGAAATATCTCCACATAATAACTAGACAGAAGAATTCTCACAAACTTCATTGTAATGTGAGCATTCATCTCACAGATTTGAACTGTTCTTTTGACTGAGCAGCTTTGAAACACTCTTTTTATGAAATCTGCAAGTGGACATTTGGATCGCTTTGAGGCCTCTGGTGGAAAAGGAAATATCTTCACAATAAAACTGGAGAGAAGCATACTGACAAACTGCTTTGTGATGTGTACATTCATCTCACAGAGTTGAACCTTGCTTTACATTGAGCAGTTTGGAACACACTTTTTGTAGAATTTGAAAGTGGACCTTTGGGATTGCTTTGAGGCCTATGGTGGGAAAGGAAATATCTTCATATAAAGACTAGACAGAAGCATTGTGACAAACTCCTTTGTGATGTGTGCATTCAACTCACAGAGTTGAACTTTTCTTTTGACTGAGCAACTTTGAAACACTCTATCTGTAGAATTTCCCAGTGGATATTTGCAGTGGTTTGAGGCCTCTGACGGAAAGGGAAGTATCTTCACATAACAACTAGACAGAAGCACTCTGACTAAATTTTTGTGATGTGTCATTCTTCTCACAGAGTTGAACCTTACTTTTCATTGAGGAATTTTTAAATACTTTTTTGTAGAATCTGCAAGGTGACATTTGCAGCGCTTCAAGGCCTATCGTGGATCACGAAACGTCTTCATGTAACAACTAGGCAGAAGCACTATGAGAAACTCCAATGTGGTGTGTGCTTTCGTATCACACAGAGTTGAACTTTTCTTTTGATTGAGCAGCTTTGAAACATTCTTTTTGTAGAATCTGAAAGTGGACATTTGGAGCTGTTTGAGGCCTATGGTGGATAACGAAATATCTTCATATAATAATAACTAGAGAGAAGCATACTGAGAAGCTTCTTTGTGACGTGAGAATTCATCTCACAGATTTGAACCTTCGTTTGATTGAGTAGCTTTGAAGCACTCTTTCTGTAGAATCTGCAAATGGACATTTGGAGGGGTTTGAGGCCTACAGTGGAAAAGGAAACGTCTTCACATAAAAAGGAGACAGAAGCATTCTCACAACATTCTTTGTGATATATGCATTCATCTCACAAAGCTGAACCTTACTTTTGATTGAGCAGTTTGGAGACCCCCTTTTTCTACTCTCTGCAAGTGGACATTTGGAGTGCTTTGAGGCCTATGATGGAAAAGGAAATATCTTCCCTTAAGAAGTAGACAGAAGGATTCTGACAAATTTCTTTGTGATGTGTGCATTCATCTCACAGAGTTGAACCTTACTCTCGTTGAACAGTTTTGAAACACTGTTTTCGTAGAATCTGCAAGTGGACATTTTGAGCGCTTGGAGGGCTATGGTGGTAAAGGAAATATCTTCCCATAAGAACTAGACACAAGCATTCTGACAAGCTCCTTTGTGATGTGGGCATTCGCCTCACAGAGTTGAAACTATCTTTTGATTGAGCAGCTTTGAAACACTCTTTCTGTAGAATCTGCAGGTAGGCATTTGGAAGGTTTGGGGCCTATGGTGGAAAAGGAAATATCTTCACACAAAAATTAGACAGAAGCATTCTGACAACCTTCTTTGTGATATGTGCATTTATCACACAGAGTGAAACCTTACTTTTTATTGGGCAGCTTTGAAACACCCTTTTTGAATGATCTGCATGTGGACATTTGGAGTGCTTTGAGGTCTATTGTGGCCAAGGAAATATCTTCACCTAAGAACTAGACAGAAGCGTTCTGAGAAATTTCTTGTGATATGTGTATTCATCTCACAGAGTTGAACCTTACTTTGGATTGACTAGTTTCGAAACACTCTTTCTGTAGAATCTGAAAGTGGACGGTTGGAGTGCTTTGAGGCCTATGGTGGAAAAGGAAATATCTTCACATTAAAACTAGACAGAAGGATTTGGACAAACTACTTTGTGATGTGTACATTCATCTCACAGAGTTAAGCCTTACTATCAATTGAGCCATTTTGAAACACTTTTCGTAGAATCTGCAAGTGGACATTTGAAGCGCTTTGAGGCATAGGGCGGAAAAAGAAATATATTCACATAAAAACTAGACGGAGGCCTTCTGACAAACCTCTCTCTTATGTGTGCATTCATCTCACAGAGTTGAACCTTTCTTTTGATTGAGCAGCTTTGAAACCCTCTTTTTGTAGAATTTGCATGTGAACATTTGAAGCGCTTAGAGGCCTGTGGAGGAAAAGGAACTATCTTCACATAAAACCTAGACAGAAGCATTCTGACAAACTTCTTTGTGATGTGTGCATTCATCTCACAGAGTGGATCCTTACTTTTCATTGAGCAGTTTTGAAACACTCTTTTTGTAGAATCTGCAGGTGGATATTTGGAGGGCTTTGAGGCCTCTGGTGGATAACGAAATATCTCCACATAATAACTAGACAGAAGAATTCTCACAAACTTCTTTGTAATGTGAGCATTCATCTCACAGATTTGAACTGTTCTTTTGACTGAGCAGCTTTGAAACACTCTTTTTATGAAATCTGCAAGTGGACATTTGGATCGCTTTGAGGCCTCTGGTGGAAAAGGAAATATCTTCACAATAAAACTGGAGAGAAGCATTCTGACAAACTGCTTTGTGATGTGTACATTTATCTCACAGAGTTGAACCTTGCTTTACATTGAGCAGTTTGGAACACACTTTTTGTAGAATTTGAAAGTGGACCTTTGGGATTGCTTTGAGGCCTATGGTGGAAAAGGAAATATCTTCATATAAAGACTAGACAGAAGCATTGTGACAAACTCCTTTGTGATGTGTGCATTCAACTCACAGAGTTGAACTTTTCTTTTGACTGAGCAACTTTGAAACACTCTATCTGTAGAATTTCCCAGTGGATATTTGCAGTGGTTTGAGGCCTCTGACGGAAAGGGAAGTATCTTCACATAACAACTAGACAGAAGCACTCTGACTAAATTTTTGTGATGTGTCATTCTTCTCACAGAGTTGAACCTTACTTTTCATTGAGGAATTTTTAAATACTTTTTTGTAGAATCTGCAAGGTGACATTTGCAGCGCTTCAAGGCCTATCGTGGATCACGAAACGTCTTCATGTAACAACTAGGCAGAAGCACTATGAGAAACTCCAATGTGGTGTGTGCTTTCGTATCACACAGAGTTGAACTTTTCTTTTGATTGAGCAGCTTTGAAACATTCTTTTTGTAGAATCTGAAAGTGGACATTTGGAGCTGTTTGAGGCCTATGGTGGATAACGAAATATCTTCATATAATAATAACTAGAGAGAAGCATACTGAGAAGCTTCTTTGTGACGTGAGAATTCATCTCACAGATTTGAACCTTCGTTTGATTGAGTAGCTTTGAAGCACTCTTTCTGTAGAATCTGCAAATGGACATTTGGAGGGGTTTGAGGCCTACAGTGGAAAAGGAAACGTCTTCACATAAAAAGGAGACAGAAGCATTCTCACAACATTCTTTGTGATATATGCATTCATCTCACAAAGCTGAACCTTACTTTTGATTGAGCAGTTTGGAGACCCCCTTTTTCTACTATCTGCAAGTGGACATTTGGAGTGCTTTGAGGCCTATGATGGAAAAGGAAATATCTTCCCTTAAGAAGTAGACAGAAGGATTCTGACAAATTTCTTTGTGATGTGTGCATTCATCTCACAGAGTTGAACCTTACTCTCGTTGAACAGTTTTGAAACACTGTTTTCGTAGAATCTGCAAGTGGACATTTTGAGCGCTTGGAGGGCTATGGTGGTAAAGGAAATATCTTCCCATAAGAACTAGACACAAGCATTCTGACAAGCTCCTTTGTGATGTGGGCATTCGCCTCACAGAGTTGAAACTATCTTTTGATTGAGCAGCTTTGAAACACTCTTTCTGTAGAATCTGCAGGTAGGCATTTGGAAGGTTTGGGGCCTATGGTGGAAAAGGAAATATCTTCACACAAAAATTAGACAGAAGCATTCTGACAACCTTCTTTGTGATATGTGCATTTATCACACAGAGTGAAACCTTACTTTTTATTGGGCAGCTTTGAAACACCCTTTTTGAATGATCTGCATGTGGACATTTGGAGTGCTTTGAGGTCTATTGTGGCCAAGGAAATATCTTCACCTAAGAACTAGACAGAAGCGTTCTGAGAAATTTCTTGTGATATGTGTATTCATCTCACAGAGTTGAACCTTACTTTGGATTGACTAGTTTCGAAACACTCTTTCTGTAGAATCTGAAAGTGGACGGTTGGAGTGCTTTGAGGCCTATGGTGGAAAAGGAAATATCTTCACATTAAAACTAGACAGAAGGATTTGGACAAACTACTTTGTGATGTGTACATTCATCTCACAGAGTTAAGCCTTACTATCAATTGAGCCATTTTGAAACACTTTTCGTAGAATCTGCAAGTGGACATTTGAAGCGCTTTGAGGCCTAGGGTGGAAAAAGAAATATATTCACATAAAAACTAGACGGAGGCCTTCTGACAAACCTCTCTCTTATGTGTGCATTCATCTCACAGAGTTGAACCTTTCTTTTGATTGAGCAGCTTTGAAACCCTCTTTTTGTAGAATTTGCATGTGAACATTTGAAGCGCTTAGAGGACTGTTGAGGAAAAGGAACTATCTTCGCATAAAACCTAGACAGAAGCATTCTGACAAACTTCTTTGTGATGTGTGCATTCATCTCACAGAGTGGATCCTTACTTTTCATTGAGCAGATTTGAAACACTCTTTTTGTAGAATCTGCAGGTCGATATTTGGAGGGCTTTGAGGCCTCTGGTGGATAACGAAATATCTCCACATAATAACTAGACAGAAGAATTCTCACAAACTTCTTTGTAATGTGAGCATTCATCTCACAGATTTGAACTGTTCTTTTGACTGAGCAGCTTTGAAACACTCTTTTTATGAAATCTGCAAGTGGACATTTGGATCGCTTTGAGGTCTCTGGTGGAAAAGGAAATATCTTCACAATAAAACTGGAGAGAAGCATTCTGACAAACTGCTTTGTGATGTGTACATTCATCTCACAGAGTTGAACCTTGCTTTACATTGAGCAGTTTGGAACACACTTTTTGTAGAATTTGAAAGTGGACCTTTGGGATTGCTTTGAGGCCTATGGTGGAAAAGGAAATATCTTCATATAAAGACTAGACAGAAGCATTGTGACAAACTCCTTTGTGATGTGTGCATTCAACTCACAGAGTTGAACTTTTCTTTTGACTGAGCAACTTTGAAACACTCTATCTGTAGAATTTCCCAGTGGATATTTGCAGTGGTTTGAGGCCTCTGACGGAAAGGGAAGTATCTTCACATAACAACTAGACAGAAGCACTCTGACTAAATTTTTGTGATGTGTCATTCTTCTCACAGAGTTGAACCTTACTTTTCATTGAGGAATTTTTAAATACTTTTTTGTAGAATCTGCAAGGTGACATTTGCAGCGCTTCAAGGCCTATCGTGGATCACGAAACGTCTTCATGTAACAACTAGGCAGAAGCACTATGAGAAACTCCAATGTGGTGTGTGCTTTCGTATCACACAGAGTTGAACTTTTCTTTTGATTGAGCAGCTTTGAAACATTCTTTTTGTAGAATCTGAAAGTGGACATTTGGAGCTGTTTGAGGCCTATGGTGGATAACGAAATATCTTCATATAATAATAACTAGAGAGAAGCATACTGAGAAGCTTCTTTGTGACGTGAGAATTCATCTCACAGATTTGAACCTTCGTTTGATTGAGTAGCTTTGAAGCACTCTTTCTGTAGAATCTGCAAATGGACATTTGGAGGGGTTTGAGGCCTACAGTGGAAAAGGAAACGTCTTCACATAAAAAGGAGACAGAAGCATTCTCCCAACATTCTTTGTGATATATGCATTCATCTCACAAAGCTGAACCTTACTTTTGATTGAGCAGTTTGGAGACCCCCTTTTTCTACTATCTGCAAGTGGACATTTGGAGTGCTTTGAGGCCTATGATGGAAAAGGAAATATCTTCCCTTAAGAAGTAGACAGAAGGATTCTGACAAATTTCTTTGTGATGTGTGCATTCATCTCACAGAGTTGAACCTTACTCTCGTTGAACAGTTTTGAAACACTGTTTTCGTAGAATCTGCAAGTGGACATTTTGAGCGCTTGGAGGGCTATGGTGGTAAAGGAAATATCTTCCCATAAGAACTAGACACAAGCATTCTGACAAGCTCCTTTGTGATGTGGGCATTCGCCTCACAGAGTTGAAACTATCTTTTGATTGAGCAGCTTTGAAACACTCTTTCTGTAGAATCTGCAGGTAGGCATTTGGAAGGTTTGGGGCCTATGGTGGAAAAGGAAATATCTTCACACAAAAATTAGACAGAAGCATTCTGACAACCTTCTTTGTGATATGTGCATTTATCACACAGAGTGAAACCTTACTTTTTATTGGGCAGCTTTGAAACACCCTTTTTGAATGATCTGCATGTGGACATTTGGAGTGCTTTGAGGTCTATTGTGGCCAAGGAAATATCTTCACCTAAGAACTAGACAGAAGCGTTCTGAGAAATTTCTTGTGATATGTGTATTCATCTCACAGAGTTGAACCTTACTTTGGATTGACTAGTTTCGAAACACTCTTTCTGTAGAATCTGAAAGTGGACGGTTGGAGTGCTTTGAGGCCTATGGTGGAAAAGGAAATATCTTCACATTAAAACTAGACAGAAGGATTTGGACAAACTACTTTGTGATGTGTACATTCATCTCACAGAGTTAAGCCTTACTATCAATTGAGCCATTTTGAAACACTTTTCGTAGAATCTGCAAGTGGACATTTGAAGCGCTTTGAGGCCTAGGGTGGAAAAAGAAATATATTCACATAAAAACTAGACGGAGGCCTTCTGACAAACCTCTCTCTTATGTGTGCATTCGTCTCACAGAGTTGAACCTTTCTTTTGATTGAGCAGCTTTGAAACCCTCTTTTTGTAGAATTTGCATGTGAACATTTGAAGCGCTTAGAGGCCTGTGGAGGAAAAGGAACTATCTTCACATAAAACCTAGACAGAAGCATTCTGACAAACTTCTTTGTGATGTGTGCATTCATCTCACAGAGTGGATCCTTACTTTTCATTGAGCAGTTTTGAAACACTCTTTTTGTAGAATCTGCAGGTGGATATTTGGAGGGCTTTGAGGCCTCTGGTGGATAACGAAATATCTCCACATAATAACTAGACAGAAGAATTCTCACAAACTTCTTTGTAATGTGAGCATTCATCTCACAGATTTGAACTGTTCTTTTGACTGAGCAGCTTTGAAACACTCTTTTTATGAAATCTGCAAGTGGACATTTGGATCGCTTTGAGGCCTCTGGTGGAAAAGGAAATATCTTCACAATAAAACTGGAGAGAAGCATTCTGACAAACTGCTTTGTGATGTGTACATTCATCTCACAGAGTTGAACCTTGCTTTACATTGAGCAGTTTGGAACACACTTTTTGTAGAATTTGAAAGTGGACCTTTGGGATTGCTTTGAGGCCTATGGTGGAAAAGGAAATATCTTCATATAAAGACTAGACAGAAGCATTGTGACAAACTCCTTTGTGATGTGTGCATTCAACTCACAGAGTTGAACTTTTCTTTTGACTGAGCAACTTTGAAACACTCTATCTGTAGAATTTCCCAGTGGATATTTGCAGTGGTTTGAGGCCTCTGACGGAAAGGGAAGTATCTTCACATAACAACTAGACAGAAGCACTCTGACTAAATTTTTGTGATGTGTCATTCTTCTCACAGAGTTGAACCTTACTTTTCATTGAGGAATTTTTAAATACTTTTTTGTAGAATCTGCAAGGTGACATTTGCAGCGCTTCAAGGCCTATCGTGGATCACGAAACGTCTTCATGTAACAACTAGGCAGAAGCACTATGAGAAACTCCAATGTGGTGTGTGCTTTCGTATCACACAGAGTTGAACTTTTCTTTTGATTGAGCAGCTTTGAAACATTCTTTTTGTAGAATCTGAAAGTGGACATTTGGAGCTGTTTGAGGCCTATGGTGGATAACGAAATATCTTCATATAATAATAACTAGAGAGAAGCATACTGAGAAGCTTCTTTGTGACGTGAGAATTCATCTCACAGATTTGAACCTTCGTTTGATTGAGTAGCTTTGAAGCACTCTTTCTGTAGAATCTGCAAATGGACATTTGGAGGGGTTTGAGGCCTACAGTGGAAAAGGAAACGTCTTCACATAAAAAGGAGACAGAAGCATTCTCCCAACATTCTTTGTGATATATGCATTCATCTCACAAAGCTGAACCTTACTTTTGATTGAGCAGTTTGGAGACCCCCTTTTTCTACTATCTGCAAGTGGACATTTGGAGTGCTTTGAGGCCTATGATGGAAAAGGAAATATCTTCCCTTAAGAAGTAGACAGAAGGATTCTGACAAATTTCTTTGTGATGTGTGCATTCATCTCACAGAGTTGAACCTTACTCTCGTTGAACAGTTTTGAAACACTGTTTTCGTAGAATCTGCAAGTGGACATTTTGAGCGCTTGGAGGGCTATGGTGGTAAAGGAAATATCTTCCCATAAGAACTAGACACAAGCATTCTGACAAGCTCCTTTGTGATGTGGGCATTCGCCTCACAGAGTTGAAACTATCTTTTGATTGAGCAGCTTTGAAACACTCTTTCTGTAGAATCTGCAGGTAGGCATTTGGAAGGTTTGGGGCCTATGGTGGAAAAGGAAATATCTTCACACAAAAATTAGACAGAAGCATTCTGACAACCTTCTTTGTGATATGTGCATTTATCACACAGAGTGAACCTTACTTTTTATTGGGCAGCTTTGAAACACCCTTTTTGAATGATCTGCATGTGGACATTTGGAGTGCTTTGAGGTCTATTGTGGCCAAGGAAATATCTTCACCTAAGAACTAGACAGAAGCGTTCTGAGAAATTTCTTGTGATATGTGTATTCATCTCACAGAGTTGAACCTTACTTTGGATTGACTAGTTTCGAAACACTCTTTCTGTAGAATCTGAAAGTGGACGGTTGGAGTGCTTTGAGGCCTATGGTGGAAAAGGAAATATCTTCACATTAAAACTAGACAGAAGGATTTGGACAAACTACTTTGTGATGTGTACATTCATCTCACAGAGTTAAGCCTTACTATCAATTGAGCCATTTTGAAACACTTTTCGTAGAATCTGCAAGTGGACATTTGAAGCGCTTTGAGGCCTAGGGTGGAAAAAGAAATATATTCACATAAAAACTAGACGGAGGCCTTCTGACAAACCTCTCTCTTATGTGTGCATTCGTCTCACAGAGTTGAACCTTTCTTTTGATTGAGCAGCTTTGAAACCCTCTTTTTGTAGAATTTGCATGTGAACATTTGAAGCGCTTAGAGGCCTGTGGAGGAAAAGGAACTATCTTCACATAAAACCTAGACAGAAGCATTCTGACAAACTTCTTTGTGATGTGTGCATTCATCTCACAGAGTGGATCCTTACTTTTCATTGAGCAGTTTTGAAACACTCTTTTTGTAGAATCTGCAGGTGGATATTTGGAGGGCTTTGAGGCCTCTGGTGGATAACGAAATATCTCCACATAATAACTAGACAGAAGAATTCTCACAAACTTCTTTGTAATGTGAGCATTCATTTCACAGATTTGAACTGTTCTTTTGACTGAGCAGCTTTGAAACACTCTTTTTATGAAATCTGCAAGTGGACATTTGGATCGCTTTGAGGCCTCTGGTGGAAAAGGAAATATCTTCACAATAAAACTGGAGAGAAGCATTCTGACAAACTGCTTTGTGATGTGTACATTCATCTCACAGAGTTGAACCTTGCTTTACATTGAGCAGTTTGGAACACACTTTTTGTAGAATTTGAAAGTGGACCTTTGGGATTGCTTTGAGGCCTATGGTGGAAAAGGAAATATCTTCATATAAAGACTAGACAGAAGCATTGTGACAAACTCCTTTGTGATGTGTGCATTCAACTCACAGAGTTGAACTTTTCTTTTGACTGAGCAACTTTGAAACACTCTATCTGTAGAATTTCCCAGTGGATATTTGCAGTGGTTTGAGGCCTCTGACGGAAAGGGAAGTATCTTCACATAACAACTAGACAGAAGCACTCTGACTAAATTTTTGTGATGTGTCATTCTTCTCACAGAGTTGAACCTTACTTTTCATTGAGGAATTTTTAAATACTTTTTTGTAGAATCTGCAAGGTGACATTTGCAGCGCTTCAAGGCCTATCGTGGATCACGAAACGTCTTCATGTAACAACTAGGCAGAAGCACTATGAGAAACTCCAATGTGGTGTGTGCTTTCGTATCACACAGAGTTGAACTTTTCTTTTGATTGAGCAGCTTTGAAACATTCTTTTTGTAGAATCTGAAAGTGGACATTTGGAGCTGTTTGAGGCCTATGGTGGATAACGAAATATCTTCATATAATAATAACTAGAGAGAAGCATACTGAGAAGCTTCTTTGTGACGTGAGAATTCATCTCACAGATTTGAACCTTCGTTTGATTGAGTAGCTTTGAAGCACTCTTTCTGTAGAATCTGCAAATGGACATTTGGAGGGGTTTGAGGCCTACAGTGGAAAAGGAAACGTCTTCACATAAAAAGGAGACAGAAGCATTCTCACAACATTCTTTGTGATATATGCATTCATCTCACAAAGCTGAACCTTACTTTTGATTGAGCAGTTTGGAGACCCCCTTTTTCTACTATCTGCAAGTGGACATTTGGAGTGCTTTGAGGCCTATGATGGAAAAGGAAATATCTTCCCTTAAGAAGTAGACAGAAGGATTCTGACAAATTTCTTTGTGATGTGTGCATTCATCTCACAGAGTTGAACCTTACTCTCGTTGAACAGTTTTGAAACACTGTTTTCGTAGAATCTGCAAGTGGACATTTTGAGCGCTTGGAGGGCTATGGTGGTAAAGGAAATATCTTCCCATAAGAACTAGACACAAGCATTCTGACAAGCTCCTTTGTGATGTGGGCATTCGCCTCACAGAGTTGAAACTATCTTTTGATTGAGCAGCTTTGAAACACTCTTTCTGTAGAATCTGCAGGTAGGCATTTGGAAGGTTTGGGGCCTATGGTGGAAAAGGAAATATCTTCACACAAAAATTAGACAGAAGCATTCTGACAACCTTCTTTGTGATATGTGCATTTATCACACAGAGTGAACCTTACTTTTTATTGGGCAGCTTTGAAACACCCTTTTTGAATGATCTGCATGTGGACATTTGGAGTGCTTTGAGGTCTATTGTGGCCAAGGAAATATCTTCACCTAAGAACTAGACAGAAGCGTTCTGAGAAATTTCTTGTGATATGTGTATTCATCTCACAGAGTTGAACCTTACTTTGGATTGACTAGTTTCGAAACACTCTTTCTGTAGAATCTGAAAGTGGACGGTTGGAGTGCTTTGAGGCCTATGGTGGAAAAGGAAATATCTTCACATTAAAACTAGACAGAAGGATTTGGACAAACTACTTTGTGATGTGTACATTCATCTCACAGAGTTAAGCCTTACTATCAATTGAGCCATTTTGAAACACTTTTCGTAGAATCTGCAAGTGGACATTTGAAGCGCTTTGAGGCCTAGGGTGGAAAAAGAAATATATTCACATAAAAACTAGACGGAGGCCTTCTGACAAACCTCTCTCTTATGTGTGCATTCATCTCACAGAGTTGAACCTTTCTTTTGATTGAGCAGCTTTGAAACCCTCTTTTTGTAGAATTTGCATGTGAACATTTGAAGCGCTTAGAGGCCTGTGGAGGAAAAGGAACTATCTTCACATAAAACCTAGACAGAAGCATTCTGACAAACTTCTTTGTGATGTGTGCATTCATCTCACAGAGTGGATCCTTACTTTTCATTGAGCAGTTTTGAAACACTCTTTTTGTAGAATCTGCAGGTGGATATTTGGAGGGCTTTGAGGCCTCTGGTGGATAACGAAATATCTCCACATAATAACTAGACAGAAGAATTCTCACAAACTTCTTTGTAATGTGAGCATTCATCTCACAGATTTGAACTGTTCTTTTGACTGAGCAGCTTTGAAACACTCTTTTTATGAAATCTGCAAGTGGACATTTGGATCGCTTTGAGGCCTCTGGTGGAAAAGGAAATATCTTCACAATAAAACTGGAGAGAAGCATTCTGACAAACTGCTTTGTGATGTGTACATTCATCTCACAGAGTTGAACCTTGCTTTACATTGAGCAGTTTGGAACACACTTTTTGTAGAATTTGAAAGTGGACCTTTGGGATTGCTTTGAGGCCTATGGTGGAAAAGGAAATATCTTCATATAAAGACTAGACAGAAGCATTGTGACAAACTCCTTTGTGATGTGTGCATTCAACTCACAGAGTTGAACTTTTCTTTTGACTGAGCAACTTTGAAACACTCTATCTGTAGAATTTCCCAGTGGATATTTGCAGTGGTTTGAGGCCTCTGACGGAAAGGGAAGTATCTTCACATAACAACTAGACAGAAGCACTCTGACTAAATTTTTGTGATGTGTCATTCTTCTCACAGAGTTGAACCTTACTTTTCATTGAGGAATTTTTAAATACTTTTTTGTAGAATCTGCAAGGTGACATTTGCAGCGCTTCAAGGCCTATCGTGGATCACGAAACGTCTTCATGTAACAACTAGGCAGAAGCACTATGAGAAACTCCAATGTGGTGTGTGCTTTCGTATCACACAGAGTTGAACTTTTCTTTTGATTGAGCAGCTTTGAAACATTCTTTTTGTAGAATCTGAAAGTGGACATTTGGAGCTGTTTGAGGCCTATGGTGGATAACGAAATATCTTCATATAATAATAACTAGAGAGAAGCATACTGAGAAGCTTCTTTGTGACGTGAGAATTCATCTCACAGATTTGAACCTTCGTTTGATTGAGTAGCTTTGAAGCACTCTTTCTGTAGAATCTGCAAATGGACATTTGGAGGGGTTTGAGGCCTACAGTGGAAAAGGAAACGTCTTCACATAAAAAGGAGACAGAAGCATTCTCCCAACATTCTTTGTGATATATGCATTCATCTCACAAAGCTGAACCTTACTTTTGATTGAGCAGTTTGGAGACCCCCTTTTTCTACTATCTGCAAGTGGACATTTGGAGTGCTTTGAGGCCTATGATGGAAAAGGAAATATCTTCCCTTAAGAAGTAGACAGAAGGATTCTGACAAATTTCTTTGTGATGTGTGCATTCATCTCACAGAGTTGAACCTTACTCTCGTTGAACAGTTTTGAAACACTGTTTTCGTAGAATCTGCAAGTGGACATTTTGAGCGCTTGGAGGGCTATGGTGGTAAAGGAAATATCTTCCCATAAGAACTAGACACAAGCATTCTGACAAGCTCCTTTGTGATGTGGGCATTCGCCTCACAGAGTTGAAACTATCTTTTGATTGAGCAGCTTTGAAACACTCTTTCTGTAGAATCTGCAGGTAGGCATTTGGAAGGTTTGGGGCCTATGGTGGAAAAGGAAATATCTTCACACAAAAATTAGACAGAAGCATTCTGACAACCTTCTTTGTGATATGTGCATTTATCACACAGAGTGAAACCTTACTTTTTATTGGGCAGCTTTGAAACACCCTTTTTGAATGATCTGCATGTGGACATTTGGAGTGCTTTGAGGTCTATTGTGGCCAAGGAAATATCTTCACCTAAGAACTAGACAGAAGCGTTCTGAGAAATTTCTTGTGATATGTGTATTCATCTCACAGAGTTGAACCTTACTTTGGATTGACTAGTTTCGAAACACTCTTTCTGTAGAATCTGAAAGTGGACGGTTGGAGTGCTTTGAGGCCTATGGTGGAAAAGGAAATATCTTCACATTAAAACTAGACAGAAGGATTTGGACAAACTACTTTGTGATGTGTACATTCATCTCACAGAGTTAAGCCTTACTATCAATTGAGCCATTTTGAAACACTTTTCGTAGAATCTGCAAGTGGACATTTGAAGCGCTTTGAGGCCTAGGGTGGAAAAAGAAATATATTCACATAAAAACTAGACGGAGGCCTTCTGACAAACCTCTCTCTTATGTGTGCATTCATCTCACAGAGTTGAACCTTTCTTTTGATTGAGCAGCTTTGAAACCCTCTTTTTGTAGAATTTGCATGTGAACATTTGAAGCGCTTAGAGGCCTGTGGAGGAAAAGGAACTATCTTCACATAAAACCTAGACAGAAGCATTCTGACAAACTTCTTTGTGATGTGTGCATTCATCTCACAGAGTGGATCCTTACTTTTCATTGAGCAGTTTTGAAACACTCTTTTTGTAGAATCTGCAGGTGGATATTTGGAGGGCTTTGAGGCCTCTGGTGGATAACGAAATATCTCCACATAATAACTAGACAGAAGAATTCTCACAAACTTCTTTGTAATGTGAGCATTCATCTCACAGATTTGAACTGTTCTTTTGACTGAGCAGCTTTGAAACACTCTTTTTATGAAATCTGCAAGTGGACATTTGGATCGCTTTGAGGCCTCTGGTGGAAAAGGAAATATCTTCACAATAAAACTGGAGAGAAGCATTCTGACAAACTGCTTTGTGATGTGTACATTCATCTCACAGAGTTGAACCTTGCTTTACATTGAGCAGTTTGGAACACACTTTTTGTAGAATTTGAAAGTGGACCTTTGGGATTGCTTTGAGGCCTATGGTGGAAAAGGAAATATCTTCATATAAAGACTAGACAGAAGCATTGTGACAAACTCCTTTGTGATGTGTGCATTCAACTCACAGAGTTGAACTTTTCTTTTGACTGAGCAACTTTGAAACACTCTATCTGTAGAATTTCCCAGTGGATATTTGCAGTGGTTTGAGGCCTCTGACGGAAAGGGAAGTATCTTCACATAACAACTAGACAGAAGCACTCTGACTAAATTTTTGTGATGTGTCATTCTTCTCACAGAGTTGAACCTTACTTTTCATTGAGGAATTTTTAAATACTTTTTTGTAGAATCTGCAAGGTGACATTTGCAGCGCTTCAAGGCCTATCGTGGATCACGAAACGTCTTCATGTAACAACTAGGCAGAAGCACTATGAGAAACTCCAATGTGGTGTGTGCTTTCGTATCACACAGAGTTGAACTTTTCTTTTGATTGAGCAGCTTTGAAACATTCTTTTTGTAGAATCTGAAAGTGGACATTTGGAGCTGTTTGAGGCCTATGGTGGATAACGAAATATCTTCATATAATAATAACTAGAGAGAAGCATACTGAGAAGCTTCTTTGTGACGTGAGAATTCATCTCACAGATTTGAACCTTCGTTTGATTGAGTAGCTTTGAAGCACTCTTTCTGTAGAATCTGCAAATGGACATTTGGAGGGGTTTGAGGCCTACAGTGGAAAAGGAAACGTCTTCACATAAAAAGGAGACAGAAGCATTCTCCCAACATTCTTTGTGATATATGCATTCATCTCACAAAGCTGAACCTTACTTTTGATTGAGCAGTTTGGAGACCCCCTTTTTCTACTATCTGCAAGTGGACATTTGGAGTGCTTTGAGGCCTATGATGGAAAAGGAAATATCTTCCCTTAAGAAGTAGACAGAAGGATTCTGACAAATTTCTTTGTGATGTGTGCATTCATCTCACAGAGTTGAACCTTACTCTCGTTGAACAGTTTTGAAACACTGTTTTCGTAGAATCTGCAAGTGGACATTTTGAGCGCTTGGAGGGCTATGGTGGTAAAGGAAATATCTTCCCATAAGAACTAGACACAAGCATTCTGACAAGCTCCTTTGTGATGTGGGCATTCGCCTCACAGAGTTGAAACTATCTTTTGATTGAGCAGCTTTGAAACACTCTTTCTGTAGAATCTGCAGGTAGGCATTTGGAAGGTTTGGGGCCTATGGTGGAAAAGGAAATATCTTCACACAAAAATTAGACAGAAGCATTCTGACAACCTTCTTTGTGATATGTGCATTTATCACACAGAGTGAAACCTTACTTTTTATTGGGCAGCTTTGAAACACCCTTTTTGAATGATCTGCATGTGGACATTTGGAGTGCTTTGAGGTCTATTGTGGCCAAGGAAATATCTTCACCTAAGAACTAGACAGAAGCGTTCTGAGAAATTTCTTGTGATATGTGTATTCATCTCACAGAGTTGAACCTTACTTTGGATTGACTAGTTTCGAAACACTCTTTCTGTAGAATCTGAAAGTGGACGGTTGGAGTGCTTTGAGGCCTATGGTGGAAAAGGAAATATCTTCACATTAAAACTAGACAGAAGGATTTGGACAAACTACTTTGTGATGTGTACATTCATCTCACAGAGTTAAGCCTTACTATCAATTGAGCCATTTTGAAACACTTTTCGTAGAATCTGCAAGTGGACATTTGAAGCGCTTTGAGGCCTAGGGTGGAAAAAGAAATATATTCACATAAAAACTAGACGGAGGCCTTCTGACAAACCTCTCTCTTATGTGTGCATTCATCTCACAGAGTTGAACCTTTCTTTTGATTGAGCAGCTTTGAAACCCTCTTTTTGTAGAATTTGCATGTGAACATTTGAAGCGCTTAGAGGCCTGTGGAGGAAAAGGAACTATCTTCACATAAAACCTAGACAGAAGCATTCTGACAAACTTCTTTGTGATGTGTGCATTCATCTCACAGAGTGGATCCTTACTTTTCATTGAGCAGTTTTGAAACACTCTTTTTGTAGAATCTGCAGGTGGATATTTGGAGGGCTTTGAGGCCTCTGGTGGATAACGAAATATCTCCACATAATAACTAGACAGAAGAATTCTCACAAACTTCTTTGTAATGTGAGCATTCATCTCACAGATTTGAACTGTTCTTTTGACTGAGCAGCTTTGAAACACTCTTTTTATGAAATCTGCAAGTGGACATTTGGATCGCTTTGAGGCCTCTGGTGGAAAAGGAAATATCTTCACAATAAAACTGGAGAGAAGCATTCTGACAAACTGCTTTGTGATGTGTACATTCATCTCACAGAGTTGAACCTTGCTTTACATTGAGCAGTTTGGAACACACTTTTTGTAGAATTTGAAAGTGGACCTTTGGGATTGCTTTGAGGCCTATGGTGGAAAAGGAAATATCTTCATATAAAGACTAGACAGAAGCATTGTGACAAACTCCTTTGTGATGTGTGCATTCAACTCACAGAGTTGAACTTTTCTTTTGACTGAGCAACTTTGAAACACTCTATCTGTAGAATTTCCCAGTGGATATTTGCAGTGGTTTGAGGCCTCTGACGGAAAGGGAAGTATCTTCACATAACAACTAGACAGAAGCACTCTGACTAAATTTTTGTGATGTGTCATTCTTCTCACAGAGTTGAACCTTACTTTTCATTGAGGAATTTTTAAATACTTTTTTGTAGAATCTGCAAGGTGACATTTGCAGCGCTTCAAGGCCTATCGTGGATCACGAAACGTCTTCATGTAACAACTAGGCAGAAGCACTATGAGAAACTCCAATGTGGTGTGTGCTTTCGTATCACACAGAGTTGAACTTTTCTTTTGATTGAGCAGCTTTGAAACATTCTTTTTGTAGAATCTGAAAGTGGACATTTGGAGCTCTTTGAGGCCTATGGTGGATAACGAAATATCTTCATATAATAATAACTAGAGAGAAGCATACTGAGAAGCTTCTTTGTGACGTGAGAATTCATCTCACAGATTTGAACCTTCGTTTGATTGAGTAGCTTTGAAGCACTCTTTCTGTAGAATCTGCAAGTGGACATTTGGAGGGGTTTGAGGCCTACAGTGGAAAAGGAAACGTCTTCACATAAAAAGGAGACAGAAGCATTCTCACAACATTCTTTGTGATATATGCATTCATCTCACAAAGCTGAACCTTACTTTTGATTGAGCAGTTTGGAGACCCCCTTTTTCTACTATCTGCAAGTGGACATTTGGAGTGCTTTGAGGCCTATGATGGAAAAGGAAATATCTTCCCTTAAGAAGTAGACAGAAGGATTCTGACAAATTTCTTTGTGATGTGTGCATTCATCTCACAGAGTTGAACCTTACTCTCGTTGAACAGTTTTGAAACACTGTTTTCGTAGAATCTGCAAGTGGACATTTTGAGCGCTTGGAGGGCTATGGTGGTAAAGGAAATATCTTCCCATAAGAACTAGACACAAGCATTCTGACAAGCTCCTTTGTGATGTGGGCATTCGCCTCACAGAGTTGAAACTATCTTTTGATTGAGCAGCTTTGAAACACTCTTTCTGTAGAATCTGCAGGTAGGCATTTGGAAGGTTTGGGGCCTATGGTGGAAAAGGAAATATCTTCACACAAAAATTAGACAGAAGCATTCTGACAACCTTCTTTGTGATATGTGCATTTATCACACAGAGTGAAACCTTACTTTTTATTGGGCAGCTTTGAAACACCCTTTTTGAATGATCTGCATGTGGACATTTGGAGTGCTTTGAGGTCTATTGTGGCCAAGGAAATATCTTCACCTAAGAACTAGACAGAAGCGTTCTGAGAAATTTCTTGTGATATGTGTATTCATCTCACAGAGTTGAACCTTACTTTGGATTGACTAGTTTCGAAACACTCTTTCTGTAGAATCTGAAAGTGGACGGTTGGAGTGCTTTGAGGCCTATGGTGGAAAAGGAAATATCTTCACATTAAAACTAGACAGAAGGATTTGGACAAACTACTTTGTGATGTGTACATTCATCTCACAGAGTTAAGCCTTACTATCAATTGAGCCATTTTGAAACACTTTTCGTAGAATCTGCAAGTGGACATTTGAAGCGCTTTGAGGCCTAGGGTGGAAAAAGAAATATATTCACATAAAAACTAGACGGAGGCCTTCTGACAAACCTCTCTCTTATGTGTGCATTCATCTCACAGAGTTGAACCTTTCTTTTGATTGAGCAGCTTTGAAACCCTCTTTTTGTAGAATTTGCATGTGAACATTTGAAGCGCTTAGAGGCCTGTGGAGGAAAAGGAACTATCTTCACATAAAACCTAGACAGAAGCATTCTGACAAACTTCTTTGTGATGTGTGCATTCATCTCACAGAGTGGATCCTTACTTTTCATTGAGCAGTTTTGAAACACTCTTTTTGTAGAATCTGCAGGTGGATATTTGGAGGGCTTTGAGGCCTCTGGTGGATAACGAAATATCTCCACATAATAACTAGACAGAAGAATTCTCACAAACTTCTTTGTAATGTGAGCATTCATCTCACAGATTTGAACTGTTCTTTTGACTGAGCAGCTTTGAAACACTCTTTTTATGAAATCTGCAAGTGGACATTTGGATCGCTTTGAGGCCTCTGGTGGAAAAGGAAATATCTTCACAATAAAACTGGAGAGAAGCATTCTGACAAACTGCTTTGTGATGTGTACATTCATCTCACAGAGTTGAACCTTGCTTTACATTGAGCAGTTTGGAACACACTTTTTGTAGAATTTGAAAGTGGACCTTTGGGATTGCTTTGAGGCCTATGGTGGAAAAGGAAATATCTTCATATAAAGACTAGACAGAAGCATTGTGACAAACTCCTTTGTGATGTGTGCATTCAACTCACAGAGTTGAACTTTTCTTTTGACTGAGCAACTTTGAAACACTCTATCTGTAGAATTTCCCAGTGGATATTTGCAGTGGTTTGAGGCCTCTGACGGAAAGGGAAGTATCTTCACATAACAACTAGACAGAAGCACTCTGACTAAATTTTTGTGATGTGTCATTCTTCTCACAGAGTTGAACCTTACTTTTCATTGAGGAATTTTTAAATACTTTTTTGTAGAATCTGCAAGGTGACATTTGCAGCGCTTCAAGGCCTATCGTGGATCATGAAACGTCTTCATGTAACAACTAGGCAGAAGCACTATGAGAAACTCCAATGTGGTGTGTGCTTTCGTATCACACAGAGTTGAACTTTTCTTTTGATTGAGCAGCTTTGAAACATTCTTTTTGTAGAATCTGAAAGTGGACATTTGGAGCTCTTTGAGGCCTATGGTGGATAACGAAATATCTTCATATAATAATAACTAGAGAGAAGCATACTGAGAAGCTTCTTTGTGACGTGAGAATTCATCTCACAGATTTGAACCTTCGTTTGATTGAGTAGCTTTGAAGCACTCTTTCTGTAGAATCTGCAAATGGACATTTGGAGGGGTTTGAGGCCTACAGTGGAAAAGGAAACGTCTTCACATAAAAAGGAGACAGAAGCATTCTCACAACATTCTTTGTGATATATGCATTCATCTCACAAAGCTGAACCTTACTTTTGATTGAGCAGTTTGGAGACCCCCTTTTTCTACTATCTGCAAGTGGACATTTGGAGTGCTTTGAGGCCTATGATGGAAAAGGAAATATCTTCCCTTAAGAAGTAGACAGAAGGATTCTGACAAATTTCTTTGTGATGTGTGCATTCATCTCACAGAGTTGAACCTTACTCTCGTTGAACAGTTTTGAAACACTGTTTTCGTAGAATCTGCAAGTGGACATTTTGAGCGCTTGGAGGGCTATGGTGGTAAAGGAAATATCTTCCCATAAGAACTAGACACAAGCATTCTGACAAGCTCCTTTGTGATGTGGGCATTCGCCTCACAGAGTTGAAACTATCTTTTGATTGAGCAGCTTTGAAACACTCTTTCTGTAGAATCTGCAGGTAGGCATTTGGAAGGTTTGGGGCCTATGGTGGAAAAGGAAATATCTTCACACAAAAATTAGACAGAAGCATTCTGACAACCTTCTTTGTGATATGTGCATTTATCATACAGAGTGAAACCTTACTTTTTATTGGGCAGTTTTGAAACACCCTTTTTGAATGATCTGCATGTGGACATTTGGAGTGCTTTGAGGTCTATTGTGGCCAAGGAAATATCTTCACCTAAGGACTAGACAGAAGCATACTGAGAAATTTCTTGTGATATGTGTATTCATCTCACAGAGTTGAACCTTACTTTGGATTGACTAGTTTTGAAACACTCTTTCTGGAGAATCTGAAAGTGGACGTTTGGAGTGCTTTGAGGCCTATGGTGGAAAAGGAAATATCTTCACATTAAAACTAGACAGAAGGATTTGGACAAACTACTTTGTGATGTGTACATTCATCTCACACAGTTGAACCTTGCTTTCCATTTAGCAGTTTTGAAACCTTGATTTGGGGAATCTGCAAGTGGATTTTTGGAGCACTTTGGGGCCTTGGCTGGAAAGGAAATACATTCACAAAAAACCTAGACAGAAGCATACTCACAAACTACTTTGTGATGCATGCATTCATCTCATGGGGCTGAACCTTGCTATTCATTGAGTAGTTTTGAAACACTCTTTTGTAGCATCTGCAAGTGGACATTTAGAGTGCTCTGAGGCCTACGGTGGATAAAGAAATATCTTCATATCATAGCTAGACAGAAGCTATCTGGGAAGCTTTCTATGTGTGATGTGTGCATTCATCTCACAGAGTTGAACCTTACTTTTCATTGAACAGTTTTGAAACACTCTTTCGGCAGAATCTACAAGTGGACCTTTGGAACGCTTTGAGGCCTACGGTGGAAAAGGAAATATCTTCACATAAGAACTAGACAGAAGAATACTGACAAATTTCTTTTTCATGAGCGCATTCATCTCACAGAGTTGAAAGTTAATATTCATTGGGCAGTTACGAAACACTCTTTTTGCAGAATCTGGGTGTCGACATTTGGAGCAGTTTGAGGCCTATCATGGAAAGGGAAATATCTTCATTTAAAAATTAGGTGGAGGCATACTGAAAAACATCTTTGGGATGTGTGCATTCATCTCACAGAGTTGAACCTTTCTTTTGATTGACCAGCTTCGAAATGCTCTTTTAGTGGAACCTGGAAGTGGACATTTGGAGCCTTTTGTGGCCTATTGCAGAAAAGGAAATATCTGCAAGTGGAAATTTGGAACGCTATGAAGCCTAAGGTGGAGAAGGAAATATCTTCACATAAACATTAGACAGAAGCATTTTGACAAACTTCTTTGTGATGCGTGCATTCATCTCACAGAGTTGAACCTTTCTTTTGATTAAGCAATGTTGAAACACTCTTTTTGTAGAATCTGCAAGTGGATATTTGTTGTGCTTTGAGGCATACGGTGGAAAAGGAAATATCTTCAAATAAAAACTAGACAGAAGCACTCTGAGAGCCTCCTTTGGGATGTGTGCATTTATCTCTCACCCTTGACCCTTACTTTTGATTGAGCATCTTCGAAAGACCACTTTTGTAATATATGCAAGTGGCCATTTGAAGTGCTTTGAGGCCTATGGTGGAAAAGAAAATATCTTCACATAAGAATGAGACAGAAGCATTCTGACAAATTTCTTTGTGGTGTGTGCATTAATCTCACAGAGTTAAGCCTTACTTTCAATTGAGCCATTTTGAAACACTTTTCGTAGAATCTGCAAGTGGACATGTGAAGCGCTTTGAGGCCTAGGGTGGAAAAAGAAATATATTCACATAAAAACTAGATGGAAGCATTCTGACAAACCACTTTCTGATGTGTGCATTCATCTCACAGAGTTGAACCTTTCTTTTGATTGAGCAGCTTTGAAACCCTCTTTTTGTAGAATTTGCATGTGAACATTTGAAGCGCTTAGAGGACTGTTGAGGAAAAGGAACTATCTTCGCATAAAACCTAGACAGAAGCATTCTGACAAACTTCTTTGTGATGTGTGCATTCATCTCACAGAGTGGATCCTTACTTTTCATTGAGCAGATTTGAAACACTCTTTTTGTAGAATCTGCAGGTGGATATTTGGAGGGCTTTGAGGCCTCTGGTGGATAACGAAATATCTCCACATAATAACTAGACAGAAGAATTCTCACAAACTTCTTTGTAATGTGAGCATTCATCTCACAGATTTGAACTGTTCTTTTGACTGAGCAGCTTTGAAACACTCTTTTTATGAAATCTGCAAGTGGACATTTGGATCGCTTTGAGGCCTCTGGTGGAAAAGGATATATCTTCACAATAAAACTGGAGAGAAGCATTCTGACAAACTGCTTTGTGATGTGTACATTCATCTCACAGAGTTGAACCTTGCTTTACATTGAGCAGTTTGGAACACACTTTTTGTAGAATTTGAAAGTGGACCTTTGGGATTGCTTTGAGACCTATGGTGGAAAAGGAAATATCTTCATATAAAGACTAGACAGAAGCATTGTGACAAACTCCTTTGTGATGTGTGCATTCAACTCACAGAGTTGAACTTTTCTTTTGACTGAGCAACTTTGAAACACTCTATCTGTAGAATTTCCCAGTGGATATTTGCAGTGGTTTGAGGCCTCTGACGGAAAGGGAAGTATCTTCACATAACAACTAGACAGAAGCACTCTGACTAAATTTTTGTGATGTGTCATTCTTCTCACAGAGTTGAACCTTACTTTTCATTGAGGAATTTTTAAATACTTTTTTGTAGAATCTGCAAGGTGACATTTGCAGCGCTTCAAGGCCTATCGTGGATCACGAAACGTCTTCATGTAACAACTAGGCAGAAGCACTATGAGAAACTCCAATGTGGTGTGTGCTTTCGTATCACACAGAGTTGAACTTTTCTTTTGATTGAGCAGCTTTGAAACATTCTTTTTGTAGAATCTGAAAGTGGACATTTGGAGCTGTTTGAGGCCTATGGTGGATAACGAAATATCTTCATATAATAATAACTAGAGAGAAGCATACTGAGAAGCTTCTTTGTGACGTGAGAATTCATCTCACAGATTTGAACCTTCGTTTGATTGAGTAGCTTTGAAGCACTCTTTCTGTAGAATCTGCAAATGGACATTTGGAGGGGTTTGAGGCCTACAGTGGAAAAGGAAACGTCTTCACATAAAAAGGAGACAGAAGCATTCTCACAACATTCTTTGTGATATATGCATTCATCTCACAAAGCTGAACCTTACTTTTGATTGAGCAGTTTGGAGACCCCCTTTTTCTACTATCTGCAAGTGGACATTTGGAGTGCTTTGAGGCCTATGATGGAAAAGGAAATATCTTCCCTTAAGAAGTAGACAGAAGGATTCTGACAAATTTCTTTGTGATGTGTGCATTCATCTCACAGAGTTGAACCTTACTCTCGTTGAACAGTTTTGAAACACTGTTTTCGTAGAATCTGCAAGTGGACATTTTGAGCGCTTGGAGGGCTATGGTGGTAAAGGAAATATCTTCCCATAAGAACTAGACACAAGCATTCTGACAAGCTCCTTTGTGATGTGGGCATTCGCCTCACAGAGTTGAAACTATCTTTTGATTGAGCAGCTTTGAAACACTCTTTCTGTAGAATCTGCAGGTAGGCATTTGGAAGGTTTGGGGCCTATGGTGGAAAAGGAAATATCTTCACACAAAAATTAGACAGAAGCATTCTGACAACCTTCTTTGTGATATGTGCATTTATCACACAGAGTGAAACCTTACTTTTTATTGGGCAGCTTTGAAACACCCTTTTTGAATGATCTGCATGTGGACATTTGGAGTGCTTTGAGGTCTATTGTGGCCAAGGAAATATCTTCACCTAAGAACTAGACAGAAGCGTTCTGAGAAATTTCTTGTGATATGTGTATTCATCTCACAGAGTTGAACCTTACTTTGGATTGACTAGTTTCGAAACACTCTTTCTGTAGAATCTGAAAGTGGACGGTTGGAGTGCTTTGAGGCCTATGGTGGAAAAGGAAATATCTTCACATTAAAACTAGACAGAAGGATTTGGACAAACTACTTTGTGATGTGTACATTCATCTCACAGAGTTAAGCCTTACTATCAATTGAGCCATTTTGAAACACTTTTCGTAGAATCTGCAAGTGGACATTTGAAGCGCTTTGAGGCCTAGGGTGGAAAAAGAAATATATTCACATAAAAACTAGACGGAGGCCTTCTGACAAACCTCTCTCTTATGTGTGCATTCATCTCACAGAGTTGAACCTTTCTTTTGATTGAGCAGCTTTGAAACCCTCTTTTTGTAGAATTTGCATGTGAACATTTGAAGCGCTTAGAGGCCTGTGGAGGAAAAGGAACTATCTTCACATAAAACCTAGACAGAAGCATTCTGACAAACTTCTTTGTGATGTGTGCATTCATCTCACAGAGTGGATCCTTACTTTTCATTGAGCAGTTTTGAAACACTCTTTTTGTAGAATCTGCAGG
The DNA here is from genome assembly GCF_029289425.2 of Pan paniscus. Lineage (NCBI taxonomy): Eukaryota > Metazoa > Chordata > Mammalia > Primates > Hominidae > Pan > Pan paniscus. The sequence continues at coordinate 14,532,206 of NC_073273.2, forward strand.
TGGATATTTGGAGGGCTTTGAGGCCTCTGGTGGATAACGAAATATCTCCACATAATAACTAGACAGAAGAATTCTCACAAACTTCTTTGTAATGTGAGCATTCATCTCACAGATTTGAACTGTTCTTTTGACTGAGCAGCTTTGAAACACTCTTTTTATGAAATCTGCAAGTGGACATTTGGATCGCTTTGAGGCCTCTGGTGGAAAAGGAAATATCTTCACAATAAAACTGGAGAGAAGCATTCTGACAAACTGCTTTGTGATGTGTACATTCATCTCACAGAGTTGAACCTTGCTTTACATTGAGCAGTTTGGAACACACTTTTTGTAGAATTTGAAAGTGGACCTTTGGGATTGCTTTGAGGCCTATGGTGGAAAAGGAAATATCTTCATATAAAGACTAGACAGAAGCATTGTGACAAACTCCTTTGTGATGTGTGCATTCAACTCACAGAGTTGAACTTTTCTTTTGACTGAGCAACTTTGAAACACTCTATCTGTAGAATTTCCCAGTGGATATTTGCAGTGGTTTGAGGCCTCTGACGGAAAGGGAAGTATCTTCACATAACAACTAGACAGAAGCACTCTGACTAAATTTTTGTGATGTGTCATTCTTCTCACAGAGTTGAACCTTACTTTTCATTGAGGAATTTTTAAATACTTTTTTGTAGAATCTGCAAGGTGACATTTGCAGCGCTTCAAGGCCTATCGTGGATCACGAAACGTCTTCATGTAACAACTAGGCAGAAGCACTATGAGAAACTCCAATGTGGTGTGTGCTTTCGTATCACACAGAGTTGAACTTTTCTTTTGATTGAGCAGCTTTGAAACATTCTTTTTGTAGAATCTGAAAGTGGACATTTGGAGCTGTTTGAGGCCTATGGTGGATAACGAAATATCTTCATATAATAATAACTAGAGAGAAGCATACTGAGAAGCTTCTTTGTGACGTGAGAATTCATCTCACAGATTTGAACCTTCGTTTGATTGAGTAGCTTTGAAGCACTCTTTCTGTAGAATCTGCAAATGGACATTTGGAGGGGTTTGAGGCCTACAGTGGAAAAGGAAACGTCTTCACATAAAAAGGAGACAGAAGCATTCTCCCAACATTCTTTGTGATATATGCATTCATCTCACAAAGCTGAACCTTACTTTTGATTGAGCAGTTTGGAGACCCCCTTTTTCTACTATCTGCAAGTGGACATTTGGAGTGCTTTGAGGCCTATGATGGAAAAGGAAATATCTTCCCTTAAGAAGTAGACAGAAGGATTCTGACAAATTTCTTTGTGATGTGTGCATTCATCTCACAGAGTTGAACCTTACTCTCGTTGAACAGTTTTGAAACACTGTTTTCGTAGAATCTGCAAGTGGACATTTTGAGCGCTTGGAGGGCTATGGTGGTAAAGGAAATATCTTCCCATAAGAACTAGACACAAGCATTCTGACAAGCTCCTTTGTGATGTGGGCATTCGCCTCACAGAGTTGAAACTATCTTTTGATTGAGCAGCTTTGAAACACTCTTTCTGTAGAATCTGCAGGTAGGCATTTGGAAGGTTTGGGGCCTATGGTGGAAAAGGAAATATCTTCACACAAAAATTAGACAGAAGCATTCTGACAACCTTCTTTGTGATATGTGCATTTATCACACAGAGTGAAACCTTACTTTTTATTGGGCAGCTTTGAAACACCCTTTTTGAATGATCTGCATGTGGACATTTGGAGTGCTTTGAGGTCTATTGTGGCCAAGGAAATATCTTCACCTAAGAACTAGACAGAAGCGTTCTGAGAAATTTCTTGTGATATGTGTATTCATCTCACAGAGTTGAACCTTACTTTGGATTGACTAGTTTCGAAACACTCTTTCTGTAGAATCTGAAAGTGGACGGTTGGAGTGCTTTGAGGCCTATGGTGGAAAAGGAAATATCTTCACATTAAAACTAGACAGAAGGATTTGGACAAACTACTTTGTGATGTGTACATTCATCTCACAGAGTTAAGCCTTACTATCAATTGAGCCATTTTGAAACACTTTTCGTAGAATCTGCAAGTGGACATTTGAAGCGCTTTGAGGCCTAGGGTGGAAAAAGAAATATATTCACATAAAAACTAGACGGAGGCCTTCTGACAAACCTCTCTCTTATGTGTGCATTCATCTCACAGAGTTGAACCTTTCTTTTGATTGAGCAGCTTTGAAACCCTCTTTTTGTAGAATTTGCATGTGAACATTTGAAGCGCTTAGAGGCCTGTGGAGGAAAAGGAACTATCTTCACATAAAACCTAGACAGAAGCATTCTGACAAACTTCTTTGTGATGTGTGCATTCATCTCACAGAGTGGATCCTTACTTTTCATTGAGCAGTTTTGAAACACTCTTTTTGTAGAATCTGCAGGTGGATATTTGGAGGGCTTTGAGGCCTCTGGTGGATAACGAAATATCTCCACATAATAACTAGACAGAAGAATTCTCACAAACTTCTTTGTAATGTGAGCATTCATCTCACAGATTTGAACTGTTCTTTTGACTGAGCAGCTTTGAAACACTCTTTTTATGAAATCTGCAAGTGGACATTTGGATCGCTTTGAGGCCTCTGGTGGAAAAGGAAATATCTTCACAATAAAACTGGAGAGAAGCATTCTGACAAACTGCTTTGTGATGTGTACATTCATCTCACAGAGTTGAACCTTGCTTTACATTGAGCAGTTTGGAACACACTTTTTGTAGAATTTGAAAGTGGACCTTTGGGATTGCTTTGAGGCCTATGGTGGAAAAGGAAATATCTTCATATAAAGACTAGACAGAAGCATTGTGACAAACTCCTTTGTGATGTGTGCATTCAACTCACAGAGTTGAACTTTTCTTTTGACTGAGCAACTTTGAAACACTCTATCTGTAGAATTTCCCAGTGGATATTTGCAGTGGTTTGAGGCCTCTGACGGAAAGGGAAGTATCTTCACATAACAACTAGACAGAAGCACTCTGACTAAATTTTTGTGATGTGTCATTCTTCTCACAGAGTTGAACCTTACTTTTCATTGAGGAATTTTTAAATACTTTTTTGTAGAATCTGCAAGGTGACATTTGCAGCGCTTCAAGGCCTATCGTGGATCACGAAACGTCTTCATGTAACAACTAGGCAGAAGCACTATGAGAAACTCCAATGTGGTGTGTGCTTTCGTATCACACAGAGTTGAACTTTTCTTTTGATTGAGCAGCTTTGAAACATTCTTTTTGTAGAATCTGAAAGTGGACATTTGGAGCTCTTTGAGGCCTATGGTGGATAACGAAATATCTTCATATAATAATAACTAGAGAGAAGCATACTGAGAAGCTTCTTTGTGACGTGAGAATTCATCTCACAGATTTGAACCTTCGTTTGATTGAGTAGCTTTGAAGCACTCTTTCTGTAGAATCTGCAAGTGGACATTTGGAGGGGTTTGAGGCCTACAGTGGAAAAGGAAACGTCTTCACATAAAAAGGAGACAGAAGCATTCTCACAACATTCTTTGTGATATATGCATTCATCTCACAAAGCTGAACCTTACTTTTGATTGAGCAGTTTGGAGACCCCCTTTTTCTACTATCTGCAAGTGGACATTTGGAGTGCTTTGAGGCCTATGATGGAAAAGGAAATATCTTCCCTTAAGAAGTAGACAGAAGGATTCTGACAAATTTCTTTGTGATGTGTGCATTCATCTCACAGAGTTGAACCTTACTCTCGTTGAACAGTTTTGAAACACTGTTTTCGTAGAATCTGCAAGTGGACATTTTGAGCGCTTGGAGGGCTATGGTGGTAAAGGAAATATCTTCCCATAAGAACTAGACACAAGCATTCTGACAAGCTCCTTTGTGATGTGGGCATTCGCCTCACAGAGTTGAAACTATCTTTTGATTGAGCAGCTTTGAAACACTCTTTCTGTAGAATCTGCAGGTAGGCATTTGGAAGGTTTGGGGCCTATGGTGGAAAAGGAAATATCTTCACACAAAAATTAGACAGAAGCATTCTGACAACCTTCTTTGTGATATGTGCATTTATCACACAGAGTGAAACCTTACTTTTTATTGGGCAGCTTTGAAACACCCTTTTTGAATGATCTGCATGTGGACATTTGGAGTGCTTTGAGGTCTATTGTGGCCAAGGAAATATCTTCACCTAAGAACTAGACAGAAGCGTTCTGAGAAATTTCTTGTGATATGTGTATTCATCTCACAGAGTTGAACCTTACTTTGGATTGACTAGTTTCGAAACACTCTTTCTGTAGAATCTGAAAGTGGACGGTTGGAGTGCTTTGAGGCCTATGGTGGAAAAGGAAATATCTTCACATTAAAACTAGACAGAAGGATTTGGACAAACTACTTTGTGATGTGTACATTCATCTCACAGAGTTAAGCCTTACTATCAATTGAGCCATTTTGAAACACTTTTCGTAGAATCTGCAAGTGGACATTTGAAGCGCTTTGAGGCCTAGGGTGGAAAAAGAAATATATTCACATAAAAACTAGACGGAGGCCTTCTGACAAACCTCTCTCTTATGTGTGCATTCATCTCACAGAGTTGAACCTTTCTTTTGATTGAGCAGCTTTGAAACCCTCTTTTTGTAGAATTTGCATGTGAACATTTGAAGCGCTTAGAGGCCTGTGGAGGAAAAGGAACTATCTTCACATAAAACCTAGACAGAAGCATTCTGACAAACTTCTTTGTGATGTGTGCATTCATCTCACAGAGTGGATCCTTACTTTTCATTGAGCAGTTTTGAAACACTCTTTTTGTAGAATCTGCAGGTGGATATTTGGAGGGCTTTGAGGCCTCTGGTGGATAACGAAATATCTCCACATAATAACTAGACAGAAGAATTCTCACAAACTTCTTTGTAATGTGAGCATTCATCTCACAGATTTGAACTGTTCTTTTGACTGAGCAGCTTTGAAACACTCTTTTTATGAAATCTGCAAGTGGACATTTGGATCGCTTTGAGGCCTCTGGTGGAAAAGGAAATATCTTCACAATAAAACTGGAGAGAAGCATTCTGACAAACTGCTTTGTGATGTGTACATTCATCTCACAGAGTTGAACCTTGCTTTACATTGAGCAGTTTGGAACACACTTTTTGTAGAATTTGAAAGTGGACCTTTGGGATTGCTTTGAGGCCTATGGTGGAAAAGGAAATATCTTCATATAAAGACTAGACAGAAGCATTGTGACAAACTCCTTTGTGATGTGTGCATTCAACTCACAGAGTTGAACTTTTCTTTTGACTGAGCAACTTTGAAACACTCTATCTGTAGAATTTCCCAGTGGATATTTGCAGTGGTTTGAGGCCTCTGACGGAAAGGGAAGTATCTTCACATAACAACTAGACAGAAGCACTCTGACTAAATTTTTGTGATGTGTCATTCTTCTCACAGAGTTGAACCTTACTTTTCATTGAGGAATTTTTAAATACTTTTTTGTAGAATCTGCAAGGTGACATTTGCAGCGCTTCAAGGCCTATCGTGGATCATGAAACGTCTTCATGTAACAACTAGGCAGAAGCACTATGAGAAACTCCAATGTGGTGTGTGCTTTCGTATCACACAGAGTTGAACTTTTCTTTTGATTGAGCAGCTTTGAAACATTCTTTTTGTAGAATCTGAAAGTGGACATTTGGAGCTCTTTGAGGCCTATGGTGGATAACGAAATATCTTCATATAATAATAACTAGAGAGAAGCATACTGAGAAGCTTCTTTGTGACGTGAGAATTCATCTCACAGATTTGAACCTTCGTTTGATTGAGTAGCTTTGAAGCACTCTTTCTGTAGAATCTGCAAATGGACATTTGGAGGGGTTTGAGGCCTACAGTGGAAAAGGAAACGTCTTCACATAAAAAGGAGACAGAAGCATTCTCACAACATTCTTTGTGATATATGCATTCATCTCACAAAGCTGAACCTTACTTTTGATTGAGCAGTTTGGAGACCCCCTTTTTCTACTATCTGCAAGTGGACATTTGGAGTGCTTTGAGGCCTATGATGGAAAAGGAAATATCTTCCCTTAAGAAGTAGACAGAAGGATTCTGACAAATTTCTTTGTGATGTGTGCATTCATCTCACAGAGTTGAACCTTACTCTCGTTGAACAGTTTTGAAACACTGTTTTCGTAGAATCTGCAAGTGGACATTTTGAGCGCTTGGAGGGCTATGGTGGTAAAGGAAATATCTTCCCATAAGAACTAGACACAAGCATTCTGACAAGCTCCTTTGTGATGTGGGCATTCGCCTCACAGAGTTGAAACTATCTTTTGATTGAGCAGCTTTGAAACACTCTTTCTGTAGAATCTGCAGGTAGGCATTTGGAAGGTTTGGGGCCTATGGTGGAAAAGGAAATATCTTCACACAAAAATTAGACAGAAGCATTCTGACAACCTTCTTTGTGATATGTGCATTTATCATACAGAGTGAAACCTTACTTTTTATTGGGCAGTTTTGAAACACCCTTTTTGAATGATCTGCATGTGGACATTTGGAGTGCTTTGAGGTCTATTGTGGCCAAGGAAATATCTTCACCTAAGGACTAGACAGAAGCATACTGAGAAATTTCTTGTGATATGTGTATTCATCTCACAGAGTTGAACCTTACTTTGGATTGACTAGTTTTGAAACACTCTTTCTGGAGAATCTGAAAGTGGACGTTTGGAGTGCTTTGAGGCCTATGGTGGAAAAGGAAATATCTTCACATTAAAACTAGACAGAAGGATTTGGACAAACTACTTTGTGATGTGTACATTCATCTCACACAGTTGAACCTTGCTTTCCATTTAGCAGTTTTGAAACCTTGATTTGGGGAATCTGCAAGTGGATTTTTGGAGCACTTTGGGGCCTTGGCTGGAAAGGAAATACATTCACAAAAAACCTAGACAGAAGCATACTCACAAACTACTTTGTGATGCATGCATTCATCTCATGGGGCTGAACCTTGCTATTCATTGAGTAGTTTTGAAACACTCTTTTGTAGCATCTGCAAGTGGACATTTAGAGTGCTCTGAGGCCTACGGTGGATAAAGAAATATCTTCATATCATAGCTAGACAGAAGCTATCTGGGAAGCTTTCTATGTGTGATGTGTGCATTCATCTCACAGAGTTGAACCTTACTTTTCATTGAACAGTTTTGAAACACTCTTTCGGCAGAATCTACAAGTGGACCTTTGGAACGCTTTGAGGCCTACGGTGGAAAAGGAAATATCTTCACATAAGAACTAGACAGAAGAATACTGACAAATTTCTTTTTCATGAGCGCATTCATCTCACAGAGTTGAAAGTTAATATTCATTGGGCAGTTACGAAACACTCTTTTTGCAGAATCTGGGTGTCGACATTTGGAGCAGTTTGAGGCCTATCATGGAAAGGGAAATATCTTCATTTAAAAATTAGGTGGAGGCATACTGAAAAACATCTTTGGGATGTGTGCATTCATCTCACAGAGTTGAACCTTTCTTTTGATTGACCAGCTTCGAAATGCTCTTTTAGTGGAACCTGGAAGTGGACATTTGGAGCCTTTTGTGGCCTATTGCAGAAAAGGAAATATCTGCAAGTGGAAATTTGGAACGCTATGAAGCCTAAGGTGGAGAAGGAAATATCTTCACATAAACATTAGACAGAAGCATTTTGACAAACTTCTTTGTGATGCGTGCATTCATCTCACAGAGTTGAACCTTTCTTTTGATTAAGCAATGTTGAAACACTCTTTTTGTAGAATCTGCAAGTGGATATTTGTTGTGCTTTGAGGCATACGGTGGAAAAGGAAATATCTTCAAATAAAAACTAGACAGAAGCACTCTGAGAGCCTCCTTTGGGATGTGTGCATTTATCTCTCACCCTTGACCCTTACTTTTGATTGAGCATCTTCGAAAGACCACTTTTGTAATATATGCAAGTGGCCATTTGAAGTGCTTTGAGGCCTATGGTGGAAAAGAAAATATCTTCACATAAGAATGAGACAGAAGCATTCTGACAAATTTCTTTGTGGTGTGTGCATTAATCTCACAGAGTTAAGCCTTACTTTCAATTGAGCCATTTTGAAACACTTTTCGTAGAATCTGCAAGTGGACATGTGAAGCGCTTTGAGGCCTAGGGTGGAAAAAGAAATATATTCACATAAAAACTAGATGGAAGCATTCTGACAAACCACTTTCTGATGTGTGCATTCATCTCACAGAGTTGAACCTTTCTTTTGATTGAGCAGCTTTGAAACCCTCTTTTTGTAGAATTTGCATGTGAACATTTGAAGCGCTTAGAGGACTGTTGAGGAAAAGGAACTATCTTCGCATAAAACCTAGACAGAAGCATTCTGACAAACTTCTTTGTGATGTGTGCATTCATCTCACAGAGTGGATCCTTACTTTTCATTGAGCAGATTTGAAACACTCTTTTTGTAGAATCTGCAGGTGGATATTTGGAGGGCTTTGAGGCCTCTGGTGGATAACGAAATATCTCCACATAATAACTAGACAGAAGAATTCTCACAAACTTCTTTGTAATGTGAGCATTCATCTCACAGATTTGAACTGTTCTTTTGACTGAGCAGCTTTGAAACACTCTTTTTATGAAATCTGCAAGTGGACATTTGGATCGCTTTGAGGCCTCTGGTGGAAAAGGATATATCTTCACAATAAAACTGGAGAGAAGCATTCTGACAAACTGCTTTGTGATGTGTACATTCATCTCACAGAGTTGAACCTTGCTTTACATTGAGCAGTTTGGAACACACTTTTTGTAGAATTTGAAAGTGGACCTTTGGGATTGCTTTGAGACCTATGGTGGAAAAGGAAATATCTTCATATAAAGACTAGACAGAAGCATTGTGACAAACTCCTTTGTGATGTGTGCATTCAACTCACAGAGTTGAACTTTTCTTTTGACTGAGCAACTTTGAAACACTCTATCTGTAGAATTTCCCAGTGGATATTTGCAGTGGTTTGAGGCCTCTGACGGAAAGGGAAGTATCTTCACATAACAACTAGACAGAAGCACTCTGACTAAATTTTTGTGATGTGTCATTCTTCTCACAGAGTTGAACCTTACTTTTCATTGAGGAATTTTTAAATACTTTTTTGTAGAATCTGCAAGGTGACATTTGCAGCGCTTCAAGGCCTATCGTGGATCACGAAACGTCTTCATGTAACAACTAGGCAGAAGCACTATGAGAAACTCCAATGTGGTGTGTGCTTTCGTATCACACAGAGTTGAACTTTTCTTTTGATTGAGCAGCTTTGAAACATTCTTTTTGTAGAATCTGAAAGTGGACATTTGGAGCTGTTTGAGGCCTATGGTGGATAACGAAATATCTTCATATAATAATAACTAGAGAGAAGCATACTGAGAAGCTTCTTTGTGACGTGAGAATTCATCTCACAGATTTGAACCTTCGTTTGATTGAGTAGCTTTGAAGCACTCTTTCTGTAGAATCTGCAAATGGACATTTGGAGGGGTTTGAGGCCTACAGTGGAAAAGGAAACGTCTTCACATAAAAAGGAGACAGAAGCATTCTCACAACATTCTTTGTGATATATGCATTCATCTCACAAAGCTGAACCTTACTTTTGATTGAGCAGTTTGGAGACCCCCTTTTTCTACTATCTGCAAGTGGACATTTGGAGTGCTTTGAGGCCTATGATGGAAAAGGAAATATCTTCCCTTAAGAAGTAGACAGAAGGATTCTGACAAATTTCTTTGTGATGTGTGCATTCATCTCACAGAGTTGAACCTTACTCTCGTTGAACAGTTTTGAAACACTGTTTTCGTAGAATCTGCAAGTGGACATTTTGAGCGCTTGGAGGGCTATGGTGGTAAAGGAAATATCTTCCCATAAGAACTAGACACAAGCATTCTGACAAGCTCCTTTGTGATGTGGGCATTCGCCTCACAGAGTTGAAACTATCTTTTGATTGAGCAGCTTTGAAACACTCTTTCTGTAGAATCTGCAGGTAGGCATTTGGAAGGTTTGGGGCCTATGGTGGAAAAGGAAATATCTTCACACAAAAATTAGACAGAAGCATTCTGACAACCTTCTTTGTGATATGTGCATTTATCACACAGAGTGAAACCTTACTTTTTATTGGGCAGCTTTGAAACACCCTTTTTGAATGATCTGCATGTGGACATTTGGAGTGCTTTGAGGTCTATTGTGGCCAAGGAAATATCTTCACCTAAGAACTAGACAGAAGCGTTCTGAGAAATTTCTTGTGATATGTGTATTCATCTCACAGAGTTGAACCTTACTTTGGATTGACTAGTTTCGAAACACTCTTTCTGTAGAATCTGAAAGTGGACGGTTGGAGTGCTTTGAGGCCTATGGTGGAAAAGGAAATATCTTCACATTAAAACTAGACAGAAGGATTTGGACAAACTACTTTGTGATGTGTACATTCATCTCACAGAGTTAAGCCTTACTATCAATTGAGCCATTTTGAAACACTTTTCGTAGAATCTGCAAGTGGACATTTGAAGCGCTTTGAGGCCTAGGGTGGAAAAAGAAATATATTCACATAAAAACTAGACGGAGGCCTTCTGACAAACCTCTCTCTTATGTGTGCATTCATCTCACAGAGTTGAACCTTTCTTTTGATTGAGCAGCTTTGAAACCCTCTTTTTGTAGAATTTGCATGTGAACATTTGAAGCGCTTAGAGGCCTGTGGAGGAAAAGGAACTATCTTCACATAAAACCTAGACAGAAGCATTCTGACAAACTTCTTTGTGATGTGTGCATTCATCTCACAGAGTGGATCCTTACTTTTCATTGAGCAGTTTTGAAACACTCTTTTTGTAGAATCTGCAGGTGGATATTTGGAGGGCTTTGAGGCCTCTGGTGGATAACGAAATATCTCCACATAATAACTAGACAGAAGAATTCTCACAAACTTCTTTGTAATGTGAGCATTCATCTCACAGATTTGAACTGTTCTTTTGACTGAGCAGCTTTGAAACACACTTTTTATGAAATCTGCAAGTGGACATTTGGATCGCTTTGAGGCCTCTGGTGGAAAAGGAAATATCTTCACAATAAAACTGGAGAGAAGCATTCTGACAAACTGCTTTGTGATGTGTACATTCATCTCACAGAGTTGAACCTTGCTTTACATTGAGCAGTTTGGAACACACTTTTTGTAGAATTTGAAAGTGGACCTTTGGGATTGCTTTGAGGCCTATGGTGGAAAAGGAAATATCTTCATATAAAGACTAGACAGAAGCATTGTGACAAACTCCTTTGTGATGTGTGCATTCAACTCACAGAGTTGAACTTTTCTTTTGACTGAGCAACTTTGAAACACTCTATCTGTAGAATTTCCCAGTGGATATTTGCAGTGGTTTGAGGCCTCTGACGGAAAGGGAAGTATCTTCACATAACAACTAGACAGAAGCACTCTGACTAAATTTTTGTGATGTGTCATTCTTCTCACAGAGTTGAACCTTACTTTTCATTGAGGAATTTTTAAATACTTTTTTGTAGAATCTGCAAGGTGACATTTGCAGCGCTTCAAGGCCTATCGTGGATCACGAAACGTCTTCATGTAACAACTAGGCAGAAGCACTATGAGAAACTCCAATGTGGTGTGTGCTTTCGTATCACACAGAGTTGAACTTTTCTTTTGATTGAGCAGCTTTGAAACATTCTTTTTGTAGAATCTGAAAGTGGACATTTGGAGCTCTTTGAGGCCTATGGTGGATAACGAAATATCTTCATATAATAATAACTAGAGAGAAGCATACTGAGAAGCTTCTTTGTGACGTGAGAATTCATCTCACAGATTTGAACCTTCGTTTGATTGAGTAGCTTTGAAGCACTCTTTTTGTAGAATCTGCAAGTGGACATTTGGAGGGGTTTGAGGCCTACAGTGGAAAAGGAAACGTCTTCACATAAAAAGGAGACAGAAGCATTCTCACAATATTCTTTGTGATATATGCATTCATCTCACAAAGCTGAACCTTACTTTTGATTGAGCAGTTTGGAGACCCCCTTTTTCTACTATCTGCAAGTGGACATTTGGAGTGCTTTGAGGCCTATGATGGAAAAGGAAATATCTTCCCTTAAGAAGTAGACAGAAGGATTCTGACAAATTTCTTTGTGATGTGTGCATTCATCTCACAGAGTTGAACCTTACTCTCGTTGAACAGTTTTGAAACACTGTTTTCGTAGAATCTGCAAGTGGACATTTTGAGCGCTTGGAGGGCTATGGTGGTAAAGGAAATATCTTCCCATAAGAACTAGACACAAGCATTCTGACAAGCTCCTTTGTGATGTGGGCATTCGCCTCACAGAGTTGAAACTATCTTTTGATTGAGCAGCTTTGAAACACTCTTTCTGTAGAATCTGCAGGTAGGCATTTGGAAGGTTTGGGGCCTATGGTGGAAAAGGAAATATCTTCACACAAAAATTAGACAGAAGCATTCTGACAACCTTCTTTGTGATATGTGCATTTATCATACAGAGTGAAACCTTACTTTTTACTGGGCAGTTTTGAAACACCCTTTTTGAATGATCTGCATGTGGACATTTGGAGTGCTTTGAGGTCTATTGTGGCCAAGGAAATATCTTCACCTAAGGACTAGACAGAAGCATACTGAGAAATTTCTTGTGATACGTGTATTCATCTCACAGAGTTGAACCTTACTTTGGATTGACTAGTTTTGAAACACTCTTTCTGTAGAATCTGAAAGTGGACGTTTGGAGTGCTTTGAGGCCTATGGTGGAAAAGGAAATATCTTCACATTAAAACTAGACAGAAGGATTTGGACAAACTACTTTGTGATGTGTACATTCATCTCACACAGTTGAACCTTGCTTTCCATTGAGCAGTTTTGAAACCTTGATTTGGGGAATCTGCAAGTGGATTTTTGGAGCACTTTGGGGCCTTGGCTGGAAAGGAAATACATTCACAAAAAACCTAGACAGAAGCATTCTCACAAACTACTTTGTGATGCATGCATTCATCTCATGGGGCTGAACCTTGCTTTTCATTGAGTAGTTTTGAAACACTCTTTTGTAGCATCTGCAAGTGGACATTTAGAGTGCTCTGAGGCCTACGGTGGATAAAGAAATATCTTCATATCATAGCTAGACAGAAGCTATCTGGGAAGCTTTCTATGTGTGATGTGTGCATTCATCTCACAGAGTTGAACCTTACTTTTCATTGAACAGTTTTGAAACACTCTTTCGGCAGAATCTACAAGTGGACCTTTGGAACGCTTTGAGGCCTACGGTGGAAAAGGAAATATCTTCACATAAGAACTAGACAGAAGTATACTGACAAATTTCTTTTTCATGAGCGCATTCATCTCACAGAGTTGAAAGTTAATATTCATTGGGCAGTTACGAAACACTCTTTTTGCAGAATCTGGGTGTCGACATTTGGAGCAGTTTGAGGCCTATCATGGAAAGGGAAATATCTTCATTTAAAAATTAGGTGGAGGCATTCTGAAAAACATCTTTGGGATGTGTGCATTCATCTCACAGAGTTGAACCTTCCTTTTGATTGACCAGCTTCGAAATGCTCTTTTAGTGGAACCTGGAAGTGGACATTTGGAGCCTTTTGTGGCCTATTGCAGAAAAGGAAATATCTGCAAGTGGAGATTTGGAACGCTATGAAGCCTAAGGTGGAGAAGGAAATATCTTCACATAAACATTAGACAGAAGCATTTTGACAAACTTCTTTGTGATGTGTGCATTCATCTCACAGAGTTGAACCTTTCTTTTGATTAAGCAATGTTGAAACACTCTTTTTGTAGAATCTGCAAGTGGATATTTGTTGTGCTTTGAGGCATACGGTGGAAAAGGAAATATCTTCAAATAAAAACTAGACAGAAGCACTCTGAGAGCCTCCTTTGGGATGTGTGCATTTATCTCTCACCCTTGACCCTTACTTTTGATTGAGCATCTTCGAAAGACCACTTTTGTAATATATGCAAGTGGCCATTTGAAGTGCTTTGAGGCCTATGGTGGAAAAGAAAATATCTTCACATAAGAATGAGACAGAAGCATTCTGACAAATTTCTTTGTGGTGTGTGCATTAATCTCACAGAGTTAAGCCTTACTTTCAATTGAGCCATTTTGAAACACTTTTCGTAGAATCTGCAAGTGGACATGTGAAGCGCTTTGAGGCCTAGGGTGGAAAAAGAAATATATTCACATAAAAACTAGATGGAAGCATTCTGACAAACCACTTTCTGATGTGTGCATTCATCTCACAGAGTTGAACCTTTCTTTTGATTGAGCAGCTTTGAAACCCTCTTTTTGTAGAATTTGCATGTGAACATTTGAAGCGCTTAGAGGACTGTTGAGGAAAAGGAACTATCTTCGCATAAAACCTAGACAGAAGCATTCTGACAAACTTCTTTGTGATGTGTGCATTCATCTCACAGAGTGGATCCTTACTTTTCATTGAGCAGATTTGAAACACTCTTTTTGTAGAATCTGCAGGTGGATATTTGGAGGGCTTTGAGGCCTCTGGTGGATAACGAAATATCTCCACATAATAACTAGACAGAAGAATTCTCACAAACTTCTTTGTAATGTGAGCATTCATCTCACAGATTTGAACTGTTCTTTTGACTGAGCAGCTTTGAAACACTCTTTTTATGAAATCTGCAAGTGGACATTTGGATCGCTTTGAGGCCTCTGGTGGAAAAGGAAATATCTTCACAATAAAACTGGAGAGAAGCATTCTGACAAACTGCTTTGTGATGTGTACATTCATCTCACAGAGTTGAACCTTGCTTTACATTGAGCAGTTTGGAACACACTTTTTGTAGAATTTGAAAGTGGACCTTTTGGATTGCTTTGAGGCCTATGGTGGAAAAGGAAATATCTTCATATAAAGACTAGACAGAAGCATTGTGACAAACTCCTTTGTGATGTGTGCATTCAACTCACAGAGTTGAACTTTTCTTTTGACTGAGCAACTTTGAAACACTCTATCTGTAGAATTTCCCAGTGGATATTTGCAGTGGTTTGAGGCCTCTGACGGAAAGGGAAGTATCTTCACATAACAACTAGACAGAAGCACTCTGACTAAATTTTTGTGATGTGTCATTCTTCTCACAGAGTTGAACCTTACTTTTCATTGAGGAATTTTTAAATACTTTTTTGTAGAATCTGCAAGGTGACATTTGCAGCGCTTCAAGGCGTATCGTGGATCACGAAAAGTCTTCATGTAACAACTAGGCAGAAGCACTATGAGAAACTCCAATGTGGTGTGTGCTTTCGTATCACACAGAGTTGAACTTTTCTTTTGATTGAGCAGCTTTGAAACATTCTTTTTGTAGAATCTGAAAGTGGACATTTGGAGCTGTTTGAGGCCTATGGTGGATAACGAAATATCTTCATATAATAATAACTAGAGAGAAGCATACTGAGAAGCTTCTTTGTGACGTGAGAATTCATCTCACAGATTTGAACCTTCGTTTGATTGAGTAGCTTTGAAGCACTCTTTTTGTAGAATCTGCAAGTGGACATTTGGAGGGGTTTGAGGCCTACAGTGGAAAAGGAAACGTCTTCACATAAAAAGGAGACAGAAGCATTCTCACAATATTCTTTGTGATATATGCATTCATCTCACAAAGCTGAACCTTACTTTTGATTGAGCAGTTTGGAGACCCCCTTTTTCTACTATCTGCAAGTGGACATTTGGAGTGCTTTGAGGCCTATGATGGAAAAGGAAATATCTTCCCTTAAGAAGTAGACAGAAGGATTCTGACAAATTTCTTTGTGATGTGTGCATTCATCTCACAGAGTTGAACCTTACTCTCGTTGAACAGTTTTGAAACACTGTTTTCGTAGAATCTGCAAGTGGACATTTTGAGCGCTTGGAGGGCTATGGTGGTAAAGGAAATATCTTCCCATAAGAACTAGACACAAGCATTCTGACAAGCTCCTTTGTGATGTGGGCATTCGCCTCACAGAGTTGAAACTATCTTTTGATTGAGCAGCTTTGAAACACTCTTTCTGTGGAATCTGTAGGTAGGCATTTGGAAGGTTTGGGGCCTATGGTGGAAAAGGAAATATCTTCACACAAAAATTAGACAGAAGCATTCTGACAACCTTCTTTGTGATATGTGCATTTATCATACAGAGTGAAACCTTACTTTTTATTGGGCAGTTTTGAAACACCCTTTTTGAATGATCTGCATGTGGACATTTGGAGTGCTTTGAGGTCTATTGTGGCCAAGGAAATATCTTCACCTAAGGACTAGACAGAAGCATACTGAGAAATTTCTTGTGATATGTGTATTCATCTCACAGAGTTGAACCTTACTTTGGATTGACTAGTTTTGAAACACTCTTTCTGGAGAATCTGAAAGTGGACGTTTGGAGTGCTTTGAGGCCTATGGTGGAAAAGGAAATATCTTCACATTAAAACTAGACAGAAGGATTTGGACAAACTACTTTGTGATGTGTACATTCATCTCACACAGTTGAACCTTGCTTTCCATTGAGCAGTTTTGAAACCTTGATTTGGGGAATCTGCAAGTGGATTTTTGGAGCACTTTGGGGCCTTGGCTGGAAAGGAAATACATTCACAAAAAACCTAGACAGAAGCATTCTCACAAACTACTTTGTGATGCATGCATTCATCTCATGGGGCTGAACCTTGCTTTTCATTGAGTAGTTTTGAAACACTCTTTTGTAGCATCTGCAAGTGGACATTTAGAGTGCTCTGAGGCCTACGGTGGATAAAGAAATATCTTCATATCATAGCTAGACAGGAGCTATCTGGGAAGCTTTCTATGTGTGATGTGTGCATTCATCTCACAGAGTTGAACCTTACTTTTCATTGAACAGTTTTGAAACACTCTTTCGGTAGAATCTACAAGTGGACCTTTGGAACGCTTTGAGGCCTACGGTGGAAAAGGAAATATCTTCACATAAGAACTAGACAGAAGTATACTGACAAATTTCTTTTTCATGAGCGCATTCATCTCACGGAGTTGAAAGTTAATATTCATTGGGCAGTTACGAAACACTCTTTTTGCAGAATCTGGGTGTCGACATTTGGAGCAGTTTGAGGCCAATCATGGAAAGGGAAATATCTTCATTTAAAAATTAGGTGGAGGCATTCTGAAAAACATCTTTGGGATGTGTGCATTCATCTCACAGAGTTGAACCTTTCTTTTGATTGACCAGCTTCGAAATGCTCTTTTAGTGGAACCTGGAAGTGGACATTTGGAGCCTTTTGTGGCCTATTGCAGAAAAGGAAATATCTGCAAGTGGAGATTTGGAACGCTATGAAGCCTAAGGTGGAGAAGGAAATATCTTCACATAAACATTAGACAGAAGCATTTTGACAAACTTCTTTGTGATGTGTGCATTCATCTCACAGAGTTGAACCTTTCTTTTGATTAAGCAATGTTGAAACACTCTTTTTGTAGAATCTGCAAGTGGATATTTGTTGTGCTTTGAGGCATACGGTGGAAAAGGAAATATCTTCAAATAAAAACTAGACAGAAGCACTCTGAGAGCCTCCTTTGGGATGTGTGCATTTATCTCTCACCCTTGACCCTTACTTTTGATTGAGCATCTTCGAAAGACCACTTTTGTAATATATGCAAGTGGCCATTTGAAGTGCTTTGAGGCCTATGGTGGAAAAGAAAATATCTTCACATAAGAATGAGACAGAAGCATTCTGACAAATTTCTTTGTGGTGTGTGCATTAATCTCACAGAGTTAAGCCTTACTTTCAATTGAGCCATTTTGAAACACTTTTCGTAGAATCTGCAAGTGGACATGTGAAGCGCTTTGAGGCCTAGGGTGGAAAAAGAAATATATTCACATAAAAACTAGATGGAAGCATTCTGACAAACCACTTTCTGATGTGTGCATTCATCTCACAGAGTTGAACCTTTCTTTTGATTGAGCAGCTTTGAAACCCTCTTTTTGTAGAATTTGCATGTGAACATTTGAAGCGCTTAGAGGACTGTTGAGGAAAAGGAACTATCTTCGCATAAAACCTAGACAGAAGCATTCTGACAAACTTCTTTGTGATGTGTGCATTCATCTCACAGAGTGGATCCTTACTTTTCATTGAGCAGATTTGAAACACTCTTTTTGTAGAATCTGCAGGTGGATATTTGGAGGGCTTTGAGGCCTCTGGTGGATAACGAAATATCTCCACATAATAACTAGACAGAAGAATTCTCACAAACTTCTTTGTAATGTGAGCATTCATCTCACAGATTTGAACTGTTCTTTTGACTGAGCAGCTTTGAAACACTCTTTTTATGAAATCTGCAAGTGGACATTTGGATCGCTTTGAGGCCTCTGGTGGAAAAGGAAATATCTTCACAATAAAACTGGAGAGAAGCATTCTGACAAACTGCTTTGTGATGTGTACATTCATCTCACAGAGTTGAACCTTGCTTTACATTGAGCAGTTTGGAACACACTTTTTGTAGAATTTGAAAGTGGACCTTTGGGATTGCTTTGAGGCCTATGGTGGAAAAGGAAATATCTTCATATAAAGACTAGACAGAAGCATTGTGACAAACTCCTTTGTGATGTGTGCATTCAACTCACAGAGTTGAACTTTTCTTTTGACTGAGCAACTTTGAAACACTCTATCTGTAGAATTTCCCAGTGGATATTTGCAGTGGTTTGAGGCCTCTGACGGAAAGGGAAGTATCTTCACATAACAACTAGACAGAAGCACTCTGACTAAATTTTTGTGATGTGTCATTCTTCTCACAGAGTTGAACCTTACTTTTCATTGAGGAATTTTTAAATACTTTTTTGTAGAATCTGCAAGGTGACATTTGCAGCGCTTCAAGGCCTATCGTGGATCACGAAACGTCTTCATGTAACAACTAGGCAGAAGCACTATGAGAAACTCCAATGTGGTGTGTGCTTTCGTATCACACAGAGTTGAACTTTTCTTTTGATTGAGCAGCTTTGAAACATTCTTTTTGTAGAATCTGAAAGTGGACATTTGGAGCTGTTTGAGGCCTATGGTGGATAACGAAATATCTTCATATAATAATAACTAGAGAGAAGCATACTGAGAAGCTTCTTTGTGACGTGAGAATTCATCTCACAGATTTGAACCTTCGTTTGATTGAGTAGCTTTGAAGCACTCTTTCTGTAGAATCTGCAAATGGACATTTGGAGGGGTTTGAGGCCTACAGTGGAAAAGGAAACGTCTTCACATAAAAAGGAGACAGAAGCATTCTCACAACATTCTTTGTGATATATGCATTCATCTCACAAAGCTGAACCTTACTTTTGATTGAGCAGTTTGGAGACCCCCTTTTTCTACTATCTGCAAGTGGACATTTGGAGTGCTTTGAGGCCTATGATGGAAAAGGAAATATCTTCCCTTAAGAAGTAGACAGAAGGATTCTGACAAATTTCTTTGTGATGTGTGCATTCATCTCACAGAGTTGAACCTTACTCTCGTTGAACAGTTTTGAAACACTGTTTTCGTAGAATCTGCAAGTGGACATTTTGAGCGCTTGGAGGGCTATGGTGGTAAAGGAAATATCTTCCCATAAGAACTAGACACAAGCATTCTGACAAGCTCCTTTGTGATGTGGGCATTCGCCTCACAGAGTTGAAACTATCTTTTGATTGAGCAGCTTTGAAACACTCTTTCTGTAGAATCTGCAGGTAGGCATTTGGAAGGTTTGGGGCCTATGGTGGAAAAGGAAATATCTTCACACAAAAATTAGACAGAAGCATTCTGACAACCTTCTTTGTGATATGTGCATTTATCACACAGAGTGAAACCTTACTTTTTATTGGGCAGCTTTGAAACACCCTTTTTGAATGATCTGCATGTGGACATTTGGAGTGCTTTGAGGTCTATTGTGGCCAAGGAAATATCTTCACCTAAGAACTAGACAGAAGCGTTCTGAGAAATTTCTTGTGATATGTGTATTCATCTCACAGAGTTGAACCTTACTTTGGATTGACTAGTTTCGAAACACTCTTTCTGTAGAATCTGAAAGTGGACGGTTGGAGTGCTTTGAGGCCTATGGTGGAAAAGGAAATATCTTCACATTAAAACTAGACAGAAGGATTTGGACAAACTACTTTGTGATGTGTACATTCATCTCACAGAGTTAAGCCTTACTATCAATTGAGCCATTTTGAAACACTTTTCGTAGAATCTGCAAGTGGACATTTGAAGCGCTTTGAGGCCTAGGGTGGAAAAAGAAATATATTCACATAAAAACTAGACGGAGGCCTTCTGACAAACCTCTCTCTTATGTGTGCATTCATCTCACAGAGTTGAACCTTTCTTTTGATTGAGCAGCTTTGAAACCCTCTTTTTGTAGAATTTGCATGTGAACATTTGAAGCGCTTAGAGGCCTGTGGAGGAAAAGGAACTATCTTCACATAAAACCTAGACAGAAGCATTCTGACAAACTTCTTTGTGATGTGTGCATTCATCTCACAGAGTGGATCCTTACTTTTCATTGAGCAGTTTTGAAACACTCTTTTTGTAGAATCTGCAGGTGGATATTTGGAGGGCTTTGAGGCCTCTGGTGGATAACGAAATATCTCCACATAATAACTAGACAGAAGAATTCTCACAAACTTCTTTGTAATGTGAGCATTCATCTCACAGATTTGAACTGTTCTTTTGACTGAGCAGCTTTGAAACACTCTTTTTATGAAATCTGCAAGTGGACATTTGGATCGCTTTGAGGCCTCTGGTGGAAAAGGAAATATCTTCACAATAAAACTGGAGAGAAGCATTCTGACAAACTGCTTTGTGATGTGTACATTCATCTCACAGAGTTGAACCTTGCTTTACATTGAGCAGTTTGGAACACACTTTTTGTAGAATTTGAAAGTGGACCTTTGGGATTGCTTTGAGGCCTATGGTGGAAAAGGAAATATCTTCATATAAAGACTAGACAGAAGCATTGTGACAAACTCCTTTGTGATGTGTGCATTCAACTCACAGAGTTGAACTTTTCTTTTGACTGAGCAACTTTGAAACACTCTATCTGTAGAATTTCCCAGTGGATATTTGCAGTGGTTTGAGGCCTCTGACGGAAAGGGAAGTATCTTCACATAACAACTAGACAGAAGCACTCTGACTAAATTTTTGTGATGCGTCATTCTTCTCACAGAGTTGAACCTTACTTTTCATTGAGGATTTTTTAAATACTTTTTTGTAGAATCTGCAAGGTGACATTTGCAGCGCTTCAAGGCCTATCGTGGATCACGAAACGTCTTCATGTAACAACTAGGCAGAAGCACTATGAGAAACTCCAATGTGGTGTGTGCTTTCGTATCACACAGAGTTGAACTTTTCTTTTGATTGAGCAGCTTTGAAACATTCTTTTTGTAGAATCTGAAAGTGGACATTTGGAGCTGTTTGAGGCCTATGGTGGATAACGAAATATCTTCATATAATAATAACTAGAGAGAAGCATACTGAGAAGCTTCTTTGTGACGTGAGAATTCATCTCACAGATTTGAACCTTCGTTTGATTGAGTAGCTTTGAAGCACTCTTTTTGTAGAATCTGCAAATGGACATTTGGAGGGGTTTGAGGCCTACAGTGGAAAAGGAAACGTCTTCACATAAAAAGGAGACAGAAGCATTCTCACAACATTCTTTGTGATATATGCATTCATCTCACAAAGCTGAACCTTACTTTTGATTGAGCAGTTTGGAGACCCCCTTTTTCTACTATCTGCAAGTGGACATTTGGAGTGCTTTGAGGCCTATGATGGAAAAGGAAATATCTTCCCTTAAGAAGTAGACAGAAGGATTCTGACAAATTTCTTCGTGATGTGTGCATTCATCTCACAGAGTTGAACCTTACTCTCGTTGAACAGTTTTGAAACACTGTTTTCGTAGAATCTGCAAGTGGACATTTTGAGCGCTTGGAGGGCTATGGTGGTAAAGGAAATATCTTCCCATAAGAACTAGACACAAGCATTCTGACAAGCTCCTTTGTGATGTGGGCATTCGCCTCACAGAGTTGAAACTATCTTTTGATTGAGCAGCTTTGAAACACTCTTTCTGTAGAATCTGCAGGTAGGCATTTGGAAGGTTTGGGGCCTATGGTGGAAAAGGAAATATCTTCACACAAAAATTAGACAGAAGCATTCTGACAACCTTCTTTGTGATATGTGCATTTATCATACAGAGTGAAACCTTACTTTTTATTGGGCAGTTTTGAAACACCCTTTTTGAATGATCTGCATGTGGACATTTGGAGTGCTTTGAGGTCTATTGTGGCCAAGGAAATATCTTCACCTAAGGACTAGACAGAAGCATACTGAGAAATTTCTTGTGATATGTGTATTCATCTCACAGAGTTGAACCTTACTTTGGATTGACTAGTTTTGAAACACTCTTTCTGGAGAATCTGAAAGTGGACGTTTGGAGTGCTTTGAGGCCTATGGTGGAAAAGGAAATATCTTCACATTAAAACTAGACAGAAGGATTTGGACAAACTACTTTGTGATGTGTACATTCATCTCACACAGTTGAACCTTGCTTTCCATTGAGCAGTTTTGAAACCTTGATTTGGGGAATCTGCAAGTGGATTTTTGGAGCACTTTGGGGCCTTGGCTGGAAAGGAAATACATTCACAAAAAACCTAGACAGAAGCATTCTCACAAACTACTTTGTGATGCATGCATTCATCTCATGGGGCTGAACCTTGCTTTTCATTGAGTAGTTTTGAAACACTCTTTTGTAGCATCTGCAAGTGGACATTTAGAGTGCTCTGAGGCCTACGGTGGATAAAGAAATATCTTCATATCATAGCTAGACAGGAGCTATCTGGGAAGCTTTCTATGTGTGATGTGTGCATTCATCTCACAGAGTTGAACCTTACTTTTCATTGAACAGTTTTGAAACACTCTTTCGGTAGAATCTACAAGTGGACCTTTGGAACGCTTTGAGGCCTACGGTGGAAAAGGAAATATCTTCACATAAGAACTAGACAGAAGTATACTGACAAATTTCTTTTTCATGAGCGCATTCATCTCACGGAGTTGAAAGTTAATATTCATTGGGCAGTTACGAAACACTCTTTTTGCAGAATCTGGGTGTCGACATTTGGAGCAGTTTGAGGCCAATCATGGAAAGGGAAATATCTTCATTTAAAAATTAGGTGGAGGCATTCTGAAAAACATCTTTGGGATGTGTGCATTCATCTCACAGAGTTGAACCTTTCTTTTGATTGACCAGCTTCGAAATGCTCTTTTAGTGGAACCTGGAAGTGGACATTTGGAGCCTTTTGTGGCCTATTGCAGAAAAGGAAATATCTGCAAGTGGAGATTTGGAACGCTATGAAGCCTAAGGTGGAGAAGGAAATATCTTCACATAAACATTAGACAGAAGCATTTTGACAAACTTCTTTGTGATGTGTGCATTCATCTCACAGAGTTGAACCTTTCTTTTGATTAAGCAATGTTGAAACACTCTTTTTGTAGAATCTGCAAGTGGATATTTGTTGTGCTTTGAGGCATACGGTGGAAAAGGAAATATCTTCAAATAAAAACTAGACAGAAGCACTCTGAGAGCCTCCTTTGGGATGTGTGCATTTATCTCTCACCCTTGACCCTTACTTTTGATTGAGCATCTTCGAAAGACCACTTTTGTAATATATGCAAGTGGCCATTTGAAGTGCTTTGAGGCCTATGGTGGAAAAGAAAATATCTTCACATAAGAATGAGACAGAAGCATTCTGACAAATTTCTTTGTGGTGTGTGCATTAATCTCACAGAGTTAAGCCTTACTTTCAATTGAGCCATTTTGAAACACTTTTCGTAGAATCTGCAAGTGGACATGTGAAGCGCTTTGAGGCCTAGGGTGGAAAAAGAAATATATTCACATAAAAACTAGATGGAAGCATTCTGACAAACCACTTTCTGATGTGTGCATTCATCTCACAGAGTTGAACCTTTCTTTTGATTGAGCAGCTTTGAAACCCTCTTTTTGTAGAATTTGCATGTGAACATTTGAAGCGCTTAGAGGACTGTTGAGGAAAAGGAACTATCTTCGCATAAAACCTAGACAGAAGCATTCTGACAAACTTCTTTGTGATGTGTGCATTCATCTCACAGAGTGGATCCTTACTTTTCATTGAGCAGATTTGAAACACTCTTTTTGTAGAATCTGCAGGTGGATATTTGGAGGGCTTTGAGGCCTCTGGTGGATAACGAAATATCTCCACATAATAACTAGACAGAAGAATTCTCACAAACTTCTTTGTAATGTGAGCATTCATCTCACAGATTTGAACTGTTCTTTTGACTGAGCAGCTTTGAAACACTCTTTTTATGAAATCTGCAAGTGGACATTTGGATCGCTTTGAGGCCTCTGGTGGAAAAGGAAATATCTTCACAATAAAACTGGAGAGAAGCATTCTGACAAACTGCTTTGTGATGTGTACATTCATCTCACAGAGTTGAACCTTGCTTTACATTGAGCAGTTTGGAACACACTTTTTGTAGAATTTGAAAGTGGACCTTTGGGATTGCTTTGAGGCCTATGGTGGAAAAGGAAATATCTTCATATAAAGACTAGACAGAAGCATTGTGACAAACTCCTTTGTGATGTGTGCATTCAACTCACAGAGTTGAACTTTTCTTTTGACTGAGCAACTTTGAAACACTCTATCTGTAGAATTTCCCAGTGGATATTTGCAGTGGTTTGAGGCCTCTGACGGAAAGGGAAGTATCTTCACATAACAACTAGACAGAAGCACTCTGACTAAATTTTTGTGATGTGTCATTCTTCTCACAGAGTTGAACCTTACTTTTCATTGAGGAATTTTTAAATACTTTTTTGTAGAATCTGCAAGGTGACATTTGCAGCGCTTCAAGGCCTATCGTGGATCACGAAACGTCTTCATGTAACAACTAGGCAG
Source organism: Pan paniscus (assembly GCF_029289425.2). Taxonomy (NCBI): domain Eukaryota; kingdom Metazoa; phylum Chordata; class Mammalia; order Primates; family Hominidae; genus Pan; species Pan paniscus. The sequence continues at coordinate 14,557,069 of NC_073273.2, forward strand.
AAGCACTATGAGAAACTCCAATGTGGTGTGTGCTTTCGTATCACACAGAGTTGAACTTTTCTTTTGATTGAGCAGCTTTGAAACATTCTTTTTGTAGAATCTGAAAGTGGACATTTGGAGCTGTTTGAGGCCTATGGTGGATAACGAAATATCTTCATATAATAATAACTAGAGAGAAGCATACTGAGAAGCTTCTTTGTGACGTGAGAATTCATCTCACAGATTTGAACCTTCGTTTGATTGAGTAGCTTTGAAGCACTCTTTCTGTAGAATCTGCAAATGGACATTTGGAGGGGTTTGAGGCCTACAGTGGAAAAGGAAACGTCTTCACATAAAAAGGAGACAGAAGCATTCTCACAACATTCTTTGTGATATATGCATTCATCTCACAAAGCTGAACCTTACTTTTGATTGAGCAGTTTGGAGACCCCCTTTTTCTACTATCTGCAAGTGGACATTTGGAGTGCTTTGAGGCCTATGATGGAAAAGGAAATATCTTCCCTTAAGAAGTAGACAGAAGGATTCTGACAAATTTCTTTGTGATGTGTGCATTCATCTCACAGAGTTGAACCTTACTCTCGTTGAACAGTTTTGAAACACTGTTTTCGTAGAATCTGCAAGTGGACATTTTGAGCGCTTGGAGGGCTATGGTGGTAAAGGAAATATCTTCCCATAAGAACTAGACACAAGCATTCTGACAAGCTCCTTTGTGATGTGGGCATTCGCCTCACAGAGTTGAAACTATCTTTTGATTGAGCAGCTTTGAAACACTCTTTCTGTAGAATCTGCAGGTAGGCATTTGGAAGGTTTGGGGCCTATGGTGGAAAAGGAAATATCTTCACACAAAAATTAGACAGAAGCATTCTGACAACCTTCTTTGTGATATGTGCATTTATCACACAGAGTGAAACCTTACTTTTTATTGGGCAGCTTTGAAACACCCTTTTTGAATGATCTGCATGTGGACATTTGGAGTGCTTTGAGGTCTATTGTGGCCAAGGAAATATCTTCACCTAAGAACTAGACAGAAGCGTTCTGAGAAATTTCTTGTGATATGTGTATTCATCTCACAGAGTTGAACCTTACTTTGGATTGACTAGTTTCGAAACACTCTTTCTGTAGAATCTGAAAGTGGACGGTTGGAGTGCTTTGAGGCCTATGGTGGAAAAGGAAATATCTTCACATTAAAACTAGACAGAAGGATTTGGACAAACTACTTTGTGATGTGTACATTCATCTCACAGAGTTAAGCCTTACTATCAATTGAGCCATTTTGAAACACTTTTCGTAGAATCTGCAAGTGGACATTTGAAGCGCTTTGAGGCCTAGGGTGGAAAAAGAAATATATTCACATAAAAACTAGACGGAGGCCTTCTGACAAACCTCTCTCTTATGTGTGCATTCATCTCACAGAGTTGAACCTTTCTTTTGATTGAGCAGCTTTGAAACCCTCTTTTTGTAGAATTTGCATGTGAACATTTGAAGCGCTTAGAGGCCTGTGGAGGAAAAGGAACTATCTTCACATAAAACCTAGACAGAAGCATTCTGACAAACTTCTTTGTGATGTGTGCATTCATCTCACAGAGTGGATCCTTACTTTTCATTGAGCAGTTTTGAAACACTCTTTTTGTAGAATCTGCAGGTGGATATTTGGAGGGCTTTGAGGCCTCTGGTGGATAACGAAATATCTCCACATAATAACTAGACAGAAGAATTCTCACAAACTTCTTTGTAATGTGAGCATTCATCTCACAGATTTGAACTGTTCTTTTGACTGAGCAGCTTTGAAACACTCTTTTTATGAAATCTGCAAGTGGACATTTGGATCGCTTTGAGGCCTCTGGTGGAAAAGGAAATATCTTCACAATAAAACTGGAGAGAAGCATTCTGACAAACTGCTTTGTGATGTGTACATTCATCTCACAGAGTTGAACCTTGCTTTACATTGAGCAGTTTGGAACACACTTTTTGTAGAATTTGAAAGTGGACCTTTGGGATTGCTTTGAGGCCTATGGTGGAAAAGGAAATATCTTCATATAAAGACTAGACAGAAGCATTGTGACAAACTCCTTTGTGATGTGTGCATTCAACTCACAGAGTTGAACTTTTCTTTTGACTGAGCAACTTTGAAACACTCTATCTGTAGAATTTCCCAGTGGATATTTGCAGTGGTTTGAGGCCTCTGACGGAAAGGGAAGTATCTTCACATAACAACTAGACAGAAGCACTCTGACTAAATTTTTGTGATGCGTCATTCTTCTCACAGAGTTGAACCTTACTTTTCATTGAGGATTTTTTAAATACTTTTTTGTAGAATCTGCAAGGTGACATTTGCAGCGCTTCAAGGCCTATCGTGGATCACGAAACGTCTTCATGTAACAACTAGGCAGAAGCACTATGAGAAACTCCAATGTGGTGTGTGCTTTCGTATCACACAGAGTTGAACTTTTCTTTTGATTGAGCAGCTTTGAAACATTCTTTTTGTAGAATCTGAAAGTGGACATTTGGAGCTGTTTGAGGCCTATGGTGGATAACGAAATATCTTCATATAATAATAACTAGAGAGAAGCATACTGAGAAGCTTCTTTGTGACGTGAGAATTCATCTCACAGATTTGAACCTTCGTTTGATTGAGTAGCTTTGAAGCACTCTTTTTGTAGAATCTGCAAATGGACATTTGGAGGGGTTTGAGGCCTACAGTGGAAAAGGAAACGTCTTCACATAAAAAGGAGACAGAAGCATTCTCACAACATTCTTTGTGATATATGCATTCATCTCACAAAGCTGAACCTTACTTTTGATTGAGCAGTTTGGAGACCCCCTTTTTCTACTATCTGCAAGTGGACATTTGGAGTGCTTTGAGGCCTATGATGGAAAAGGAAATATCTTCCCTTAAGAAGTAGACAGAAGGATTCTGACAAATTTCTTCGTGATGTGTGCATTCATCTCACAGAGTTGAACCTTACTCTCGTTGAACAGTTTTGAAACACTGTTTTCGTAGAATCTGCAAGTGGACATTTTGAGCGCTTGGAGGGCTATGGTGGTAAAGGAAATATCTTCCCATAAGAACTAGACACAAGCATTCTGACAAGCTCCTTTGTGATGTGGGCATTCGCCTCACAGAGTTGAAACTATCTTTTGATTGAGCAGCTTTGAAACACTCTTTCTGTAGAATCTGCAGGTAGGCATTTGGAAGGTTTGGGGCCTATGGTGGAAAAGGAAATATCTTCACACAAAAATTAGACAGAAGCATTCTGACAACCTTCTTTGTGATATGTGCATTTATCATACAGAGTGAAACCTTACTTTTTATTGGGCAGTTTTGAAACACCCTTTTTGAATGATCTGCATGTGGACATTTGGAGTGCTTTGAGGTCTATTGTGGCCAAGGAAATATCTTCACCTAAGGACTAGACAGAAGCATACTGAGAAATTTCTTGTGATATGTGTATTCATCTCACAGAGTTGAACCTTACTTTGGATTGACTAGTTTTGAAACACTCTTTCTGTAGAATCTGAAAGTGGACGTTTGGAGTGCTTTGAGGCCTATGGTGGAAAAGGAAATATCTTCACATTAAAACTAGACAGAAGGATTTGGACAAACTACTTTGTGATGTGTACATTCATCTCACACAGTTGAACCTTGCTTTCCATTGAGCAGTTTTGAAACCTTGATTTGGGGAATCTGCAAGTGGATTTTTGGAGCACTTTGGGGCCTTTTCTGGAAAGGAAATACATTCACAAAAATCCTAGACAGAAGCATTCTCACAAACTACTTTGTGATGCATGCATTCATCTCATGGGGCTGAACCTTGCTTTTCATTGAGTAGTTTTGAAACACTCTTTTGTAGCATCTGCAAGTGGACATTTAGAGTGCTCTGAGGCCTACGGTGGATAAAGAAATATCTTCATATCATAGCTAGACAGAAGCTATCTGGGAAGCTTTCTATGTGTGATGTGTGCATTCATCTCACAGAGTTGAACCTTACTTTTCATTGAACAGTTTTGAAACACTCTTTCGGCAGAATCTACAAGTGGACCTTTGGAACGCTTTGAGGCCTACGGTGGAAAAGGAAATATCTTCACATAAGAACTAGACAGAAGTATACTGACAAATTTCTTTTTCATGAGCGCGTTCATCTCACAGAGTTGAAAGTTAATATTCATTGGGCAGTTACGAAACACTCTTTTTGCAGAATCTGGGTGTCGACATTTGGAGCAGTTTGAGGCCTATCATGGAAAGGGAAATATCTTCATATAAAAATTAGGTGGAGGCATTCTGAAAAACATCTTTGGGATGTGTGCATTCATCTCACAGAGTTGAACCTTCCTTTTGATTGACCAGCTTCGAAATGCTCTTTTAGTGGAACCTGGAAGTGGACATTTGGAGCCTTTTGTGGCCTATTGCAGAAAAGGAAATATCTGCAAGTGGAGATTTGGAACGCTATGAAGCCTAAGGTGGAGAAGGAAATATCTTCACATAAACATTAGACAGAAGCATTTTGACAAACTTCTTTGTGATGTGTGCATTCATCTCACAGAGTTGAACCTTTCTTTTGATTAAGCAATGTTGAAACACTCTTTTTGTAGAATCTGCAAGTGGATATTTGTTGTGCTTTGAGGCATACGGTGGAAAAGGAAATATCTTCAAATAAAAACTAGACAGAAGCACTCTGAGAGCCTCCTTTGGGATGTGTGCATTTATCTCTCACACTTGACCCTTACTTTTGATTGAGCATCTTCGAAAGACCACTTTTGTAATATATGCAAGTGGCCATTTGAAGTGCTTTGAGGCCTATGGTGGAAAAGAAAATATCTTCACATAAGAATGAGACAGAAGCATTCTGACAAATTTCTTTGTGGTGTGTGCATTAATCTCACAGAGTTAAGCCTTACTTTCAATTGAGCCATTTTGAAACACTTTTCGTAGAATCTGCAAGTGGACATGTGAAGCGCTTTGAGGCCTAGGGTGGAAAAAGAAATATATTCACATAAAAACTAGATGGAAGCATTCTGACAAACCACTTTCTGATGTGTGCATTCATCTCACAGAGTTGAACCTTTCTTTTGATTGAGCAGCTTTGAAACCCTCTTTTTGTAGAATTTGCATGTGAACATTTGAAGCGCTTAGAGGACTGTTGAGGAAAAGGAACTATCTTCGCATAAAACCTAGACAGAAGCATTCTGACAAACTTCTTTGTGATGTGTGCATTCATCTCACAGAGTGGATCCTTACTTTTCATTGAGCAGATTTGAAACACTCTTTTTGTAGAATCTGCAGGTGGATATTTGGAGGGCTTTGAGGCCTCTGGTGGATAACGAAATATCTCCACATAATAACTAGACAGAAGAATTCTCACAAACTTCTTTGTAATGTGAGCATTCATCTCACAGATTTGAACTGTTCTTTTGACTGAGCAGCTTTGAAACACTCTTTTTATGAAATCTGCAAGTGGACATTTGGATCGCTTTGAGGCCTCTGGTGGAAAAGGAAATATCTTCACAATAAAACTGGAGAGAAGCATTCTGACAAACTGCTTTGTGATGTGTACATTCATCTCACAGAGTTGAACCTTGCTTTACATTGAGCAGTTTGGAACACACTTTTTGTAGAATTTGAAAGTGGACCTTTGGGATTGCTTTGAGGCCTATGGTGGAAAAGGAAATATCTTCATATAAAGACTAGACAGAAGCATTGTGACAAACTCCTTTGTGATGTGTGCATTCAACTCACAGAGTTGAACTTTTCTTTTGACTGAGCAACTTTGAAACACTCTATCTGTAGAATTTCCCAGTGGATATTTGCAGTGGTTTGAGGCCTCTGACGGAAAGGGAAGTATCTTCACATAACAACTAGACAGAAGCACTCTGACTAAATTTTTGTGATGTGTCATTCTTCTCACAGAGTTGAACCTTACTTTTCATTGAGGAATTTTTAAATACTTTTTTGTAGAATCTGCAAGGTGACATTTGCAGCGCTTCAAGGCCTATCGTGGATCACGAAACGTCTTCATGTAACAACTAGGCAGAAGCACTATGAGAAACTCCAATGTGGTGTGTGCTTTCGTATCACACAGAGTTGAACTTTTCTTTTGATTGAGCAGCTTTGAAACATTCTTTTTGTAGAATCTGAAAGTGGACATTTGGAGCTGTTTGAGGCCTATGGTGGATAACGAAATATCTTCATATAATAATAACTAGAGAGAAGCATACTGAGAAGCTTCTTTGTGACGTGAGAATTCATCTCACAGATTTGAACCTTCGTTTGATTGAGTAGCTTTGAAGCACTCTTTTTGTAGAATCTGCAAATGGACATTTGGAGGGGTTTGAGGCCTACAGTGGAAAAGGAAACGTCTTCACATAAAAAGGAGACAGAAGCATTCTCACAACATTCTTTGTGATATATGCATTCATCTCACAAATCTGAACCTTACTTTTGATTGAGCAGTTTGGAGACCCCCTTTTTCTACTATCTGCAAGTGGACATTTGGAGTGCTTTGAGGCCTATGATGGAAAAGGAAATATCTTCCCTTAAGAAGTAGACAGAAGGATTCTGACAAATTTCTTCGTGATGTGTGCATTCATCTCACAGAGTTGAACCTTACTCTCGTTGAACAGTTTTGAAACACTGTTTTCGTAGAATCTGCAAGTGGACATTTTGAGCGCTTGGAGGGCTATGGTGGTAAAGGAAATATCTTCCCATAAGAACTAGACACAAGCATTCTGACAAGCTCCTTTGTGATGTGGGCATTCGCCTCACAGAGTTGAAACTATCTTTTGATTGAGCAGCTTTGAAACACTCTTTCTGTAGAATCTGCAGGTAGGCATTTGGAAGGTTTGGGGCCTATGGTGGAAAAGGAAATATCTTCACACAAAAATTAGACAGAAGCATTCTGACAACCTTCTTTGTGATATGTGCATTTATCATACAGAGTGAAACCTTACTTTTTATTGGGCAGTTTTGAAACACCCTTTTTGAATGATCTGCATGTGGACATTTGGAGTGCTTTGAGGTCTATTGTGGCCAAGGAAATATCTTCACCTAAGGACTAGACAGAAGCATACTGAGAAATTTCTTGTGATATGTGTATTCATCTCACAGAGTTGAACCTTACTTTGGATTGACTAGTTTTGAAACACTCTTTCTGGAGAATCTGAAAGTGGACGTTTGGAGTGCTTTGAGGCCTATGGTGGAAAAGGAAATATCTTCACATTAAAACTAGACAGAAGGATTTGGACAAACTACTTTGTGATGTGTACATTCATCTCACACAGTTGAACCTTGCTTTCCATTGAGCAGTTTTGAAACCTTGATTTGGGGAATCTGCAAGTGGATTTTTGGAGCACTTTGGGGCCTTGGCTGGAAAGGAAATACATTCACAAAAATCCTAGACAGAAGCATTCTCACAAACTACTTTGTGATGCATGCATTCATCTCATGGGGCTGAACCTTGCTTTTCATTGAGTAGTTTTGAAACACTCTTTTGTAGCATCTGCAAGTGGACATTTAGAGTGCTCTGAGGCCTACGGTGGATAAAGAAATATCTTCATATCATAGCTAGACAGAAGCTATCTGGGAAGCTTTCTATGTGTGATGTGTGCATTCATCTCACAGAGTTGAACCTTACTTTTCATTGAACAGTTTTGAAACACTCTTTCGGCAGAATCTACAAGTGGACCTTTGGAACGCTTTGAGGCCTACGGTGGAAAAGGAAATATCTTCACATAAGAACTAGACAGAAGTATACTGACAAATTTCTTTTTCATGAGCGCGTTCATCTCACAGAGTTGAAAGTTAATATTCATTGGGCAGTTACGAAACACTCTTTTTGCAGAATCTGGGTGTCGACATTTGGAGCAGTTTGAGGCCTATCATGGAAAGGGAAATATCTTCATATAAAAATTAGGTGGAGGCATTCTGAAAAACATCTTTGGGATGTGTGCATTCATCTCACAGAGTTGAACCTTCCTTTTGATTGACCAGCTTCGAAATGCTCTTTTAGTGGAACCTGGAAGTGGACATTTGGAGCCTTTTGTGGCCTATTGCAGAAAAGGAAATATCTGCAAGTGGAGATTTGGAACGCTATGAAGCCTAAGGTGGAGAAGGAAATATCTTCACATAAACATTAGACAGAAGCATTTTGACAAACTTCTTTGTGATGTGTGCATTCATCTCACAGAGTTGAACCTTTCTTTTGATTAAGCAATGTTGAAACACTCTTTTTGTAGAATCTGCAAGTGGATATTTGTTGTGCTTTGAGGCATACGGTGGAAAAGGAAATATCTTCAAATAAAAACTAGACAGAAGCACTCTGAGAGCCTCCTTTGGGATGTGTGCATTTATCTCTCACACTTGACCCTTACTTTTGATTGAGCATCTTCGAAAGACCACTTTTGTAATATATGCAAGTGGCCATTTGAAGTGCTTTGAGGCCTATGGTGGAAAAGAAAATATCTTCACATAAGAATGAGACAGAAGCATTCTGACAAATTTCTTTGTGGTGTGTGCATTAATCTCACAGAGTTAAGCCTTACTTTCAATTGAGCCATTTTGAAACACTTTTCGTAGAATCTGCAAGTGGACATGTGAAGCGCTTTGAGGCCTAGGGTGGAAAAAGAAATATATTCACATAAAAACTAGATGGAAGCATTCTGACAAACCACTTTCTGATGTGTGCATTCATCTCACAGAGTTGAACCTTTCTTTTGATTGAGCAGCTTTGAAACCCTCTTTTTGTAGAATTTGCATGTGAACATTTGAAGCGCTTAGAGGACTGTTGAGGAAAAGGAACTATCTTCGCATAAAACCTAGACAGAAGCATTCTGACAAACTTCTTTGTGATGTGTGCATTCATCTCACAGAGTGGATCCTTACTTTTCATTGAGCAGATTTGAAACACTCTTTTTGTAGAATCTGCAGGTGGATATTTGGAGGGCTTTGAGGCCTCTGGTGGATAACGAAATATCTCCACATAATAACTAGACAGAAGAATTCTCACAAACTTCTTTGTAATGTGAGCATTCATCTCACAGATTTGAACTGTTCTTTTGACTGAGCAGCTTTGAAACACTCTTTTTATGAAATCTGCAAGTGGACATTTGGATCGCTTTGAGGCCTCTGGTGGAAAAGGAAATATCTTCACAATAAAACTGGAGAGAAGCATTCTGACAAACTGCTTTGTGATGTGTACATTCATCTCACAGAGTTGAACCTTGCTTTACATTGAGCAGTTTGGAACACACTTTTTGTAGAATTTGAAAGTGGACCTTTGGGATTGCTTTGAGGCCTATGGTGGAAAAGGAAATATCTTCATATAAAGACTAGACAGAAGCATTGTGACAAACTCCTTTGTGATGTGTGCATTCAACTCACAGAGTTGAACTTTTCTTTTGACTGAGCAACTTTGAAACACTCTATCTGTAGAATTTCCCAGTGGATATTTGCAGTGGTTTGAGGCCTCTGACGGAAAGGGAAGTATCTTCACATAACAACTAGACAGAAGCACTCTGACTAAATTTTCGTGATGTGTCATTCTTCTCACAGAGTTGAACCTTACTTTTCATTGAGGAATTTTTAAATACTTTTTTGTAGAATCTGCAAGGTGACATTTGCAGCGCTTCAAGGCCTATCGTGGATCACGAAACGTCTTCATGTAACAACTAGGCAGAAGCACTATGAGAAACTCCAATGTGGTGTGTGCTTTCGTATCACACAGAGTTGAACTTTTCTTTTGATTGAGCAGCTTTGAAACATTCTTTTTGTAGAATCTGAAAGTGGACATTTGGAGCTGTTTGAGGCCTATGGTGGATAACGAAATATCTTCATATAATAATAACTAGAGAGAAGCATACTGAGAAGCTTCTTTGTGACGTGAGAATTCATCTCACAGATTTGAACCTTCGTTTGATTGAGTAGCTTTGAAGCACTCTTTTTGTAGAATCTGCAAATGGACATTTGGAGGGGTTTGAGGCCTACAGTGGAAAAGGAAACGTCTTCACATAAAAAGGAGACAGAAGCATTCTCACAACATTCTTTGTGATATATGCATTCATCTCACAAAGCTGAACCTTACTTTTGATTGAGCAGTTTGGAGACCCCCTTTTTCTACTATCTGCAAGTGGACATTTGGAGTGCTTTGAGGCCTATGATGGAAAAGGAAATATCTTCCCTTAAGAAGTAGACAGAAGGATTCTGACAAATTTCTTCGTGATGTGTGCATTCATCTCACAGAGTTGAACCTTACTCTCGTTGAACAGTTTTGAAACACTGTTTTCGTAGAATCTGCAAGTGGACATTTTGAGCGCTTGGAGGGCTATGGTGGTAAAGGAAATATCTTCCCATAAGAACTAGACACAAGCATTCTGACAAGCTCCTTTGTGATGTGGGCATTCGCCTCACAGAGTTGAAACTATCTTTTGATTGAGCAGCTTTGAAACACTCTTTCTGTAGAATCTGCAGGTAGGCATTTGGAAGGTTTGGGGCCTATGGTGGAAAAGGAAATATCTTCACACAAAAATTAGACAGAAGCATTCTGACAACCTTCTTTGTGATATGTGCATTTATCATACAGAGTGAAACCTTACTTTTTATTGGGCAGTTTTGAAACACCCTTTTGGAATGATCTGCATGTGGACATTTGGAGTGCTTTGAGGTCTATTGTGGCCAAGGAAATATCTTCACCTAAGGACTAGACAGAAGCATACTGAGAAATTTCTTGTGATATGTGTATTCATCTCACAGAGTTGAACCTTACTTTGGATTGACTAGTTTTGAAACACTCTTTCTGTAGAATCTGAAAGTGGACGTTTGGAGTGCTTTGAGGCCTATGGTGGAAAAGGAAATATCTTCACATTAAAACTAGACAGAAGGATTTGGACAAACTACTTTGTGATGTGTACATTCATCTCACACAGTTGAACCTTGCTTTCCATTGAGCAGTTTTGAAACCTTGATTTGGGGAATCTGCAAGTGGATTTTTGGAGCACTTTGGGGCCTTGGCTGGAAAGGAAATACATTCACAAAAATCCTAGACAGAAGCATTCTCACAAACTACTTTGTGATGCATGCATTCATCTCATGGGGCTGAACCTTGCTTTTCATTGAGTAGTTTTGAAACACTCTTTTGTAGCATCTGCAAGTGGACATTTAGAGTGCTCTGAGGCCTACGGTGGATAAAGAAATATCTTCATATCATAGCTAGACAGAAGCTATCTGGGAAGCTTTCTATGTGTGATGTGTGCATTCATCTCACAGAGTTGAACCTTACTTTTCATTGAACAGTTTTGAAACACTCTTTCGGCAGAATCTACAAGTGGACCTTTGGAACGCTTTGAGGCCTACGGTGGAAAAGGAAATATCTTCACATAAGAACTAGACAGAAGTATACTGACAAATTTCTTTTTCATGAGCGCGTTCATCTCACAGAGTTGAAAGTTAATATTCATTGGGCAGTTACGAAACACTCTTTTTGCAGAATCTGGGTGTCGACATTTGGAGCAGTTTGAGGCCTATCATGGAAAGGGAAATATCTTCATATAAAAATTAGGTGGAGGCATTCTGAAAAACATCTTTGGGATGTGTGCATTCATCTCACAGAGTTGAACCTTCCTTTTGATTGACCAGCTTCGAAATGCTCTTTTAGTGGAACCTGGAAGTGGACATTTGGAGCCTTTTGTGGCCTATTGCAGAAAAGGAAATATCTGCAAGTGGAGATTTGGAACGCTATGAAGCCTAAGGTGGAGAAGGAAATATCTTCACATAAACATTAGACAGAAGCATTTTGACAAACTTCTTTGTGATGTGTGCATTCATCTCACAGAGTTGAACCTTTCTTTTGATTAAGCAATGTTGAAACACTCTTTTTGTAGAATCTGCAAGTGGATATTTGTTGTGCTTTGAGGCATACGGTGGAAAAGGAAATATCTTCAAATAAAAACTAGACAGAAGCACTCTGAGAGCCTCCTTTGGGATGTGTGCATTTATCTCTCACACTTGACCCTTACTTTTGATTGAGCATCTTCGAAAGACCACTTTTGTAATATATGCAAGTGGCCATTTGAAGTGCTTTGAGGCCTATGGTGGAAAAGAAAATATCTTCACATAAGAATGAGACAGAAGCATTCTGACAAATTTCTTTGTGGTGTGTGCATTAATCTCACAGAGTTAAGCCTTACTTTCAATTGAGCCATTTTGAAACACTTTTCGTAGAATCTGCAAGTGGACATGTGAAGCGCTTTGAGGCCTAGGGTGGAAAAAGAAATATATTCACATAAAAACTAGATGGAAGCATTCTGACAAACCACTTTCTGATGTGTGCATTCATCTCACAGAGTTGAACCTTTCTTTTGATTGAGCAGCTTTGAAACCCTCTTTTTGTAGAATTTGCATGTGAACATTTGAAGCGCTTAGAGGACTGTTGAGGAAAAGGAACTATCTTCGCATAAAACCTAGACAGAAGCATTCTGACAAACTTCTTTGTGATGTGTGCATTCATCTCACAGAGTGGATCCTTACTTTTCATTGAGCAGATTTGAAACACTCTTTTTGTAGAATCTGCAGGTGGATATTTGGAGGGCTTTGAGGCCTCTGGTGGATAACGAAATATCTCCACATAATAACTAGACAGAAGAATTCTCACAAACTTCTTTGTAATGTGAGCATTCATCTCACAGATTTGAACTGTTCTTTTGACTGAGCAGCTTTGAAACACTCTTTTTATGAAATCTGCAAGTGGACATTTGGATCGCTTTGAGGCCTCTGGTGGAAAAGGAAATATCTTCACAATAAAACTGGAGAGAAGCATTCTGACAAACTGCTTTGTGATGTGTACATTCATCTCACAGAGTTGAACCTTGCTTTACATTGAGCAGTTTGGAACACACTTTTTGTAGAATTTGAAAGTGGACCTTTGGGATTGCTTTGAGGCCTATGGTGGAAAAGGAAATATCTTCATATAAAGACTAGACAGAAGCATTGTGACAAACTCCTTTGTGATGTGTGCATTCAACTCACAGAGTTGAACTTTTCTTTTGACTGAGCAACTTTGAAACACTCTATCTGTAGAATTTCCCAGTGGATATTTGCAGTGGTTTGAGGCCTCTGACGGAAAGGGAAGTATCTTCACATAACAACTAGACAGAAGCACTCTGACTAAATTTTTGTGATGTGTCATTCTTCTCACAGAGTTGAACCTTACTTTTCATTGAGGAATTTTTAAATACTTTTTTGTAGAATCTGCAAGGTGACATTTGCAGCGCTTCAAGGCCTATCGTGGATCACGAAACGTCTTCATGTAACAACTAGGCAGAAGCACTATGAGAAACTCCAATGTGGTGTGTGCTTTCGTATCACACAGAGTTGAACTTTTCTTTTGATTGAGCAGCTTTGAAACATTCTTTTTGTAGAATCTGAAAGTGGACATTTGGAGCTGTTTGAGGCCTATGGTGGATAACGAAATATCTTCATATAATAATAACTAGAGAGAAGCATACTGAGAAGCTTCTTTGTGACGTGAGAATTCATCTCACAGATTTGAACCTTCGTTTGATTGAGTAGCTTTGAAGCACTCTTTTTGTAGAATCTGCAAATGGACATTTGGAGGGGTTTGAGGCCTACAGTGGAAAAGGAAACGTCTTCACATAAAAAGGAGACAGAAGCATTCTCACAACATTCTTTGTGATATATGCATTCATCTCACAAAGCTGAACCTTACTTTTGATTGAGCAGTTTGGAGACCCCCTTTTTCTACTATCTGCAAGTGGACATTTGGAGTGCTTTGAGGCCTATGATGGAAAAGGAAATATCTTCCCTTAAGAAGTAGACAGAAGGATTCTGACAAATTTCTTCGTGATGTGTGCATTCATCTCACAGAGTTGAACCTTACTCTCGTTGAACAGTTTTGAAACACTGTTTTCGTAGAATCTGCAAGTGGACATTTTGAGCGCTTGGAGGGCTATGGTGGTAAAGGAAATATCTTCCCATAAGAACTAGACACAAGCATTCTGACAAGCTCCTTTGTGATGTGGGCATTCGCCTCACAGAGTTGAAACTATCTTTTGATTGAGCAGCTTTGAAACACTCTTTCTGTAGAATCTGCAGGTAGGCATTTGGAAGGTTTGGGGCCTATGGTGGAAAAGGAAATATCTTCACACAAAAATTAGACAGAAGCATTCTGACAACCTTCTTTGTGATATGTGCATTTATCATACAGAGTGAAACTTACTTTTTATTGGGCAGTTTTGAAACACCCTTTTTGAATGATCTGCATGTGGACATTTGGAGTGCTTTGAGGTCTATTGTGGCCAAGGAAATATCTTCACCTAAGGACTAGACAGAAGCATACTGAGAAATTTCTTGTGATATGTGTATTCATCTCACAGAGTTGAACCTTACTTTGGATTGACTAGTTTTGAAACACTCTTTCTGTAGAATCTGAAAGTGGACGTTTGGAGTGCTTTGAGGCCTATGGTGGAAAAGGAAATATCTTCACATTAAAACTAGACAGAAGGATTTGGACAAACTACTTTGTGATGTGTACATTCATCTCACACAGTTGAACCTTGCTTTCCATTGAGCAGTTTTGAAACCTTGATTTGGGGAATCTGCAAGTGGATTTTTGGAGCACTTTGGGGCCTTGGCTGGAAAGGAAATACATTCACAAAAATCCTAGACAGAAGCATTCTCACAAACTACTTTGTGATGCATGCATTCATCTCATGGGGCTGAACCTTGCTTTTCATTGAGTAGTTTTGAAACACTCTTTTGTAGCATCTGCAAGTGGACATTTAGAGTGCTCTGAGGCCTACGGTGGATAAAGAAATATCTTCATATCATAGCTAGACAGAAGCTATCTGGGAAGCTTTCTATGTGTGATGTGTGCATTCATCTCACAGAGTTGAACCTTACTTTTCATTGAACAGTTTTGAAACACTCTTTCGGCAGAATCTACAAGTGGACCTTTGGAACGCTTTGAGGCCTACGGTGGAAAAGGAAATATCTTCACATAAGAACTAGACAGAAGTATACTGACAAATTTCTTTTTCATGAGCGCGTTCATCTCACAGAGTTGAAAGTTAATATTCATTGGGCAGTTACGAAACACTCTTTTTGCAGAATCTGGGTGTCGACATTTGGAGCAGTTTGAGGCCTATCATGGAAAGGGAAATATCTTCATATAAAAATTAGGTGGAGGCATTCTGAAAAACATCTTTGGGATGTGTGCATTCATCTCACAGAGTTGAACCTTCCTTTTGATTGACCAGCTTCGAAATGCTCTTTTAGTGGAACCTGGAAGTGGACATTTGGAGCCTTTTGTGGCCTATTGCAGAAAAGGAAATATCTGCAAGTGGAGATTTGGAACGCTATGAAGCCTAAGGTGGAGAAGGAAATATCTTCACATAAACATTAGACAGAAGCATTTTGACAAACTTCTTTGTGATGTGTGCATTCATCTCACAGAGTTGAACCTTTCTTTTGATTAAGCAATGTTGAAACACTCTTTTTGTAGAATCTGCAAGTGGATATTTGTTGTGCTTTGAGGCATACGGTGGAAAAGGAAATATCTTCAAATAAAAACTAGACAGAAGCACTCTGAGAGCCTCCTTTGGGATGTGTGCATTTATCTCTCACACTTGACCCTTACTTTTGATTGAGCATCTTCGAAAGACCACTTTTGTAATATATGCAAGTGGCCATTTGAAGTGCTTTGAGGCCTATGGTGGAAAAGAAAATATCTTCACATAAGAATGAGACAGAAGCATTCTGACAAATTTCTTTGTGGTGTGTGCATTAATCTCACAGAGTTAAGCCTTACTTTCAATTGAGCCATTTTGAAACACTTTTCGTAGAATCTGCAAGTGGACATGTGAAGCGCTTTGAGGCCTAGGGTGGAAAAAGAAATATATTCACATAAAAACTAGATGGAAGCATTCTGACAAACCACTTTCTGATGTGTGCATTCATCTCACAGAGTTGAACCTTTCTTTTGATTGAGCAGCTTTGAAACCCTCTTTTTGTAGAATTTGCATGTGAACATTTGAAGCGCTTAGAGGACTGTTGAGGAAAAGGAACTATCTTCGCATAAAACCTAGACAGAAGCATTCTGACAAACTTCTTTGTGATGTGTGCATTCATCTCACAGAGTGGATCCTTACTTTTCATTGAGCAGATTTGAAACACTCTTTTTGTAGAATCTGCAGGTGGATATTTGGAGGGCTTTGAGGCCTCTGGTGGATAACGAAATATCTCCACATAATAACTAGACAGAAGAATTCTCACAAACTTCTTTGTAATGTGAGCATTCATCTCACAGATTTGAACTGTTCTTTTGACTGAGCAGCTTTGAAACACTCTTTTTATGAAATCTGCAAGTGGACATTTGGATCGCTTTGAGGCCTCTGGTGGAAAAGGAAATATCTTCACAATAAAACTGGAGAGAAGCATTCTGACAAACTGCTTTGTGATGTGTACATTCATCTCACAGAGTTGAACCTTGCTTTACATTGAGCAGTTTGGAACACACTTTTTGTAGAATTTGAAAGTGGACCTTTGGGATTGCTTTGAGGCCTATGGTGGAAAAGGAAATATCTTCATATAAAGACTAGACAGAAGCATTGTGACAAACTCCTTTGTGATGTGTGCATTCAACTCACAGAGTTGAACTTTTCTTTTGACTGAGCAACTTTGAAACACTCTATCTGTAGAATTTCCCAGTGGATATTTGCAGTGGTTTGAGGCCTCTGACGGAAAGGGAAGTATCTTCACATAACAACTAGACAGAAGCACTCTGACTAAATTTTTGTGATGTGTCATTCTTCTCACAGAGTTGAACCTTACTTTTCATTGAGGAATTTTTAAATACTTTTTTGTAGAATCTGCAAGGTGACATTTGCAGCGCTTCAAGGCCTATCGTGGATCACGAAACGTCTTCATGTAACAACTAGGCAGAAGCACTATGAGAAACTCCAATGTGGTGTGTGCTTTCGTATCACACAGAGTTGAACTTTTCTTTTGATTGAGCAGCTTTGAAACATTCTTTTTGTAGAATCTGAAAGTGGACATTTGGAGCTGTTTGAGGCCTATGGTGGATAACGAAATATCTTCATATAATAATAACTAGAGAGAAGCATACTGAGAAGCTTCTTTGTGACGTGAGAATTCATCTCACAGATTTGAACCTTCGTTTGATTGAGTAGCTTTGAAGCACTCTTTTTGTAGAATCTGCAAATGGACATTTGGAGGGGTTTGAGGCCTACAGTGGAAAAGGAAACGTCTTCACATAAAAAGGAGACAGAAGCATTCTCACAACATTCTTTGTGATATATGCATTCATCTCACAAAGCTGAACCTTACTTTTGATTGAGCAGTTTGGAGACCCCCTTTTTCTACTATCTGCAAGTGGACATTTGGAGTGCTTTGAGGCCTATGATGGAAAAGGAAATATCTTCCCTTAAGAAGTAGACAGAAGGATTCTGACAAATTTCTTCGTGATGTGTGCATTCATCTCACAGAGTTGAACCTTACTCTCGTTGAACAGTTTTGAAACACTGTTTTCGTAGAATCTGCAAGTGGACATTTTGAGCGCTTGGAGGGCTATGGTGGTAAAGGAAATATCTTCCCATAAGAACTAGACACAAGCATTCTGACAAGCTCCTTTGTGATGTGGGCATTCGCCTCACAGAGTTGAAACTATCTTTTGATTGAGCAGCTTTGAAACACTCTTTCTGTAGAATCTGCAGGTAGGCATTTGGAAGGTTTGGGGCCTATGGTGGAAAAGGAAATATCTTCACACAAAAATTAGACAGAAGCATTCTGACAACCTTCTTTGTGATATGTGCATTTATCATACAGAGTGAAACTTACTTTTTATTGGGCAGTTTTGAAACACCCTTTTTGAATGATCTGCATGTGGACATTTGGAGTGCTTTGAGGTCTATTGTGGCCAAGGAAATATCTTCACCTAAGGACTAGACAGAAGCATACTGAGAAATTTCTTGTGATATGTGTATTCATCTCACAGAGTTGAACCTTACTTTGGATTGACTAGTTTTGAAACACTCTTTCTGTAGAATCTGAAAGTGGACGTTTGGAGTGCTTTGAGGCCTATGGTGGAAAAGGAAATATCTTCACATTAAAACTAGACAGAAGGATTTGGACAAACTACTTTGTGATGTGTACATTCATCTCACACAGTTGAACCTTGCTTTCCATTGAGCAGTTTTGAAACCTTGATTTGGGGAATCTGCAAGTGGATTTTTGGAGCACTTTGGGGCCTTGGCTGGAAAGGAAATACATTCACAAAAATCCTAGACAGAAGCATTCTCAAAAACTACTTTGTGATGCATGCATTCATCTCATGGGGCTGAACCTTGCTTTTCATTGAGTAGTTTTGAAACACTCTTTTGTAGCATCTGCAAGTGGACATTTAGAGTGCTCTGAGGCCTACGGTGGATAAAGAAATATCTTCATATCATAGCTAGACAGAAGCTATCTGGGAAGCTTTCTATGTGTGATGTGTGCATTCATCTCACAGAGTTGAACCTTACTTTTCATTGAACAGTTTTGAAACACTCTTTCGGCAGAATCTACAAGTGGACCTTTGGAACGCTTTGAGGCCTACGGTGGAAAAGGAAATATCTTCACATAAGAACTAGACAGAAGTATACTGACAAATTTCTTTTTCATGAGCGCGTTCATCTCACAGAGTTGAAAGTTAATATTCATTGGGCAGTTACGAAACACTCTTTTTGCAGAATCTGGGTGTCGACATTTGGAGCAGTTTGAGGCCTATCATGGAAAGGGAAATATCTTCATATAAAAATTAGGTGGAGGCATTCTGAAAAACATCTTTGGGATGTGTGCATTCATCTCACAGAGTTGAACCTTCCTTTTGATTGACCAGCTTCGAAATGCTCTTTTAGTGGAACCTGGAAGTGGACATTTGGAGCCTTTTGTGGCCTATTGCAGAAAAGGAAATATCTGCAAGTGGAGATTTGGAACGCTATGAAGCCTAAGGTGGAGAAGGAAATATCTTCACATAAACATTAGACAGAAGCATTTTGACAAACTTCTTTGTGATGTGTGCATTCATCTCACAGAGTTGAACCTTTATTTTGATTAAGCAATGTTGAAACACTCTTTTTGTAGAATCTGCAAGTGGATATTTGTTGTGCTTTGAGGCATACGGTGGAAAAGGAAATATCTTCAAATAAAAACTAGACAGAAGCACTCTGAGAGCCTCCTTTGGGATGTGTGCATTTATCTCTCACACTTGACCCTTACTTTTGATTGAGCATCTTCGAAAGACCACTTTTGTAATATATGCAAGTGGCCATTTGAAGTGCTTTGAGGCCTATGGTGGAAAAGAAAATATCTTCACATAAGAATGAGACAGAAGCATTCTGACAAATTTCTTTGTGGTGTGTGCATTAATCTCACAGAGTTAAGCCTTACTTTCAATTGAGCCATTTTGAAACACTTTTCGTAGAATCTGCAAGTGGACATGTGAAGCGCTTTGAGGCCTAGGGTGGAAAAAGAAATATATTCACATAAAAACTAGATGGAAGCATTCTGACAAACCACTTTCTGATGTGTGCATTCATCTCACAGAGTTGAACCTTTCTTTTGATTGAGCAGCTTTGAAACCCTCTTTTTGTAGAATTTGCATGTGAACATTTGAAGCGCTTAGAGGACTGTTGAGGAAAAGGAACTATCTTCGCATAAAACCTAGACAGAAGCATTCTGACAAACTTCTTTGTGATGTGTGCATTCATCTCACAGAGTGGATCCTTACTTTTCATTGAGCAGATTTGAAACACTCTTTTTGTAGAATCTGCAGGTGGATATTTGGAGGGCTTTGAGGCCTCTGGTGGATAACGAAATATCTCCACATAATAACTAGACAGAAGAATTCTCACAAACTTCTTTGTAATGTGAGCATTCATCTCACAGATTTGAACTGTTCTTTTGACTGAGCAGCTTTGAAACACTCTTTTTATGAAATCTGCAAGTGGACATTTGGATCGCTTTGAGGCCTCTGGTGGAAAAGGAAATATCTTCACAATAAAACTGGAGAGAAGCATTCTGACAAACTGCTTTGTGATGTGTACATTCATCTCACAGAGTTGAACCTTGCTTTACATTGAGCAGTTTGGAACACACTTTTTGTAGAATTTGAAAGTGGACCTTTGGGATTGCTTTGAGGCCTATGGTGGAAAAGGAAATATCTTCATATAAAGACTAGACAGAAGCATTGTGACAAACTCCTTTGTGATGTGTGCATTCAACTCACAGAGTTGAACTTTTCTTTTGACTGAGCAACTTTGAAACACTCTATCTGTAGAATTTCCCAGTGGATATTTGCAGTGGTTTGAGGCCTCTGACGGAAAGGGAAGTATCTTCACATAACAACTAGACAGAAGCACTCTGACTAAATTTTTGTGATGTGTCATTCTTCTCACAGAGTTGAACCTTACTTTTCATTGAGGAATTTTTAAATACTTTTTTGTAGAATCTGCAAGGTGACATTTGCAGCGCTTCAAGGCCTATCGTGGATCACGAAACGTCTTCATGTAACAACTAGGCAGAAGCACTATGAGAAACTCCAATGTGGTGTGTGCTTTCGTATCACACAGAGTTGAACTTTTCTTTTGATTGAGCAGCTTTGAAACATTCTTTTTGTAGAATCTGAAAGTGGACATTTGGAGCTGTTTGAGGCCTATGGTGGATAACGAAATATCTTCATATAATAATAACTAGAGAGAAGCATACTGAGAAGCTTCTTTGTGACGTGAGAATTCATCTCACAGATTTGAACCTTCGTTTGATTGAGTAGCTTTGAAGCACTCTTTTTGTAGAATCTGCAAATGGACATTTGGAGGGGTTTGAGGCCTACAGTGGAAAAGGAAACGTCTTCACATAAAAAGGAGACAGAAGCACTCTCACAACATTCTTTGTGATATATGCATTCATCTCACAAAGCTGAACCTTACTTTTGATTGAGCAGTTTGGAGACCCCCTTTTTCTACTATCTGCAAGTGGACATTTGGAGTGCTTTGAGGCCTATGATGGAAAAGGAAATATCTTCCCTTAAGAAGTAGACAGAAGGATTCTGACAAATTTCTTCGTGATGTGTGCATTCATCTCACAGAGTTGAACCTTACTCTCGTTGAACAGTTTTGAAACACTGTTTTCGTAGAATCTGCAAGTGCACATTTTGAGCGCTTGGAGGGCTATGGTGGTAAAGGAAATATCTTCCCATAAGAACTAGACACAAGCATTCTGACAAGCTCCTTTGTGATGTGGGCATTCGCCTCACAGAGTTGAAACTATCTTTTGATTGAGCAGCTTTGAAACACTCTTTCTGTAGAATCTGCAGGTAGGCATTTGGAAGGTTTGGGGCCTATGGTGGAAAAGGAAATATCTTCACACAAAAATTAGACAGAAGCATTCTGACAACCTTCTTTGTGATATGTGCATTTATCATACAGAGTGAAACTTACTTTTTATTGGGCAGTTTTGAAACACCCTTTTTGAATGATCTGCATGTGGACATTTGGAGTGCTTTGAGGTCTATTGTGGCCAAGGAAATATCTTCACCTAAGGACTAGACAGAAGCATACTGAGAAATTTCTTGTGATATGTGTATTCATCTCACAGAGTTGAACCTTACTTTGGATTGACTAGTTTTGAAACACTCTTTCTGTAGAATCTGAAAGTGGACGTTTGGAGTGCTTTGAGGCCTATGGTGGAAAAGGAAATATCTTCACATTAAAACTAGACAGAAGGATTTGGACAAACTACTTTGTGATGTGTACATTCATCTCACACAGTTGAACCTTGCTTTCCATTTAGCAGTTTTGAAACCTTGATTTGGGGAATCTGCAAGTGGATTTTTGGAGCACTTTGGGGCCTTGGCTGGAAAGGAAATACATTCACAAAAATCCTAGACAGAAGCATTCTCACAAACTACTTTGTGATGCATGCATTCATCTCATGGGGCTGAACCTTGCTTTTCATTGAGTAGTTTTGAAACACTCTTTTGTAGCATCTGCAAGTGGACATTTAGAGTGCTCTGAGGCCTACGGTGGATAAAGAAATATCTTCATATCATAGCTAGACAGAAGCTATCTGGGAAGCTTTCTATGTGTGATGTGTGCATTCATCTCACAGAGTTGAACCTTACTTTTCATTGAACAGTTTTGAAACACTCTTTCGGCAGAATCTACAAGTGGACCTTTGGAACGCTTTGAGGCCTACGGTGGAAAAGGATATATCTTCACATAAGAACTAGACAGAAGTATACTGACAAATTTCTTTTTCATGAGCGCGTTCATCTCACAGAGTTGAAAGTTAATATTCATTGGGCAGTTACGAAACACTCTTTTTGCAGAATCTGGGTGTCGACATTTGGAGCAGTTTGAGGCCTATCATGGAAAGGGAAATATCTTCATATAAAAATTAGGTGGAGGCATTCTGAAAAACATCTTTGGGATGTGTGCATTCATCTCACAGAGTTGAACCTTCCTTTTGATTGACCAGCTTCGAAATGCTCTTTTAGTGGAACCTGGAAGTGGACATTTGGAGCCTTTTGTGGCCTATTGCAGAAAAGGAAATATCTGCAAGTGGAGATTTGGAACGCTATGAAGCCTAAGGTGGAGAAGGAAATATCTTCACATAAACATTAGACAGAAGCATTTTGACAAACTTCTTTGTGATGTGTGCATTCATCTCACAGAGTTGAACCTTTCTTTTGATTAAGCAATGTTGAAACACTCTTTTTGTAGAATCTGCAAGTGGATATTTGTTGTGCTTTGAGGCATACGGTGGAAAAGGAAATATCTTCAAATAAAAACTAGACAGAAGCACTCTGAGAGCCTCCTTTGGGATGTGTGCATTTATCTCTCACACTTGACCCTTACTTTTGATTGAGCATCTTCGAAAGACCACTTTTGTAATATATGCAAGTGGCCATTTGAAGTGCTTTGAGGCCTATGGTGGAAAAGAAAATATCTTCACATAAGAATGAGACAGAAGCATTCTGACAAATTTCTTTGTGGTGTGTGCATTAATCTCACAGAGTTAAGCCTTACTTTCAATTGAGCCATTTTGAAACACTTTTCGTAGAATCTGCAAGTGGACATTTGAAGCGCTTTGAGGCCTAGGGTGGAAAAAGAAATATATTCACATAAAAACTAGACGGAGGCCTTCTGACAAACCTCTCTCTTATGTGTGCATTCATCTCACAGAGTTGAACCTTTCTTTTGATTGAGCAGCTTTGAAACCCTCTTTTTGTAGAATTTGCATGTGAACATTTGAAGCGCTTAGAGGCCTGTGGAGGAAAAGGAACTATCTTCACATAAAACCTAGACAGAAGCATTCTGACAAACTTCTTTGTCATGTGTGCATTCATCTCACAGAGTGGATCCTTACTTTTCATTGAGCAGTTTTGAAACACTCTTTTTGTAGAATCTGCAGGTGGATATTTGGAGGGCTTTGAGGCCTCTGGTGGATAACGAAATATCTCCACATAATAACTAGACAGAAGAATTCTCACAAACTTCTTTGTAATGTGAGCATTCATCTCACAGATTTGAACTGTTCTTTTGACTGAGCAGCTTTGAAACACTCTTTTTATGAAATCTGCAAGTGGACATTTGGATCGCTTTGAGGCCTCTGGTGGAAAAGGAAATATCTTCACAATAAAACTGGAGAGAAGCATTCTGACAAACTGCTTTGTGATGTGTACATTCATCTCACAGAGTTGAACCTTGCTTTACATTGAGCAGTTTGGAACACACTTTTTGTAGAATTTGAAAGTGGACCTTTGGGATTGCTTTGAGGCCTATGGTGGAAAAGGAAATATCTTCATATAAAGACTAGACAGAAGCATTGTGACAAACTCCTTTGTGATGTGTGCATTCAACTCACAGAGTTGAACTTTTCTTTTGACTGAGCAACTTTGAAACACTCTATCTGTAGAATTTCCCAGTGGATATTTGCAGTGGTTTGAGGCCTCTGACGGAAAGGGAAGTATCTTCACATAACAACTAGACAGAAGCACTCTGACTAAATTTTTGTGATGTGTCATTCTTCTCACAGAGTTGAACCTTACTTTTCATTGAGGAATTTTTAAATACTTTTTTGTAGAATCTGCAAGGTGACATTTGCAGCGCTTCAAGGCCTATCGTGGATCACGAAACGTCTTCATGTAACAACTAGGCAGAAGCACTATGAGAAACTCCAATGTGGTGTGTGCTTTCATATCACACAGAGTTGAACTTTTCTTTTGATTGAGCAGCTTTGAAACATTCTTTTTGTAGAATCTGAAAGTGGACATTTGGAGCTGTTTGAGGCCTATGGTGGATAACGAAATATCTTCATATAATAATAACTAGAGAGAAGCATACTGAGAAGCTTCTTTGTGACGTGAGAATTCATCTCACAGATTTGAACCTTCGTTTGATTGAGTAGCTTTGAAGCACTGTTTCTGTAGAATCTGCAAATGGACATTTGGAGGGGTTTGAGGCCTACAGTGGAAAAGGAAACGTCTTCACATAAAAAGGAGACAGAAGCATTCTCACAACATTCTTTGTGATATATGCATTCATCTCACAAAGCTGAACCTTACTTTTGATTGAGCAGTTTGGAGACCCCCTTTTTCTACTATCTGCAAGTGGACATTTGGAGTGCTTTGAGGCCTATGATGGAAAAGGAAATATCTTCCCTTAAGAAGTAGACAGAAGGATTCTGACAAATTTCTTTGTGATGTGTGCATTCATCTCACAGAGTTGAACCTTACTCTCGTTGAACAGTTTTGAAACACTGTTTTCGTAGAATCTGCAAGTGGACATTTTGAGCGCTTGGAGGGCTATGGTGGTAAAGGAAATATCTTCCCATAAGAACTAGACACAAGCATTCTGACAAGCTCCTTTGTGATGTGGGCATTCGCCTCACAGAGTTGAAACTATCTTTTGATTGAGCAGCTTTGAAACACTCTTTCTGTAGAATCTGCAGGTAGGCATTTGGAAGGTTTGGGGCCTATGGTGGAAAAGGAAATATCTTCACACAAAAATTAGACAGAAGCATTCTGACAACCTTCTTTGTGATATGTGCATTTATCACACAGAGTGAAACCTTACTTTTTATTGGGCAGCTTTGAAACACCCTTTTTGAATGATCTGCATGTGGACATTTGGAGTGCTTTGAGGTCTATTGTGGCCAAGGAAATATCTTCACCTAAGAACTAGACAGAAGCGTTCTGAGAAATTTCTTGTGATATGTGTATTCATCTCACAGAGTTGAACCTTACTTTGGATTGACTAGTTTCGAAACACTCTTTCTGTAGAATCTGAAAGTGGACGGTTGGAGTGCTTTGAGGCCTATGGTGGAAAAGGAAATATCTTCACATTAAAACTAGACAGAAGGATTTGGACAAACTACTTTGTGATGTGTACATTCATCTCACACAGTTGAACCTTGCTTTCCATTGAGCAGTTTTGAAACCTTGATTTGGGGAATCTGCAAGTGGATTTTTGGAGCACTTTGGGGCCTTGGCTGGAAAGGAAATACATTCACAAAAAACCTAGACAGAAGCATTCTCACAAACTACTTTGTGATGCATGCATTCATCTCATGGGGCTGAACCTTGCTTTTCATTGAGTAGTTTTGAAACACTCTTTTGTAGCATCTGCAAGTGGACATTTAGAGTGCTCTGAGGCCTACGGTGGATAAAGAAATATCTTCATATCATAGCTAGACAGAAGCTATCTGGGAAGCTTTCTATGTGTGATGTGTGCATTCATCTCACAGAGTTGAACCTTACTTTTCATTGAACAGTTTGAAACACTCTTTCGGCAGAATCTACAAGTGGACCTTTGGAACGCTTTGAGGCCTACGGTGGAAAAGGAAATATCTTCACATAAGAACTAGACAGAAGTATACTGACAAATTTCTTTTTCATGAGCGCATTCATCTCACAGAGTTGAAAGTTAATATTCATTGGGCAGTTACGAAACACTCTTTTTGCAGAATCTGGGTGTCGACATTTGGAGCAGTTTGAGGCCTATCATGGAAAGGGAAATATCTTCATTTAAAAATTAGGTGGTGGCATTCTGAAAAACATCTTTGGGATGTGTGCATTCAACTCACAGAGTTGAACCTTCCTTTTGATAGACCAGCTTCGAAATGCTCTTTTAGTGGAACCTGGAAGTGGACATTTGGAGCCTTTTGTGGCCTATTGCAGAAAAGGAAATATCTGCAAGTGGAGATTTGGAACGCTATGAAGCCTAAGGTGGAGAAGGAAATATCTTCACATAAATATTAGACAAAAGCATTTTGACAAACTTCTTTGTGATGTGTGCATTCATCTCACAGAGTTGAACCTTTATTTTGATTAAGCAATGTTGAAACACTCTTTTTGTAGAATCTGCAAGTGGATATTTGTTGTGCTTTGAGGCATACGGTGGAAAAGGAAATATCTTCAAATAAAAACTAGACAGAAGCACTCTGAGAGCCTCCTTTGGGATGTGTGCATTTATCTCTCACCCTTGACCCTTACTTTTGATTGAGCATCTTCGAAAGACCACTTTTGTAATATATGCAAGTGGCCATTTGAAGTGCTTTGAGGCCTATGGTGGAAAAGAAAATATCTTCACATAAGAATGAGACAGAAGCATTCTGACAAATTTCTTTGTGGTGTGTGCATTAATCTCACAGAGTTAAGCCTTACTTTCATTTGAGCCATTTTGAAACACTTTTCGTAGAATCTGCAAGTGGACATGTGAAGCGCTTTGAGGCCTAGGGTTGAAAAAGAAATATATTCACATAAAAACTAGATGGAAGCATTCTGACAAACCACTTTCTGATGTGTGCATTCATCTCACAGAGTTGAACCTTTCTTTTGATTGAGCAGCTTTGAAACCCTCTTTTTGTAGAATTTGCATGTGAACATTTGAAGCGCTTAGAGGACTGTTGAGGAAAAGGAACTATCTTCGCATAAAACCTAGACAGAAGCATTCTGACAAACTTCTTTGTGATGTGTGCATTCATCTCACAGAGTGGATCCTTACTTTTCATTGAGCAGTTTTGAAACACTCTTTTTGTAGAATCTGCAGGTGGATATTTGGAGGGCTTTGAGGCCTCTGGTGGATAACGAAATATCTCCACATAATAACTAGACAGAAGAATTCTCACAAACTTCTTTGTAATGTGAGCATTCATCTCACAGATTTGAACTGTTCTTTTGACTGAGCAGCTTTGAAACACTCTTTTTATGAAATCTGCAAGTGGACATTTGGATCGCTTTGAGGCCTCTGGTGGAAAAGGAAATATCTTCACAATAAAACTGGAGAGAAGCATTCTGACAAACTGCTTTGTGATGTGTACATTCATCTCACAGAGTTGAACCTTGCTTTACATTGAGCAGTTTGGAACACACTTTTTGTAGAATTTGAAAGTGGACCTTTGGGATTGCTTTGAGGCCTATGGTGGAAAAGGAAATATCTTCATATAAAGACTAGACAGAAGCATTGTGACAAACTCCTTTGTGATGTGTGCATTCAACTCACAGAGTTGAACTTTTCTTTTGACTGAGCAACTTTGAAACACTCTATCTGTAGAATTTCCCAGTGGATATTTGCAGTGGTTTGAGGCCTCTGACGGAAAGGGAAGTATCTTCACATAACAACTAGACAGAAGCACTCTGACTAAATTTTTGTGATGTGTCATTCTTCTCACAGAGTTGAACCTTACTTTTCATTGAGGAATTTTTAAATACTTTTTTGTAGAATCTGCAAGGTGACATTTGCAGCGCTTCAAGGCCTATCGTGGATCACGAAACGTCTTCATGT
Source organism: Pan paniscus (assembly GCF_029289425.2). Classification (NCBI taxonomy): domain Eukaryota; kingdom Metazoa; phylum Chordata; class Mammalia; order Primates; family Hominidae; genus Pan; species Pan paniscus. The sequence goes on from NC_073273.2 coordinate 14,584,915, forward strand.
AACAACTAGGCAGAAGCACTATGAGAAACTCCAATGTGGTGTGTGCTTTCGTATCACACAGAGTTGAACTTTTCTTTTGATTGAGCAGCTTTGAAACATTCTTTTTGTAGAATCTGAAAGTGGACATTTGGAGCTGTTTGAGGCCTATGGAGGATAACGAAATATCTTCATATAATAATAACTAGAGAGAAGCATACTGAGAAGCTTCTTTGTGACGTGAGAATTCATCTCACAGATTTGAACCTTCGTTTGATTGAGTAGCTTTGAAGCACTCTTTCTGTAGAATCTGCAAATGGACATTTGGAGGGGTTTGAGGCCTACAGTGGAAAAGGAAACGTCTTCACATAAAAAGGAGACAGAAGCATTCTCACAACATTCTTTGTGATATATGCATTCATCTCACAAAGCTGAACCTTACTTTTGATTGAGCAGTTTGGAGACCCCCTTTTTCTACTATCTGCAAGTGGACATTTGGAGTGCTTTGAGGCCTATGATGGAAAAGGAAATATCTTCCCTTAAGAAGTAGACAGAAGGATTCTGACAAATTTCTTTGTGATGTGTGCATTCATCTCACAGAGTTGAACCTTACTCTCGTTGAACAGTTTTGAAACACTGTTTTCGTAGAATCTGCAAGTGGACATTTTGAGCGCTTGGAGGGCTATGGTGGTAAAGGAAATATCTTCCCATAAGAACTAGACACAAGCATTCTGACAAGCTCCTTTGTGATGTGGGCATTCGCCTCACAGAGTTGAAACTATCTTTTGATTGAGCAGCTTTGAAACACTCTTTCTGTAGAATCTGCAGGTAGGCATTTGGAAGGTTTGGGGCCTATGGTGGAAAAGGAAATATCTTCACACAAAAATTAGACAGAAGCATTCTGACAACCTTCTTTGTGATATGTGCATTTATCACACAGAGTGAAACCTTACTTTTTATTGGGCAGCATTGAAACACCCTTTTTGAATGATCTGCATGTGGACATTTGGAGTGCTTTGAGGTCTATTGTGGCCAAGGAAATATCTTCACCTAAGAACTAGACAGAAGCGTTCTGAGAAATTTCTTGTGATATGTGTATTCATCTCACAGAGTTGAACCTTACTTTGGATTGACTAGTTTCGAAACACTCTTTCTGTAGAATCTGAAAGTGGACGGTTGGAGTGCTTTGAGGCCTATGGTGCAAAAGGAAATATCTTCATATTAAAACTAGACAGAAGGATTTGGACAAACTACTTTGTGATGTGTACATTCATCTCACAGAGTTAAGCCTTACTATCAATTGAGCCATTTTGAAACACTTTTCGTAGAATCTGCAAGTGGACATTTGAAGCGCTTTGAGGCCTAGGGTGGAAAAAGAAATATATTCACATAAAAACTAGACGGAGGCCTTCTGACAAACCTCTCTCTTATGTGTGCATTCATCTCACAGAGTTGAACCTTTCTTTTGATTGAGCAGCTTTGAAACCCTCTTTTTGTAGAATTTGCATGTGAACATTTGAAGCGCTTAGAGGCCTGTGGAGGAAAAGGAACTATCTTCACATAAAACCTAGACAGAAGCATTCTGACAAACTTCTTTGTGATGTGTGCATTCATCTCACAGAGTGGATCCTTACTTTTCATTGAGCAGTTTTGAAACACTCTTTTTGTAGAATCTGCAGGTGGATATTTGGAGGGCTTTGAGGCCTCTGGTGGATAACGAAATATCTCCACATAATAACTAGACAGAAGAATTCTCACAAACTTCTTTGTAATGTGAGCATTCATCTCACAGATTTGAACTGTTCTTTTGACTGAGCAGCTTTGAAACACTCTTTTTATGAAATCTGCAAGTGGACATTTGGATCGCTTTGAGGCCTCTGGTGGAAAAGGAAATATCTTCACAATAAAACTGGAGAGAAGCATTCTGACAAACTGCTTTGTGATGTGTACATTCATCTCACAGAGTTGAACCTTGCTTTACATTGAGCAGTTTGGAACACACTTTTTGTAGAATTTGAAAGTGGACCTTTGGGATTGCTTTGAGGCCTATGGTGGAAAAGGAAATATCTTCATATAAAGACTAGACAGAAGCATTGTGACAAACTCCTTTGTGATGTGTTCATTCAACTCACAGAGTTGAACTTTTCTTTTGACTGAGCAACTTTGAAACACTCTATCTGTAGAATTTCCCAGTGGATATTTGCAGTGGTTTGAGGCCTCTGACGGAAAGGGAAGTATCTTCACATAACAACTAGACAGAAGCACTCTGACTAAATTTTTGTGATGTGTCATTCTTCTCACAGAGTTGAACCTTACTTTTCATTGAGGAATTTTTAAATACTTTTTTGTAGAATCTGCAAGGTGACATTTGCAGCGCTTCAAGGCCTATCGTGGATCACGAAACGTCTTCATGTAACAACTAGGCAGAAGCACTATGAGAAACTCCAATGTGGTGTGTGCTTTCGTATCACACAGAGTTGAACTTTTCTTTTGATTGAGCAGCTTTGAAACATTCTTTTTGTAGAATCTGAAAGTGGACATTTGGAGCTGTTTGAGGCCTATGGTGGATAACGAAATATCTTCATATAATAATAACTAGAGAGAAGCATACTGAGAAGCTTCTTTGTGACGTGAGAATTCATCTCACAGATTTGAACCTTCGTTTGATTGAGTAGCTTTGAAGCACTCTTTCTGTACAATCTGCAAATGGACATTTGGAGGGATTTGAGGCCTACAGTGGAAAAGGAAACGTCTTCACATAAAAAGGAGACAGAAGCATTCTCACAACATTCTTTGTGATATATGCATTCATCTCACAAAGCTGAACCTTACTTTTGATTGAGCAGTTTGGAGACCCCCTTTTTCTACTATCTGCAAGTGGACATTTGGAGTGCTTTGAGGCCTATGATGGAAAAGGAAATATCTTCCCTTAAGAAGTAGACAGAAGGATTCTGACAAATTTCTTTGTGATGTGTGCATTCATCTCACAGAGTTGAACCTTACTCTCGTTGAACAGTTTTGAAACACTGTTTTCGTAGAATCTGCAAGTGGACATTTTGAGCGCTTGGAGGGCTATGGTGGTAAAGGAAATATCTTCCCATAAGAACTAGACACAAGCATTCTGACAAGCTCCTTTGTGATGTGGGCATTCGCCTCACAGAGTTGAAACTATCTTTTGATTGAGCAGCTTTGAAACACTCTTTCTGTAGAATCTGCAGGTAGGCATTTGGAAGGTTTGGGGCCTATGGTGGAAAAGGAAATATCTTCACACAAAAATTAGACAGAAGCATTCTGACAACCTTCTTTGTGATATGTGCATTTATCACACAGAGTGAAACCTTACTTTTTATTGGGCAGCATTGAAACACCCTTTTTGAATGATCTGCATGTGGACATTTGGAGTGCTTTGAGGTCTATTGTGGCCAAGGAAATATCTTCACCTAAGAACTAGACAGAAGCGTTCTGAGAAATTTCTTGTGATATGTGTATTCATCTCACAGAGTTGAACCTTACTTTGGATTGACTAGTTTCGAAACACTCTTTCTGTAGAATCTGAAAGTGGACGGTTGGAGTGCTTTGAGGCCTATGGTGCAAAAGGAAATATCTTCATATTAAAACTAGACAGAAGGATTTGGACAAACTACTTTGTGATGTGTACATTCATCTCACAGAGTTAAGCCTTACTATCAATTGAGCCATTTTGAAACACTTTTCGTAGAATCTGCAAGTGGACATTTGAAGCGCTTTGAGGCCTAGGGTGGAAAAAGAAATATATTCACATAAAAACTAGACGGAGGCCTTCTGACAAACCTCTCTCTTATGTGTTCATTCATCTCACAGAGTTGAACCTTTCTTTTGATTGAGCAGCTTTGAAACCCTCTTTTTGTAGAATTTGCATGTGAACATTTGAAGCGCTTAGAGGCCTGTGGAGGAAAAGGAACTATCTTCACATAAAACCTAGACAGAAGCATTCTGACAAACTTCTTTGTGATGTGTGCATTCATCTCACAGAGTGGATCCTTACTTTTCATTGAGCAGTTTTGAAACACTCTTTTTGTAGAATCTGCAGGTGGATATTTGGAGGGCTTTGAGGCCTCTGGTGGATAACGAAATATCTCCACATAATAACTAGACAGAAGAATTCTCACAAACTTCTTTGTAATGTGAGCATTCATCTCACAGATTTGAACTGTTCTTTTGACTGAGCAGCTTTGAAACACTCTTTTTATGAAATCTGCAAGTGGACATTTGGATCGCTTTGAGGCCTCTGGTGGAAAAGGAAATATCTTCACAATAAAACTGGAGAGAAGCATTCTGACAAACTGCTTTGTGATGTGTACATTCATCTCACAGAGTTGAACCTTGCTTTACATTGAGCAGTTTGGAACACACTTTTTGTAGAATTTGAAAGTGGACCTTTGGGATTGCTTTGAGGCCTATGGTGGAAAAGGAAATATCTTCATATAAAGACTAGACAGAAGCATTGTGACAAACTCCTTTGTGATGTGTGCATTCAACTCACAGAGTTGAACTTTTCTTTTGACTGAGCAACTTTGAAACACTCTATCTGTAGAATTTCCCAGTGGATATTTGCAGTGGTTTGAGGCCTCTGACGGAAAGGGAAGTATCTTCACATAACAACTAGACAGAAGCACTCTGACTAAATTTTTGTGATGTGTCATTCTTCTCACAGAGTTGAACCTTACTTTTCATTGAGGAATTTTTAAATACTTTTTTGTAGAATCTGCAAGGTGACATTTGCAGCGCTTCAAGGCCTATCGTGGATCACGAAACGTCTTCATGTAACAACTAGGCAGAAGCACTATGAGAAACTCCAATGTGGTGTGTGCTTTCGTATCACACAGAGTTGAACTTTTCTTTTGATTGAGCAGCTTTGAAACATTCTTTTTGTAGAATCTGAAAGTGGACATTTGGAGCTGTTTGAGGCCTATGGTGGATAACGAAATATCTTCATATAATAATAACTAGAGAGAAGCATACTGAGAAGCTTCTTTGTGACGTGAGAATTCATCTCACAGATTTGAACCTTCGTTTGATTGAGTAGCTTTGAAGCACTCTTTCTGTACAATCTGCAAATGGACATTTGGAGGGATTTGAGGCCTACAGTGGAAAAGGAAACGTCTTCACATAAAAAGGAGACAGAAGCATTCTCACAACATTCTTTGTGATATATGCATTCATCTCACAAAGCTGAACCTTACTTTTGATTGAGCAGTTTGGAGACCCCCTTTTTCTACTATCTGCAAGTGGACATTTGGAGTGCTTTGAGGCCTATGATGGAAAAGGAAATATCTTCCCTTAAGAAGTAGACAGAAGGATTCTGACAAATTTCTTTGTGATGTGTGCATTCATCTCACAGAGTTGAACCTTACTCTCGTTGAACAGTTTTGAAACACTGTTTTCGTAGAATCTGCAAGTGGACATTTTGAGCGCTTGGAGGGCTATGGTGGTAAAGGAAATATCTTCCCATAAGAACTAGACACAAGCATTCTGACAAGCTCCTTTGTGATGTGGGCATTCGCCTCACAGAGTTGAAACTATCTTTTGATTGAGCAGCTTTGAAACACTCTTTCTGTAGAATCTGCAGGTAGGCATTTGGAAGGTTTGGGGCCTATGGTGGAAAAGGAAATATCTTCACACAAAAATTAGACAGAAGCATTCTGACAACCTTCTTTGTGATATGTGCATTTATCACACAGAGTGAAACCTTACTTTTTATTGGGCAGCATTGAAACACCCTTTTTGAATGATCTGCATGTGGACATTTGGAGTGCTTTGAGGTCTATTGTGGCCAAGGAAATATCTTCACCTAAGAACTAGACAGAAGCGTTCTGAGAAATTTCTTGTGATATGTGTATTCATCTCACAGAGTTGAACCTTACTTTGGATTGACTAGTTTCGAAACACTCTTTCTGTAGAATCTGAAAGTGGACGGTTGGAGTGCTTTGAGGCCTATGGTGCAAAAGGAAATATCTTCATATTAAAACTAGACAGAAGGATTTGGACAAACTACTTTGTGATGTGTACATTCATCTCACAGAGTTAAGCCTTACTATCAATTGAGCCATTTTGAAACACTTTTCGTAGAATCTGCAAGTGGACATTTGAAGCGCTTTGAGGCCTAGGGTGGAAAAAGAAATATATTCACATAAAAACTAGACGGAGGCCTTCTGACAAACCTCTCTCTTATGTGTTCATTCATCTCACAGAGTTGAACCTTTCTTTTGATTGAGCAGCTTTGAAACCCTCTTTTTGTAGAATTTGCATGTGAACATTTGAAGCGCTTAGAGGCCTGTGGAGGAAAAGGAACTATCTTCACATAAAACCTAGACAGAAGCATTCTGACAAACTTCTTTGTGATGTGTGCATTCATCTCACAGAGTGGATCCTTACTTTTCATTGAGCAGTTTTGAAACACTCTTTTTGTAGAATCTGCAGGTGGATATTTGGAGGGCTTTGAGGCCTCTGGTGGATAACGAAATATCTCCACATAATAACTAGACAGAAGAATTCTCACAAACTTCTTTGTAATGTGAGCATTCATCTCACAGATTTGAACTGTTCTTTTGACTGAGCAGCTTTGAAACACTCTTTTTATGAAATCTGCAAGTGGACATTTGGATCGCTTTGAGGCCTCTGGTGGAAAAGGAAATATCTTCACAATAAAACTGGAGAGAAGCATTCTGACAAACTGCTTTGTGATGTGTACATTCATCTCACAGAGTTGAACCTTGCTTTACATTGAGCAGTTTGGAACACACTTTTTGTAGAATTTGAAAGTGGACCTTTGGGATTGCTTTGAGGCCTATGGTGGAAAAGGAAATATCTTCATATAAAGACTAGACAGAAGCATTGTGACAAACTCCTTTGTGATGTGTGCATTCAACTCACAGAGTTGAACTTTTCTTTTGACTGAGCAACTTTGAAACACTCTATCTGTAGAATTTCCCAGTGGATATTTGCAGTGGTTTGAGGCCTCTGACGGAAAGGGAAGTATCTTCACATAACAACTAGACAGAAGCACTCTGACTAAATTTTTGTGATGTGTCATTCTTCTCACAGAGTTGAACCTTACTTTTCATTGAGGAATTTTTAAATACTTTTTTGTAGAATCTGCAAGGTGACATTTGCAGCGCTTCAAGGCCTATCGTGGATCACGAAACGTCTTCATGTAACAACTAGGCAGAAGCACTATGAGAAACTCCAATGTGGTGTGTGCTTTCGTATCACACAGAGTTGAACTTTTCTTTTGATTGAGCAGCTTTGAAACATTCTTTTTGTAGAATCTGAAAGTGGACATTTGGAGCTGTTTGAGGCCTATGGTGGATAACGAAATATCTTCATATAATAATAACTAGAGAGAAGCATACTGAGAAGCTTCTTTGTGACGTGAGAATTCATCTCACAGATTTGAACCTTCGTTTGATTGAGTAGCTTTGAAGCACTCTTTTTGTAGAATCTGCAAATGGACATTTGGAGGGGTTTGAGGCCTACAGTGGAAAAGGAAACGTCTTCACATAAAAAGGAGACAGAAGCATTCTCACAACATTCTTTGTGATATATGCATTCATCTCACAAAGCTGAACCTTACTTTTGATTGAGCAGTTTGGAGACCCCCTTTTTCTACTATCTGCAAGTGGACATTTGGAGTGCTTTGAGGCCTATGATGGAAAAGGAAATATCTTCCCTTAAGAAGTAGACAGAAGGATTCTGACAAATTTCTTTGTGATGTGTGCATTCATCTCACAGAGTTGAACCTTACTCTCGTTGAACAGTTTTGAAACACTGTTTTCGTAGAATCTGCAAGTGGACATTTTGAGCGCTTGGAGGGCTATGGTGGTAAAGGAAATATCTTCCCATAAGAACTAGACACAAGCATTCTGACAAGCTCCTTTGTGATGTGGGCATTCGCCTCACAGAGTTGAAACTATCTTTTGATTGAGCAGCTTTGAAACACTCTTTCTGTAGAATCTGCAGGTAGGCATTTGGAAGGTTTGGGGCCTATGGTGGAAAAGGAAATATCTTCACACAAAAATTAGACAGAAGCATTCTGACAACCTTCTTTGTGATATGTGCATTTATCATACAGAGTGAAACCTTACTTTTTATTGGGCAGTTTTGAAACACCCTTTTTGAATGATCTGCATGTGGACATTTGGAGTGCTTTGAGGTCTATTGTGGCCAAGGAAATATCTTCACCTAAGAACTAGACAGAAGCGTTCTGAGAAATTTCTTGTGATATGTGTATTCATCTCACAGAGTTGAACCTTACTTTGGATTGACTAGTTTCGAAACACTCTTTCTGTAGAATCTGAAAATGGACGGTTGGAGTGCTTTGAAGCCTATGGTGGAAAAGGAAATATCTTCACATTAAAACTAGACAGAAGGATTTGGACAAACTACTTTGTGATGTGTACATTCATCTCACACAGTTGAACCTTGCTTTCCATTGAGCAGTTTTGAAACCTTGATTTGGGGAATCTGCAAGTGGATTTTTGGAGCACTTTGGGGCCTTGGCTGGAAAGGAAATACATTCACAAAAAACCTAGACAGAAGCATTCTCACAAACTACTTTGTGATGCATGCATTCATCTCGTGGGGCTGAACCTTGCTTTTCATTGAGTAGTTTTGAAACACTCTTTTGTAGCATCTGCAAGTGGACATTTAGAGTGCTCTGAGGCCTATGGTGGATAAAGAAATATCTTCATATCATAGCTAGACAGAAGCTATCTGGGAAGCTTTCTATGTGTGATGTGTGCATTCATCTCACAGAGTTGAACCTTACTTTTCATTGAACAGTTTTGAAACACTCTTTCGGCAGAATCTACAAGTGGACCTTTGGAACGCTTTGAGGCCTACGGTGGAAAAGGAAATATCTTCACATAAGAACTAGACAGAAGTATACTGACAAATTTCTTTTTCATGAGCGCATTCATCTCACAGAGTTGAAAGTTAATATTCATTGGGCAGTTACGAAACACTCTTTTTGCAGAATCTGGGTGTCGACATTTGGAGCAGTTTGAGGCCTATCATGGAAAGGGAAATATCTTCATTTAAAAATTAGGTGGAGGCATTCTGAAAAACATCTTTGGGATGTGTGCATTCATCTCACAGAGTTGAACCTTCCTTTTGATAGACCAGCTTCGAAATGCTCTTTTAGTGGAACCTGGAAGTGGACATTTGGAGCCTTTTGTGGCCTATTGCAGAAAAGTAAATATCTGCAAGTGGAGATTTGGAACGCTATGAAGCCTAAGGTGGAGAAGGAAATATCTTCACATAAACATTAGACAGAAGCATTTTGACAAACTTCTTTGTGATGTGTGCATTCATCTCACAGAGTTGAACCTTTCTTTTGATTAAGCAATGTTGAAACACTCTTTTTGTAGAATCTGCAAGTGGATATTTGTTGTGCTATGAGGCATACGGTGGAAAAGGAAATATCTTCAAATAAAAACTAGACAGAAGCACTCTGAGAGCCTCCTTTGGGATGTGTGCATTTATCTCTCACCCTTGACCCTTACTTTTGATTGAGCATCTTCGAAAGACCACTTTTGTAATATATGCAAGTGGCCATTTGAAGTGCTTTGAGGCCTATGGTGGAAAAGAAAATATCTTCACATAAGAATGAGACAGAAGCATTCTGACAAATTTCTTTGTGGTGTGTGCATTAATCTCACAGAGTTAAGCCTTACTTTCATTTGAGCCATTTTGAAACACTTTTCGTAGAATCTGCAAGTGGACATGTGAAGCGCTTTGAGGCCTAGGGTGGAAAAAGAAATATATTCACATAAAAACTAGACGGAAGCCTTCTGACAAACCTCTTTCTGATGTGTGCATTCATCTCACAGAGTTGAACCTTTCTTTTGATTGAGCAGCTTTGAAACCCTCTTTTTGTAGAATTTGCATGTGAACATTTGAAGCGCTTAGAGGCCTGTGGAGGAAAAGGAACTATCTTCGCATAAAACCTAGACAGAAGCATTCTGACAAACTTCTTTGTGATGTGTGCATTCATCTCACAGAGTGGATCCTTACTTTTCATTGAGCAGATTTGAAACACTCTTTTTGTAGAATCTGCAGGTGGATATTTGGAGGGCTTTGAGGCCTCTGGTGGATAACGAAATATCTCCACATAATAACTAGACAGAAGAATTCTCACAAACTTCTTTGTAATGTGAGCATTCATCTCACAGATTTGAACTGTTCTTTTGACTGAGCAGCTTTGAAACACTCTTTTTATGAAATCTGCAAGTGGACATTTGGATCGCTTTGAGGCCTCTGGTGGAAAAGGAAATATCTTCACAATAAAACTGGAGAGAAGCATTCTGACAAACTGCTTTGTGATGTGTACATTCATCTCACAGAGTTGAACCTTGCTTTACATTGAGCAGTTTGGAACACACTTTTTGTAGAATTTGAAAGTGGACCTTTTGGATTGCTTTGAGGCCTATGGTGGAAAAGGAAATATCTTCATATAAAGACTAGACAGAAGCATTGTGACAAACTCCTTTGTGATGTGTGCATTCAACTCACAGAGTTGAACTTTTCTTTTGACTGAGCAACTTTGAAACACTCTATCTGTAGAATTTCCCAGTGGATATTTGCAGTGGTTTGAGGCCTCTGACGGAAAGGGAAGTATCTTCACATAACAACTAGACAGAAGCACTCTGACTAAATTTTTGTGATGTGTCATTCTTCTCACAGAGTTGAACCTTACTTTTCATTGAGGAATTTTTAAATACTTTTTTGTAGAATCTGCAAGGTGACATTTGCAGCGCTTCAAGGCCTATCGTGGATCACGAAACGTCTTCATGTAACAACTAGGCAGAAGCACTATGAGAAACTCCAATGTGGTGTGTGCTTTCGTATCACACAGAGTTGAACTTTTCTTTTGATTGAGCAGCTTTGAAACATTCTTTTTGTAGAATCTGAAAGTGGACATTTGGAGCTGTTTGAGGCCTATGGTGGATAACGAAATATCTTCATATAATAATAACTAGAGAGAAGCATACTGAGAAGCTTCTTTGTGACGTGAGAATTCATCTCACAGATTTGAACCTTCGTTTGATTGAGTAGCTTTGAAGCACTCTTTTTGTAGAATCTGCAAATGGACATTTGGAGGGGTTTGAGGCCTACAGTGGAAAAGGAAACGTCTTCACATAAAAAGGAGACAGAAGCATTCTCACAACATTCTTTGTGATATATGCATTCATCTCACAAAGCTGAACCTTACTTTTGATTGAGCAGTTTGGAGACCCCCTTTTTCTACTATCTGCAAGTGGACATTTGGAGTGCTTTGAGGCCTATGATGGAAAAGGAAATATCTTCCCTTAAGAAGTAGACAGAAGGATTCTGACAAATTTCTTTGTGATGTGTGCATTCATCTCACAGAGTTGAACCTTACTCTCGTTGAACAGTTTTGAAACACTGTTTTCGTAGAATCTGCAAGTGGACATTTTGAGCGCTTGGAGGGCTATGGTGGTAAAGGAAATATCTTCCCATAAGAACTAGACACAAGCATTCTGACAAGCTCCTTTGTGATGTGGGCATTCGCCTCACAGAGTTGAAACTATCTTTTGATTGAGCAGCTTTGAAACACTCTTTCTGTAGAATCTGCAGGTAGGCATTTGGAAGGTTTGGGGCCTATGGTGGAAAAGGAAATATCTTCACACAAAAATTAGACAGAAGCATTCTGACAACCTTCTTTGTGATATGTGCATTTATCATACAGAGTGAAACCTTACTTTTTATTGGGCAGTTTTGAAACACCCTTTTTGAATGATCTGCATGTGGACATTTGGAGTGCTTTGAGGTCTATTGTGGCCAAGGAAATATCTTCACCTAAGAACTAGACAGAAGCGTTCTGAGAAATTTCTTGTGATATGTGTATTCATCTCACAGAGTTGAACCTTACTTTGGATTGACTAGTTTCGAAACACTCTTTCTGTAGAATCTGAAAATGGACGGTTGGAGTGCTTTGAAGCCTATGGTGGAAAAGGAAATATCTTCACATTAAAACTAGACAGAAGGATTTGGACAAACTACTTTGTGATGTGTACATTCATCTCACACAGTTGAACCTTGCTTTCCATTGAGCAGTTTTGAAACCTTGATTTGGGGAATCTGCAAGTCGATTTTTGGAGCACTTTGGGGCCTTGGCTGGAAAGGAAATACATTCACAAAAAACCTAGACAGAAGCATTCTCACAAACTACTTTGTGATGCATGCATTCATCTCGTGGGGCTGAACCTTGCTTTTCATTGAGTAGTTTTGAAACACTCTTTTGTAGCATCTGCAAGTGGACATTTAGAGTGCTCTGAGGCCTATGGTGGATAAAGAAATATCTTCATATCATAGCTAGACAGAAGCTATCTGGGAAGCTTTCTATGTGTGATGTGTGCATTCATCTCACAGAGTTGAACCTTACTTTTCATTGAACAGTTTTGAAACACTCTTTCGGCAGAATCTACAAGTGGACCTTTGGAACGCTTTGAGGCCTACGGTGGAAAAGGAAATATCTTCACATAAGAACTAGACAGAAGTATACTGACAAATTTCTTTTTCATGAGCGCATTCATCTCACAGAGTTGAAAGTTAATATTCATTGGGCAGTTACGAAACACTCTTTTTGCAGAATCTGGGTGTCGACATTTGGAGCAGTTTGAGGCCTATCATGGAAAGGGAAATATCTTCATTTAAAAATTAGGTGGAGGCATTCTGAAAAACATCTTTGGGATGTGTGCATTCATCTCACAGAGTTGAACCTTCCTTTTGATAGACCAGCTTCGAAATGCTCTTTTAGTGGAACCTGGAAGTGGACATTTGGAGCCTTTTGTGGCCTATTGCAGAAAAGTAAATATCTGCAAGTGGAGATTTGGAACGCTATGAAGCCTAAGGTGGAGAAGGAAATATCTTCACATAAACATTAGACAGAAGCATTTTGACAAACTTCTTTGTGATGTGTGCATTCATCTCACAGAGTTGAACCTTTCTTTTGATTAAGCAATGTTGAAACACTCTTTTTGTAGAATCTGCAAGTGGATATTTGTTGTGCTATGAGGCATACGGTGGAAAAGGAAATATCTTCAAATAAAAACTAGACAGAAGCACTCTGAGAGCCTCCTTTGGGATGTGTGCATTTATCTCTCACCCTTGACCCTTACTTTTGATTGAGCATCTTCGAAAGACCACTTTTGTAATATATGCAAGTGGCCATTTGAAGTGCTTTGAGGCCTATGGTGGAAAAGAAAATATCTTCACATAAGAATGAGACAGAAGCATTCTGACAAATTTCTTTGTGGTGTGTGCATTAATCTCACAGAGTTAAGCCTTACTTTCATTTGAGCCATTTTGAAACACTTTTCGTAGAATCTGCAAGTGGACATGTGAAGCGCTTTGAGGCCTAGGGTGGAAAAAGAAATATATTCACATAAAAACTAGACGGAAGCCTTCTGACAAACCTCTTTCTGATGTGTGCATTCATCTCACAGAGTTGAACCTTTCTTTTGATTGAGCAGCTTTGAAACCCTCTTTTTGTAGAATTTGCATGTGAACATTTGAAGCGCTTAGAGGCCTGTGGAGGAAAAGGAACTATCTTCGCATAAAACCTAGACAGAAGCATTCTGACAAACTTCTTTGTGATGTGTGCATTCATCTCACAGAGTGGATCCTTACTTTTCATTGAGCAGATTTGAAACACTCTTTTTGTAGAATCTGCAGGTGGATATTTGGAGGGCTTTGAGGCCTCTGGTGGATAACGAAATATCTCCACATAATAACTAGACAGAAGAATTCTCACAAACTTCTTTGTAATGTGAGCATTCATCTCACAGATTTGAACTGTTCTTTTGACTGAGCAGCTTTGAAACACTCTTTTTATGAAATCTGCAAGTGGACATTTGGATCGCTTTGAGGCCTCTGGTGGAAAAGGAAATATCTTCACAATAAAACTGGAGAGAAGCATTCTGACAAACTGCTTTGTGATGTGTACATTCATCTCACAGAGTTGAACCTTGCTTTACATTGAGCAGTTTGGAACACACTTTTTGTAGAATTTGAAAGTGGACCTTTTGGATTGCTTTGAGGCCTATGGTGGAAAAGGAAATATCTTCATATAAAGACTAGACAGAAGCATTGTGACAAACTCCTTTGTGATGTGTGCATTCAACTCACAGAGTTGAACTTTTCTTTTGACTGAGCAACTTTGAAACACTCTATCTGTAGAATTTCCCAGTGGATATTTGCAGTGGTTTGAGGCCTCTGACGGAAAGGGAAGTACCTTCACATAACAACTAGACAGAAGCACTCTGACTAAATTTTTGTGATGTGTCATTCTTCTCACAGAGTTGAACCTTACTTTTCATTGAGGAATTTTTAAATACTTTTTTGTAGAATCTGCAAGGTGACATTTGCAGCGCTTCAAGGCCTATCGTGGATCACGAAACGTCTTCATGTAACAACTAGGCAGAAGCACTATGAGAAACTCCAATGTGGTGTGTGCTTTCGTATCACACAGAGTTGAACTTTTCTTTTGATTGAGCAGCTTTGAAACATTCTTTTTGTAGAATCTGAAAGTGGACATTTGGAGCTGTTTGAGGCCTATGGTGGATAACGAAATATCTTCATATAATAATAACTAGAGAGAAGCATACTGAGAAGCTTCTTTGTGACGTGAGAATTCATCTCACAGATTTGAACCTTCGTTTGATTGAGTAGCTTTGAAGCACTCTTTTTGTAGAATCTGCAAATGGACATTTGGAGGGGTTTGAGGCCTACAGTGGAAAAGGAAACGTCTTCACATAAAAAGGAGACAGAAGCATTCTCACAACATTCTTTGTGATATATGCATTCATCTCACAAAGCTGAACCTTACTTTTGATTGAGCAGTTTGGAGACCCCCTTTTTCTACTATCTGCAAGTGGACATTTGGAGTGCTTTGAGGCCTATGATGGAAAAGGAAATATCTTCCCTTAAGAAGTAGACAGAAGGATTCTGACAAATTTCTTTGTGATGTGTGCATTCATCTCACAGAGTTGAACCTTACTCTCGTTGAACAGTTTTGAAACACTGTTTTCGTAGAATCTGCAAGTGGACATTTTGAGCGCTTGGAGGGCTATGGTGGTAAAGGAAATATCTTCCCATAAGAACTAGACACAAGCATTCTGACAAGCTCCTTTGTGATGTGGGCATTCGCCTCACAGAGTTGAAACTATCTTTTGATTGAGCAGCTTTGAAACACTCTTTCTGTAGAATCTGCAGGTAGGCATTTGGAAGGTTTGGGGCCTATGGTGGAAAAGGAAATATCTTCACACAAAAATTAGACAGAAGCATTCTGACAACCTTCTTTGTGATATGTGCATTTATCATACAGAGTGAAACCTTACTTTTTATTGGGCAGTTTTGAAACACCCTTTTTGAATGATCTGCATGTGGACATTTGGAGTGCTTTGAGGTCTATTGTGGCCAAGGAAATATCTTCACCTAAGAACTAGACAGAAGCGTTCTGAGAAATTTCTTGTGATATGTGTATTCATCTCACAGAGTTGAACCTTACTTTGGATTGACTAGTTTCGAAACACTCTTTCTGTAGAATCTGAAAATGGACGGTTGGAGTGCTTTGAAGCCTATGGTGGAAAAGGAAATATCTTCACATTAAAACTAGACAGAAGGATTTGGACAAACTACTTTGTGATGTGTACATTCATCTCACACAGTTGAACCTTGCTTTCCATTGAGCAGTTTTGAAACCTTGATTTGGGGAATCTGCAAGTCGATTTTTGGAGCACTTTGGGGCCTTGGCTGGAAAGGAAATACATTCACAAAAAACCTAGACAGAAGCATTCTCACAAACTACTTTGTGATGCATGCATTCATCTCGTGGGGCTGAACCTTGCTTTTCATTGAGTAGTTTTGAAACACTCTTTTGTAGCATCTGCAAGTGGACATTTAGAGTGCTCTGAGGCCTATGGTGGATAAAGAAATATCTTCATATCATAGCTAGACAGAAGCTATCTGGGAAGCTTTCTATGTGTGATGTGTGCATTCATCTCACAGAGTTGAACCTTACTTTTCATTGAACAGTTTTGAAACACTCTTTCGGCAGAATCTACAAGTGGACCTTTGGAACGCTTTGAGGCCTACGGTGGAAAAGGAAATATCTTCACATAAGAACTAGACAGAAGTATACTGACAAATTTCTTTTTCATGAGCGCATTCATCTCACAGAGTTGAAAGTTAATATTCATTGGGCAGTTACGAAACACTCTTTTTGCAGAATCTGGGTGTCGACATTTGGAGCAGTTTGAGGCCTATCATGGAAAGGGAAATATCTTCATTTAAAAATTAGGTGGAGGCATTCTGAAAAACATCTTTGGGATGTGTGCATTCATCTCACAGAGTTGAACCTTCCTTTTGATAGACCAGCTTCGAAATGCTCTTTTAGTGGAACCTGGAAGTGGACATTTGGAGCCTTTTGTGGCCTATTGCAGAAAAGTAAATATCTGCAAGTGGAGATTTGGAACGCTATGAAGCCTAAGGTGGAGAAGGAAATATCTTCACATAAACATTAGACAGAAGCATTTTGACAAACTTCTTTGTGATGTGTGCATTCATCTCACAGAGTTGAACCTTTCTTTTGATTAAGCAATGTTGAAACACTCTTTTTGTAGAATCTGCAAGTGGATATTTGTTGTGCTATGAGGCATACGGTGGAAAAGGAAATATCTTCAAATAAAAACTAGACAGAAGCACTCTGAGAGCCTCCTTTGGGATGTGTGCATTTATCTCTCACCCTTGACCCTTACTTTTGATTGAGCATCTTCGAAAGACCACTTTTGTAATATATGCAAGTGGCCATTTGAAGTGCTTTGAGGCCTATGGTGGAAAAGAAAATATCTTCACATAAGAATGAGACAGAAGCATTCTGACAAATTTCTTTGTGGTGTGTGCATTAATCTCACAGAGTTAAGCCTTACTTTCATTTGAGCCATTTTGAAACACTTTTCGTAGAATCTGCAAGTGGACATGTGAAGCGCTTTGAGGCCTAGGGTGGAAAAAGAAATATATTCACATAAAAACTAGACGGAAGCCTTCTGACAAACCTCTTTCTGATGTGTGCATTCATCTCACAGAGTTGAACCTTTCTTTTGATTGAGCAGCTTTGAAACCCTCTTTTTGTAGAATTTGCATGTGAACATTTGAAGCGCTTAGAGGCCTGTGGAGGAAAAGGAACTATCTTCGCATAAAACCTAGACAGAAGCATTCTGACAAACTTCTTTGTGATGTGTGCATTCATCTCACAGAGTGGATCCTTACTTTTCATTGAGCAGATTTGAAACACTCTTTTTGTAGAATCTGCAGGTGGATATTTGGAGGGCTTTGAGGCCTCTGGTGGATAACGAAATATCTCCACATAATAACTAGACAGAAGAATTCTCACAAACTTCTTTGTAATGTGAGCATTCATCTCACAGATTTGAACTGTTCTTTTGACTGAGCAGCTTTGAAACACTCTTTTTATGAAATCTGCAAGTGGACATTTGGATCGCTTTGAGGCCTCTGGTGGAAAAGGAAATATCTTCACAATAAAACTGGAGAGAAGCATTCTGACAAACTGCTTTGTGATGTGTACATTCATCTCACAGAGTTGAACCTTGCTTTACATTGAGCAGTTTGGAACACACTTTTTGTAGAATTTGAAAGTGGACCTTTTGGATTGCTTTGAGGCCTATGGTGGAAAAGGAAATATCTTCATATAAAGACTAGACAGAAGCATTGTGACAAACTCCTTTGTGATGTGTGCATTCAACTCACAGAGTTGAACTTTTCTTTTGACTGAGCAACTTTGAAACACTCTATCTGTAGAATTTCCCAGTGGATATTTGCAGTGGTTTGAGGCCTCTGACGGAAAGGGAAGTATCTTCACATAACAACTAGACAGAAGCACTCTGACTAAATTTTTGTGATGTGTCATTCTTCTCACAGAGTTGAACCTTACTTTTCATTGAGGAATTTTTAAATACTTTTTTGTAGAATCTGCAAGGTGACATTTGCAGCGCTTCAAGGCCTATCGTGGATCACGAAACGTCTTCATGTAACAACTAGGCAGAAGCACTATGAGAAACTCCAATGTGGTGTGTGCTTTCGTATCACACAGAGTTGAACTTTTCTTTTGATTGAGCAGCTTTGAAACATTCTTTTTGTAGAATCTGAAAGTGGACATTTGGAGCTGTTTGAGGCCTATGGTGGATAACGAAATATCTTCATATAATAATAACTAGAGAGAAGCATACTGAGAAGCTTCTTTGTGACGTGAGAATTCATCTCACAGATTTGAACCTTCGTTTGATTGAGTAGCTTTGAAGCACTCTTTTTGTAGAATCTGCAAATGGACATTTGGAGGGGTTTGAGGCCTACAGTGGAAAAGGAAACGTCTTCACATAAAAAGGAGACAGAAGCATTCTCACAACATTCTTTGTGATATATGCATTCATCTCACAAAGCTGAACCTTACTTTTGATTGAGCAGTTTGGAGACCCCCTTTTTCTACTATCTGCAAGTGGACATTTGGAGTGCTTTGAGGCCTATGATGGAAAAGGAAATATCTTCCCTTAAGAAGTAGACAGAAGGATTCTGACAAATTTCTTTGTGATGTGTGCATTCATCTCACAGAGTTGAACCTTACTCTCGTTGAACAGTTTTGAAACACTGTTTTCGTAGAATCTGCAAGTGGACATTTTGAGCGCTTGGAGGGCTATGGTGGTAAAGGAAATATCTTCCCATAAGAACTAGACACAAGCATTCTGACAAGCTCCTTTGTGATGTGGGCATTCGCCTCACAGAGTTGAAACTATCTTTTGATTGAGCAGCTTTGAAACACTCTTTCTGTAGAATCTGCAGGTAGGCATTTGGAAGGTTTGGGGCCTATGGTGGAAAAGGAAATATCTTCACACAAAAATTAGACAGAAGCATTCTGACAACCTTCTTTGTGATATGTGCATTTATCATACAGAGTGAAACCTTACTTTTTATTGGGCAGTTTTGAAACACCCTTTTTGAATGATCTGCATGTGGACATTTGGAGTGCTTTGAGGTCTATTGTGGCCAAGGAAATATCTTCACCTAAGAACTAGACAGAAGCGTTCTGAGAAATTTCTTGTGATATGTGTATTCATCTCACAGAGTTGAACCTTACTTTGGATTGACTAGTTTCGAAACACTCTTTCTGTAGAATCTGAAAATGGACGGTTGGAGTGCTTTGAAGCCTATGGTGGAAAAGGAAATATCTTCACATTAAAACTAGACAGAAGGATTTGGACAAACTACTTTGTGATGTGTACATTCATCTCACACAGTTGAACCTTGCTTTCCATTGAGCAGTTTTGAAACCTTGATTTGGGGAATCTGCAAGTCGATTTTTGGAGCACTTTGGGGCCTTGGCTGGAAAGGAAATACATTCACAAAAAACCTAGACAGAAGCATTCTCACAAACTACTTTGTGATGCATGCATTCATCTCGTGGGGCTGAACCTTGCTTTTCATTGAGTAGTTTTGAAACACTCTTTTGTAGCATCTGCAAGTGGACATTTAGAGTGCTCTGAGGCCTATGGTGGATAAAGAAATATCTTCATATCATAGCTAGACAGAAGCTATCTGGGAAGCTTTCTATGTGTGATGTGTGCATTCATCTCACAGAGTTGAACCTTACTTTTCATTGAACAGTTTTGAAACACTCTTTCGGCAGAATCTACAAGTGGACCTTTGGAACGCTTTGAGGCCTACGGTGGAAAAGGAAATATCTTCACATAAGAACTAGACAGAAGTATACTGACAAATTTCTTTTTCATGAGCGCATTCATCTCACAGAGTTGAAAGTTAATATTCATTGGGCAGTTACGAAACACTCTTTTTGCAGAATCTGGGTGTCGACATTTGGAGCAGTTTGAGGCCTATCATGGAAAGGGAAATATCTTCATTTAAAAATTAGGTGGAGGCATTCTGAAAAACATCTTTGGGATGTGTGCATTCATCTCACAGAGTTGAACCTTCCTTTTGATAGACCAGCTTCGAAATGCTCTTTTAGTGGAACCTGGAAGTGGACATTTGGAGCCTTTTGTGGCCTATTGCAGAAAAGTAAATATCTGCAAGTGGAGATTTGGAACGCTATGAAGCCTAAGGTGGAGAAGGAAATATCTTCACATAAACATTAGACAGAAGCATTTTGACAAACTTCTTTGTGATGTGTGCATTCATCTCACAGAGTTGAACCTTTCTTTTGATTAAGCAATGTTGAAACACTCTTTTTGTAGAATCTGCAAGTGGATATTTGTTGTGCTATGAGGCATACGGTGGAAAAGGAAATATCTTCAAATAAAAACTAGACAGAAGCACTCTGAGAGCCTCCTTTGGGATGTGTGCATTTATCTCTCACCCTTGACCCTTACTTTTGATTGAGCATCTTCGAAAGACCACTTTTGTAATATATGCAAGTGGCCATTTGAAGTGCTTTGAGGCCTATGGTGGAAAAGAAAATATCTTCACATAAGAATGAGACAGAAGCATTCTGACAAATTTCTTTGTGGTGTGTGCATTAATCTCACAGAGTTAAGCCTTACTTTCATTTGAGCCATTTTGAAACACTTTTCGTAGAATCTGCAAGTGGACATGTGAAGCGCTTTGAGGCCTAGGGTGGAAAAAGAAATATATTCACATAAAAACTAGACGGAAGCCTTCTGACAAACCTCTTTCTGATGTGTGCATTCATCTCACAGAGTTGAACCTTTCTTTTGATTGAGCAGCTTTGAAACCCTCTTTTTGTAGAATTTGCATGTGAACATTTGAAGCGCTTAGAGGCCTGTGGAGGAAAAGGAACTATCTTCGCATAAAACCTAGACAGAAGCATTCTGACAAACTTCTTTGTGATGTGTGCATTCATCTCACAGAGTGGATCCTTACTTTTCATTGAGCAGATTTGAAACACTCTTTTTGTAGAATCTGCAGGTGGATATTTGGAGGGCTTTGAGGCCTCTGGTGGATAACGAAATATCTCCACATAATAACTAGACAGAAGAATTCTCACAAACTTCTTTGTAATGTGAGCATTCATCTCACAGATTTGAACTGTTCTTTTGACTGAGCAGCTTTGAAACACTCTTTTTATGAAATCTGCAAGTGGACATTTGGATCGCTTTGAGGCCTCTGGTGGAAAAGGAAATATCTTCACAATAAAACTGGAGAGAAGCATTCTGACAAACTGCTTTGTGATGTGTACATTCATCTCACAGAGTTGAACCTTGCTTTACATTGAGCAGTTTGGAACACACTTTTTGTAGAATTTGAAAGTGGACCTTTTGGATTGCTTTGAGGCCTATGGTGGAAAAGGAAATATCTTCATATAAAGACTAGACAGAAGCATTGTGACAAACTCCTTTGTGATGTGTGCATTCAACTCACAGAGTTGAACTTTTCTTTTGACTGAGCAACTTTGAAACACTCTATCTGTAGAATTTCCCAGTGGATATTTGCAGTGGTTTGAGGCCTCTGACGGAAAGGGAAGTATCTTCACATAACAACTAGACAGAAGCACTCTGACTAAATTTTTGTGATGTGTCATTCTTCTCACAGAGTTGAACCTTACTTTTCATTGAGGAATTTTTAAATACTTTTTTGTAGAATCTGCAAGGTGACATTTGCAGCGCTTCAAGGCCTATCGTGGATCACGAAACGTCTTCATGTAACAACTAGGCAGAAGCACTATGAGAAACTCCAATGTGGTGTGTGCTTTCGTATCACACAGAGTTGAACTTTTCTTTTGATTGAGCAGCTTTGAAACATTCTTTTTGTAGAATCTGAAAGTGGACATTTGGAGCTGTTTGAGGCCTATGGTGGATAACGAAATATCTTCATATAATAATAACTAGAGAGAAGCATACTGAGAAGCTTCTTTGTGACGTGAGAATTCATCTCACAGATTTGAACCTTCGTTTGATTGAGTAGCTTTGAAGCACTCTTTTTGTAGAATCTGCAAATGGACATTTGGAGGGGTTTGAGGCCTACAGTGGAAAAGGAAACGTCTTCACATAAAAAGGAGACAGAAGCATTCTCACAACATTCTTTGTGATATATGCATTCATCTCACAAAGCTGAACCTTACTTTTGATTGAGCAGTTTGGAGACCCCCTTTTTCTACTATCTGCAAGTGGACATTTGGAGTGCTTTGAGGCCTATGATGGAAAAGGAAATATCTTCCCTTAAGAAGTAGACAGAAGGATTCTGACAAATTTCTTTGTGATGTGTGCATTCATCTCACAGAGTTGAACCTTACTCTCGTTGAACAGTTTTGAAACACTGTTTTCGTAGAATCTGCAAGTGGACATTTTGAGCGCTTGGAGGGCTATGGTGGTAAAGGAAATATCTTCCCATAAGAACTAGACACAAGCATTCTGACAAGCTCCTTTGTGATGTGGGCATTCGCCTCACAGAGTTGAAACTATCTTTTGATTGAGCAGCTTTGAAACACTCTTTCTGTAGAATCTGCAGGTAGGCATTTGGAAGGTTTGGGGCCTATGGTGGAAAAGGAAATATCTTCACACAAAAATTAGACAGAAGCATTCTGACAACCTTCTTTGTGATATGTGCATTTATCATACAGAGTGAAACCTTACTTTTTATTGGGCAGTTTTGAAACACCCTTTTTGAATGATCTGCATGTGGACATTTGGAGTGCTTTGAGGTCTATTGTGGCCAAGGAAATATCTTCACCTAAGAACTAGACAGAAGCGTTCTGAGAAATTTCTTGTGATATGTGTATTCATCTCACAGAGTTGAACCTTACTTTGGATTGACTAGTTTCGAAACACTCTTTCTGTAGAATCTGAAAATGGACGGTTGGAGTGCTTTGAAGCCTATGGTGGAAAAGGAAATATCTTCACATTAAAACTAGACAGAAGGATTTGGACAAACTACTTTGTGATGTGTACATTCATCTCACACAGTTGAACCTTGCTTTCCATTGAGCAGTTTTGAAACCTTGATTTGGGGAATCTGCAAGTCGATTTTTGGAGCACTTTGGGGCCTTGGCTGGAAAGGAAATACATTCACAAAAAACCTAGACAGAAGCATTCTCACAAACTACTTTGTGATGCATGCATTCATCTCGTGGGGCTGAACCTTGCTTTTCATTGAGTAGTTTTGAAACACTCTTTTGTAGCATCTGCAAGTGGACATTTAGAGTGCTCTGAGGCCTATGGTGGATAAAGAAATATCTTCATATCATAGCTAGACAGAAGCTATCTGGGAAGCTTTCTATGTGTGATGTGTGCATTCATCTCACAGAGTTGAACCTTACTTTTCATTGAACAGTTTTGAAACACTCTTTCGGCAGAATCTACAAGTGGACCTTTGGAACGCTTTGAGGCCTACGGTGGAAAAGGAAATATCTTCACATAAGAACTAGACAGAAGTATACTGACAAATTTCTTTTTCATGAGCGCATTCATCTCACAGAGTTGAAAGTTAATATTCATTGGGCAGTTACGAAACACTCTTTTTGCAGAATCTGGGTGTCGACATTTGGAGCAGTTTGAGGCCTATCATGGAAAGGGAAATATCTTCATTTAAAAATTAGGTGGAGGCATTCTGAAAAACATCTTTGGGATGTGTGCATTCATCTCACAGAGTTGAACCTTCCTTTTGATAGACCAGCTTCGAAATGCTCTTTTAGTGGAACCTGGAAGTGGACATTTGGAGCCTTTTGTGGCCTATTGCAGAAAAGTAAATATCTGCAAGTGGAGATTTGGAACGCTATGAAGCCTAAGGTGGAGAAGGAAATATCTTCACATAAACATTAGACAGAAGCATTTTGACAAACTTCTTTGTGATGTGTGCATTCATCTCACAGAGTTGAACCTTTCTTTTGATTAAGCAATGTTGAAACACTCTTTTTGTAGAATCTGCAAGTGGATATTTGTTGTGCTATGAGGCATACGGTGGAAAAGGAAATATCTTCAAATAAAAACTAGACAGAAGCACTCTGAGAGCCTCCTTTGGGATGTGTGCATTTATCTCTCACCCTTGACCCTTACTTTTGATTGAGCATCTTCGAAAGACCACTTTTGTAATATATGCAAGTGGCCATTTGAAGTGCTTTGAGGCCTATGGTGGAAAAGAAAATATCTTCACATAAGAATGAGACAGAAGCATTCTGACAAATTTCTTTGTGGTGTGTGCATTAATCTCACAGAGTTAAGCCTTACTTTCATTTGAGCCATTTTGAAACACTTTTCGTAGAATCTGCAAGTGGACATGTGAAGCGCTTTGAGGCCTAGGGTGGAAAAAGAAATATATTCACATAAAAACTAGACGGAAGCCTTCTGACAAACCTCTTTCTGATGTGTGCATTCATCTCACAGAGTTGAACCTTTCTTTTGATTGAGCAGCTTTGAAACCCTCTTTTTGTAGAATTTGCATGTGAACATTTGAAGCGCTTAGAGGACTGTTGAGGAAAAGGAACTATCTTCGCATAAAACCTAGACAGAAGCATTCTGACAAACTTCTTTGTGATGTGTGCATTCATCTCACAGAGTGGATCCTTACTTTTCATTGAGCAGATTTGAAACACTCTTTTTGTAGAATCTGCAGGTGGATATTTGGAGGGCTTTGAGGCCTCTGGTGGATAACGAAATATCTCCACATAATAACTAGACAGAAGAATTCTCACAAACTTCTTTGTAATGTGAGCATTCATCTCACAGATTTGAACTGTTCTTTTGACTGAGCAGCTTTGAAACACTCTTTTTATGAAATCTGCAAGTGGACATTTGGATCGCTTTGAGGCCTCTGGTGGAAAAGGAAATATCTTCACAATAAAACTGGAGAGAAGCATTCTGACAAACTGCTTTGTGATGTGTACATTCATCTCACAGAGTTGAACCTTGCTTTACATTGAGCAGTTTGGAACACACTTTTTGTAGAATTTGAAAGTGGACCTTTGGGATTGCTTTGAGGCCTATGGTGGAAAAGGAAATATCTTCATATAAAGACTAGACAGAAGCATTGTGACAAACTCCTTTGTGATGTGTGCATTCAACTCACACAGTTGAACTTTTCTTTTGACTGAGCAACTTTGAAACACTCTATCTGTAGAATTTCCCAGTGGATATTTGCAGTGGTTTGAGGCCTCTGACGGAAAGGGAAGTATCTTCACATAACAACTAGACAGAAGCACTCTGACTAAATTTTTGTGATGTGTCATTCTTCTCACAGAGTTGAACCTTACTTTTCATTGAGGAATTTTTAAATACTTTTTTGTAGAATCTGCAAGGTGACATTTGCAGCGCTTCAAGGCCTATCGTGGATCACGAAACGTCTTCATGTAACAACTAGGCAGAAGCACTATGAGAAACTCCAATGTGGTGTGTGCTTTCGTATCACACAGAGTTGAACTTTTCTTTTGATTGAGCAGCTTTGAAACATTCTTTTTGTAGAATCTGAAAGTGGACATTTGGAGCTGTTTGAGGCCTATGGTGGATAACGAAATATCTTCATATAATAATAACTAGAGAGAAGCATACTGAGAAGCTTCTTTGTGACGTGAGAATTCATCTCACAGATTTGAACCTTCGTTTGATTGAGTAGCTTTGAAGCACTCTTTTTGTAGAATCTGCAAATGGACATTTGGAGGGGTTTGAGGCCTACAGTGGAAAAGGAAACGTCTTCACATAAAAAGGAGACAGAAGCATTCTCACAACATTCTTTGTGATATATGCATTCATCTCACAAAGCTGAACCTTACTTTTGATTGAGCAGTTTGGAGACCCCCTTTTTCTACTATCTGCAAGTGGACATTTGGAGTGCTTTGAGGCCTATGATGGAAAAGGAAATATCTTCCCTTAAGAAGTAGACAGAAGGATTCTGACAAATTTCTTTGTGATGTGTGCATTCATCTCACAGAGTTGAACCTTACTCTCGTTGAACAGTTTTGAAACACTGTTTTCGTAGAATCTGCAAGTGGACATTTTGAGCGCTTGGAGGGCTATGGTGGTAAAGGAAATATCTTCCCATAAGAACTAGACACAAGCATTCTGACAAGCTCCTTTGTGATGTGGGCATTCGCCTCACAGAGTTGAAACTATCTTTTGATTGAGCAGCTTTGAAACACTCTTTCTGTAGAATCTGCAGGTAGGCATTTGGAAGGTTTGGGGCCTATGGTGGAAAAGGAAATATCTTCACACAAAAATTAGACAGAAGCATTCTGACAACCTTCTTTGTGATATGTGCATTTATCATACAGAGTGAAACCTTACTTTTTATTGGGCAGTTTTGAAACACCCTTTTTGAATGATCTGCATGTGGACATTTGGAGTGCTTTGAGGTCTATTGTGGCCAAGGAAATATCTTCACCTAAGAACTAGACAGAAGCGTTCTGAGAAATTTCTTGTGATATGTGTATTCATCTCACAGAGTTGAACCTTACTTTGGATTGACTAGTTTCGAAACACTCTTTCTGTAGAATCTGAAAGTGGACGGTTGGAGTGCTTTGAAGCCTATGGTGGAAAAGGAAATATCTTCACATTAAAACTAGACAGAAGGATTTGGACAAACTACTTTGTGATGTGTACATTCATCTCACACAGTTGAACCTTGCTTTCCATTGAGCAGTTTTGAAACCTTGATTTGGGGAATCTGCAAGTGGATTTTTGGAGCACATTGGGGCCTTGGCTGGAAAGGAAATACATTCACAAAAAACCTAGACAGAAGCATTCTCACAAACTACTTTGTGATGCATGCATTCATCTCGTGGGGCTGAACCTTGCTTTTCATTGAGTAGTTTTGAAACACTCTTTTGTAGCATCTGCAAGTGGACATTTAGAGTGCTCTGAGGCCTATGGTGGATAAAGAAATATCTTCATATCATAGCTAGACAGAAGCTATCTGGGAAGCTTTCTATGTGTGATGTGTGCATTCATCTCACAGAGTTGAACCTTACTTTTCATTGAACAGTTTTGAAACACTCTTTCGGCAGAATCTACAAGTGGACCTTTGGAACGCTTTGAGGCCTACGGTGGAAAAGGAAATATCTTCACATAAGAACTAGACAGAAGTATACTGACAAATTTCTTTTTCATGAGCGCATTCGTCTCACAGAGTTGAAAGTTAATATTCATTGGGCAGTTACGAAACACTCTTTTTGCAGAATTTGGGTGTCGACATTTGGAGCAGTTTGAGGCCTATCATGGAAAGGGAAATATCTTCATTTAAAAATTAGGTGGAGGCATTCTGAAAAACATCTTTGGGATGTGTGCATTCATCTCACAGAGTTGAACCTTCCTTTTGATAGACCAGCTTCGAAATGCTCTTTTAGTGGAACCTGGAAGTGGACATTTGGAGCCTTTTGTGGCCTATTGCAGAAAAGGAAATATCTGCAAGTGGAGATTTGGAACGCTATGAAGCCTAAGGTGGAGAAGGAAATATCTTCACATAAACATTAGACAGAGGCATTTTGACAAACTTCTTTGTGATGTGTGCATTCATCTCACAGAGTTGAACCTTTCTTTTGATTAAGCAATGTTGAAACACTCTTTTTGTAGAATCTGCAAGTGGATATTTGTTGTGCTTTGAGGCATACGGTGGAAAAGGAAATATCTTCAAATAAAAACTAGACAGAAGCACTCTGAGAGCCTCCTTTGGGATGTGTGCATTTATCTCTCACCCTTGACCCTTACTTTTGATTGAGCATCTTCGAAAGACCACTTTTGTAATATATGCAAGTGGCCATTTGAAGTGCTTTGAGGCCTATGGTGGAAAAGAAAATATCTTCACATAAGAATGAGACAGAAGCATTCTGACAAATTTCTTTGTGGTGTGTGCATTAATCTCACAGAGTTAAGCCTTACTTTCATTTGAGCCATTTTGAAACACTTTTCGTAGAATCTGCAAGTGGACATGTGAAGCGCTTTGAGGCCTAGGGTGGAAAAAGAAATATATTCACATAAAAACTAGATGGAAGCATTCTGACAAACCACTTTCTGATGTGTGCATTCATCTCACAGAGTTGAACCTTTCTTTTGATTGAGCAGCTTTGAAACCCTCTTTTTGTAGAATTTGCATGTGAACATTTGAAGCGCTTAGAGGACTGTTGAGGAAAAGGAACTATCTTCGCATAAAACCTAGACAGAAGCATTCTGACAAACTTCTTTGTGATGTGTGCATTCATCTCACAGAGTGGATCCTTACTTTTCATTGAGCAGATTTGAAACACTCTTTTTGTAGAATCTGCAGGTGGATATTTGGAGGGCTTTGAGGCCTCTGGTGGATAACGAAATATCTCCACATAATAACTAGACAGAAGAATTCTCACAAACTTCTTTGTAATGTGAGCATTCATCTCACAGATTTGAACTGTTCTTTTGACTGAGCAGCTTTGAAACACTCTTTTTATGAAATCTGCAAGTGGACATTTGGATCGCTTTGAGGCCTCTGGTGGAAAAGGAAATATCTTCACAATAAAACTGGAGAGAAGCATTCTGACAAACTGCTTTGTGATGTGTACATTCATCTCACAGAGTTGAACCTTGCTTTACATTGAGCAGTTTGGAACACACTTTTTGTAGAATTTGAAAGTGGACCTTTGGGATTGCTTTGAGGCCTATGGTGGAAAAGGAAATATCTTCATATAAAGACTAGACAGAAGCATTGTGACAAACTCCTTTGTGATGTGTGCATTCAACTCACACAGTTGAACTTTTCTTTTGACTGAGCAACTTTGAAACACTCTATCTGTAGAATTTCCCAGTGGATATTTGCAGTGGTTTGAGGCCTCTGACGGAAAGGGAAGTATCTTCACATAACAACTAGACAGAAGCACTCTGACTAAATTTTTGTGATGTGTCATTCTTCTCACAGAGTTGAACCTTACTTTTCATTGAGGAATTTTTAAATACTTTTTTGTAGAATCTGCAAGGTGACATTTGCAGCGCTTCAAGGCCTATCGTGGATCACGAAACGTCTTCATGTAACAACTAGGCAGAAGCACTATGAGAAACTCCAATGTGGTGTGTGCTTTCGTATCACACAGAGTTGAACTTTTCTTTTGATTGAGCAGCTTTGAAACATTCTTTTTGTAGAATCTGAAAGTGGACATTTGGAGCTGTTTGAGGCCTATGGTGGATAACGAAATATCTTCATATAATAATAACTAGAGAGAAGCATACTGAGAAGCTTCTTTGTGACGTGAGAATTCATCTCACAGATTTGAACCTTCGTTTGATTGAGTAGCTTTGAAGCACTCTTTCTGTAGAATCTGCAAATGGACATTTGGAGGGGTTTGAGGCCTACAGTGGAAAAGGAAACGTCTTCACATAAAAAGGAGACAGAAGCATTCTCACAACATTCTTTGTGATATATGCATTCATCTCAGAAAGCTGAACCTTACTTTTGATTGAGCAGTTTGGAGACCCCCTTTTTCTACTATCTGCAAGTGGACATTTGGAGTGCTTTGAGGCCTATGATGGAAAAGGAAATATCTTCCCTTAAGAAGTAGACAGAAGGATTCTGACAAATTTCTTTGTGATGTGTGCATTCATCTCACAGAGTTGAACCTTACTCTCGTTGAACAGTTTTGAAACACTGTTTTCGTAGAATCTGCAAGTGGACATTTTGAGCGCTTGGAGGGCTATGGTGGTAAAGGAAATATCTTCCCATAAGAACTAGACACAAGCATTCTGACAAGCTCCTTTGTGATGTGGGCATTCGCCTCACAGAGTTGAAACTATCTTTTGATTGAGCAGCTTTGAAACACTCTTTCTGTAGAATCTGCAGGTAGGCATTTGGAAGGTTTGGGGCCTATGGTGGAAAAGGAAATATCTTCACACAAAAATTAGACAGAAGCATTCTGACAACCTTCTTTGTGATATGTGCATTTATCACACAGAGTGAAACCTTACTTTTTATTGGGCAGCTTTGAAACACCCTTTTTGAATGATCTGCATGTGGACATTTGGAGTGCTTTGAGGTCTATTGTGGCCAAGGAAATATCTTCACCTAAGAACTAGACAGAAGCGTTCTGAGAAATTTCTTGTGATATGTGTATTCATCTCACAGAGTTGAACCTTACTTTGGATTGACTAGTTTCGAAACACTCTTTCTGTAGAATCTGAAAGTGGACGGTTGGAGTGCTTTGAGGCCTATGGTGCAAAAGGAAATATCTTCACATTAAAACTAGACAGAAGGATTTGGACAAACTACTTTGTGATGTGTACATTCATCTCACAGAGTTAAGCCTTACTATCAATTGAGCCATTTTGAAACACTTTTCGTAGAATCTGCAAGTGGACATTTGAAGCGCTTTGAGGCCTAGGGTGGAAAAAGAAATATATTCACATAAAAACTAGACGGAGGCCTTCTGACAAACCTCTCTCTTATGTGTGCATTCATCTCACAGAGTTGAACCTTTCTTTTGATTGAGCAGCTTTGAAACCCTCTTTTTGTAGAATTTGCATGTGAACATTTGAAGCGCTTAGAGGCCTGTGGAGGAAAAGGAACTATCTTCACATAAAACCTAGACAGAAGCATTCTGACAAACTTCTTTGTGATGTGTGCATTCATCTCACAGAGTGGATCCTTACTTTTCATTGAGCAGTTTTGAAACACTCTTTTTGTAGAATCTGCAGGTGGATATTTGGAGGGCTTTGAGGCCTCTGGTGGATAACGAAATATCTCCACATAATAACTAGACAGAAGAATTCTCACAAACTTCTTTGTAATGTGAGCATTCATCTCACAGATTTGAACTGTTCTTTTGACTGAGCAGCTTTGAAACACTCTTTTTATGAAATCTGCAAGTGGACATTTGGATCGCTTTGAGGCCTCTGGTGGAAAAGGAAATATCTTCACAATAAAACTGGAGAGAAGCATTCTGACAAACTGCTTTGTGATGTGTACATTCATCTCACAGAGTTGAACCTTGCTTTACATTGAGCAGTTTGGAACACACTTTTTGTAGAATTTGAAAGTGGACCTTTGGGATTGCTTTGAGGCCTATGGTGGAAAAGGAAATATCTTCATATAAAGACTAGACAGAAGCATTGTGACAAACTCCTTTGTGATGTGTGCATTCAACTCACAGAGTTGAACTTTTCTTTTGACTGAGCAACTTTGAAACACTCTATCTGTAGAATTTCCCAGTGGATATTTGCAGTGGTTTGAGGCCTCTGACGGAAAGGGAAGTATCTTCACATAACAACTAGACAGAAGCACTCTGACTAAATTTTTGTGATGTGTCATTCTTCTCACAGAGTTGAACCTTACTTTTCATTGAGGAATTTTTAAATACTTTTTTGTAGAATCTGCAAGGTGACATTTGCAGCGCTTCAAGGCCTATCGTGGATCACGAAACGTCTTCATGTAACAACTAGGCAGAAGCACTATGAGAAACTCCAATGTGGTGTGTGCTTTCGTATCACACAGAGTTGAACTTTTCTTTTGATTGAGCAGCTTTGAAACATTCTTTTTGTAGAATCTGAAAGTGGACATTTGGAGCTGTTTGAGGCCTATGGTGGATAACGAAATATCTTCATATAATAATAACTAGAGAGAAGCATACTGAGAAGCTTCTTTGTGACGTGAGAATTCATCTCACAGATTTGAACCTTCGTTTGATTGAGTAGCTTTGAAGCACTCTTTCTGTAGAATCTGCAAATGGACATTTGGAGGGATTTGAGGCCTACAGTGGAAAAGGAAACGTCTTCACATAAAAAGGAGACAGAAGCATTCTCACAACATTCTTTGTGATATATGCATTCATCTCACAAAGCTGAACCTTACTTTTGATTGAGCAGTTTGGAGACCCCCTTTTTCTACTATCTGCAAGTGGACATTTGGAGTGCTTTGAGGCCTATGATGGAAAAGGAAATATCTTCCCTTAAGAAGTAGACAGAAGGATTCTGACAAATTTCTTTGTGATGTGTGCATTCATCTCACAGAGTTGAACCTTACTCTCGTTGAACAGTTTTGAAACACTGTTTTCGTAGAATCTGCAAGTGGACATTTTGAGCGCTTGGAGGGCTATGGTGGTAAAGGAAATATCTTCCCATAAGAACTAGACACAAGCATTCTGACAAGCTCCTTTGTGATGTGGGCATTCGCCTCACAGAGTTGAAACTATCTTTTGATTGAGCAGCTTTGAAACACTCTTTCTGTAGAATCTGCAGGTAGGCATTTGGAAGGTTTGGGGCCTATGGTGGAAAAGGAAATATCTTCACACAAAAATTAGACAGAAGCATTCTGACAACCTTCTTTGTGATATGTGCATTTATCACACAGAGTGAAACCTTACTTTTTATTGGGCAGCTTTGAAACACCCTTTTTGAATGATCTGCATGTGGACATTTGGAGTGCTTTGAGGTCTATTGTGGCCAAGGAAATATCTTCACCTAAGAACTAGACAGAAGTGTTCTGAGAAATTTCTTGTGATATGTGTATTCATCTCACAGAGTTGAACCTTACTTTGGATTGACTAGTTTCGAAACACTCTTTCTGTAGAATCTGAAAGTGGACGGTTGGAGTGCTTTGAGGCCTATGGTGCAAAAGGAAATATCTTCACATTAAAACTAGACAGAAGGATTTGGACAAACTACTTTGTGATGTGTACATTCATCTCACAGAGTTAAGCCTTACTATCAATTGAGCCATTTTGAAACACTTTTCGTAGAATCTGCAAGTGGACATTTGAAGCGCTTTGAGGCCTAGGGTGGAAAAAGAAATATATTCACATAAAAACTGGACGGAGGCCTTCTGACAAACCTCTCTCTTATGTGTGCATTCATCTCACAGAGTTGAACCTTTCTTTTGATTGAGCAGCTTTGAAACCCTCTTTTTGTAGAATTTGCATGTGAACATTTGAAGCGCTTAGAGGCCTGTGGAGGAAAAGGAACTATCTTCACATAAAACCTAGACAGAAGCATTCTGACAAACTTCTTTGTGATGTGTGCATTCATCTCACAGAGTGGATCCTTACTTTTCATTGAGCAGTTTTGAAACACTCTTTTTGTAGAATCTGCAGGTGGATATTTGGAGGGCTTTGAGGCCTCTGGTGGATAACGAAATATCTCCACATAATAACTAGACAGAAGAATTCTCACAAACTTCTTTGTAATGTGAGCATTCATCTCACAGATTTGAACTGTTCTTTTGACTGAGCAGCTTTGAAACACTCTTTTTATGAAATCTGCAAGTGGACATTTGGATCGCTTTGAGGCCTCTGGTGGAAAAGGAAATATCTTCACAATAAAACTGGAGAGAAGCATTCTGACAAACTGCTTTGTGATGTGTACATTCATCTCACAGAGTTGAACCTTGCTTTACATTGAGCAGTTTGGAACACACTTTTTGTAGAATTTGAAAGTGGACCTTTGGGATTGCTTTGAGGCCTATGGTGGAAAAGGAAATATCTTCATATAAAGACTAGACAGAAGCATTGTGACAAACTCCTTTGTGATGTGTGCATTCAACTCACAGAGTTGAACTTTTCTTTTGACTGAGCAACTTTGAAACACTCTATCTGTAGAATTTCCCAGTGGATATTTGCAGTGGTTTGAGGCCTCTGACGGAAAGGGAAGTATCTTCACATAACAACTAGACAGAAGCACTCTGACTAAATTTTTGTGATGTGTCATTCTTCTCACAGAGTTGAACCTTACTTTTCATTGAGGAATTTTTAAATACTTTTTTGTAGAATCTGCAAGGTGACATTTGCAGCGCTTCAAGGCCTATCGTGGATCACGAAACGTCTTCATGTAACAACTAGGCAGAAGCACTATGAGAAACTCCAATGTGGTGTGTGCTTTCGTATCACACAGAGTTGAACTTTTCTTTTGATTGAGCAGCTTTGAAACATTCTTTTTGTAGAATCTGAAAGTGGACATTTGGAGCTGTTTGAGGCCTATGGTGGATAACGAAATATCTTCATATAATAATAACTAGAGAGAAGCATACTGAGAAGCTTCTTTGTGACGTGAGAATTCATCTCACAGATTTGAACCTTCGTTTGATTGAGTAGCTTTGAAGCACTCTTTTTGTAGAATCTGCAAATGGACATTTGGAGGGGTTTGAGGCCTACAGTGGAAAAGGAAACGTCTTCACATAAAAAGGAGACAGAAGCACTCTCACAACATTCTTTGTGATATATGCATTCATCTCACAAAGCTGAACCTTACTTTTGATTGAGCAGTTTGGAGACCCCCTTTTTCTACTATCTGCAAGTGGACATTTGGAGTGCTTTGAGGCCTATGATGGAAAAGGAAATATCTTCCCTTAAGAAGTAGACAGAAGGATTCTGACAAATTTCTTCGTGATGTGTGCATTCATCTCACAGAGTTGAACCTTACTCTCGTTGAACAGTTTTGAAACACTGTTTTCGTAGAATCTGCAAGTGGACATTTTGAGCGCTTGGAGGTCTATGGTGGTAAAGGAAATATCTTCCCATAAGAACTAGACACAAGCATTCTGACAAGCTCCTTTGTGATGTGGGCATTCGCCTCACAGAGTTGAAACTATCTTTTGATTGAGCAGCTTTGAAACACTCTTTCTGTAGAATCTGCAGGTAGGCATTTGGAAGGTTTGGGGCCTATGGTGGAAAAGGAAATATCTTCACACAAAAATTAGACAGAAGCATTCTGACAACCTTCTTTGTGATATGTGCATTTATCATACAGAGTGAAACCTTACTTTTTATTGGGCAGTTTTGAAACACCCTTTTTGAATGATCTGCATGTGGACATTTGGAGTGCTTTGAGGTCTATTGTGGCCAAGGAAATATCTTCACCTAAGAACTAGACAGAAGCGTTCTGAGAAATTTCTTGTGATATGTGTATTCATCTCACAGAGTTGAACCTTACTTTGGATTGACTAGTTTCGAAACACTCTTTCTGTAGAATCTGAAAGTGGACGGTTGGAGTGCTTTGAAGCCTATGGTGGAAAAGTAAATATCTTCACATTAAAACTAGACAGAAGGATTTGGACAAACTACTTTGTGATGTGTACATTCATCTCACACAGTTGAACCTTGCTTTCCATTGAGCAGTTTTGAAACCTTGATTTGGGGAATCTGCAAGTCGATTTTTGGAGCACTTTGGGGCCTTGGCTGGAAAGGAAATACATTCACAAAAAACCTAGACAGAAGCATTCTCACAAACTACTTTGTGATGCATGCATTCATCTCGTGGGGCTGAACCTTGCTTTTCATTGAGTAGTTTTGAAACACTCTTTTGTAGCATCTGCAAGTGGACATTTAGAGTGCTCTGAGGCCTACGGTGGATAAAGAAATATCTTCATATCATAGCTAGACAGAAGCTATCTGGGAAGCTTTCTATGTGTGATGTGTGCATTCATCTCACAGAGTTGAACCTTACTTTTCATTGAACAGTTTTGAAACACTCTTTCGGCAGAATCTACAAGTGGACCTTTGGAACGCTTTGAGGCCTACGGTGGAAAAGGAAATATCTTCACATAAGAACTAGACAGAAGTATACTGACAAATTTCTTTTTCATGAGCGCATTCATCTCACAGAGTTGAAAGTTAATATTCATTGGGCAGTTACGAAACACTCTTTTTGCAGAATCTGGGTGTCGACATTTGGAGCAGTTTGAGGCCTATCATGGAAAGGGAAATATCTTCATTTAAAAATTAGGTGGAGGCATTCTGAAAAACATCTTTGGGATGTGTGCATTCATCTCACAGAGTTGAACCTTCCTTTTGATAGACCAGCTTCGAAATGCTCTTTTAGTGGAACCTGGAAGTGGACATTTGGAGCCTTTTGTGGCCTATTGCAGAAAAGGAAATATCTGCAAGTGGAGATTTGGAACGCTATGAAGCCTAAGGTGGAGAAGGAAATATCTTCACATAAACATTAGACAGAAGCATTTTGACAAACTTCTTTGTGATGTGTGCATTCATCTCACAGAGTTGAACCTTTCTTTTGATTAAGCAATGTTGAAACACTCTTTTTGTAGAATCTGCAAGTGGATATTTGTTGTGCTTTGAGGCATACGGTGGAAAAGGAAATATCTTCAAATAAAAACTAGACAGAAGCACTCTGAGAGCCTCCTTTGGGATGTGTGCATTTATCTCTCACCCTTGACCCTTACTTTTGATTGAGCATCTTCGAAAGACCACTTTTGTAATATATGCAAGTGGCCATTTGAAGTGCTTTGAGGCCTATGGTGGAAAAGAAAATATCTTCACATAAGAATGAGACAGAAGCATTCTGACAAATTTCTTTGTGGTGTGTGCATTAATCTCACAGAGTTAAGCCTTACTTTCATTTGAGCCATTTTGAAACACTTTTCGTAGAATCTGCAAGTGGACATGTGAAGCGCTTTGAGGCCTAGGGTGGAAAAAGAAATATATTCACATAAAAACTAGACGGAAGCATTCTGACAAACCACTTTCTGATGTGTGCATTCATCTCACAGAGTTGAACCTTTCTTTTGATTGAGCAGCTTTGAAACCCTCTTTTTGTAGAATTTGCATGTGAACATTTGAAGCGCTTAGAGGACTGTTGAGGAAAAGGAACTATCTTCGCATAAAACCTAGACAGAAGCATTCTGACAAACTTCTTTGTGATGTGTGCATTCATCTCACAGAGTGGATCCTTACTTTTCATTGAGCAGATTTGAAACACTCTTTTTGTAGAATCTGCAGGTGGATATTTGGAGGGCTTTGAGGCCTCTGGTGGATAACGAAATATCTCCACATAATAACTAGACAGAAGAATTCTCACAAACTTCTTTGTAATGTGAGCATTCATCTCACAGATTTGAACTGTTCTTTTGACTGAGCAGCTTTGAAACACTCTTTTTATGAAATCTGCAAGTGGACATTTGGATCGCTTTGAGGCCTCTGGTGGAAAAGGAAATATCTTCACAATAAAACTGGAGAGAAGCATTCTGACAAACTGCTTTGTGATGTGTACATTCATCTCACAGAGTTGAACCTTGCTTTACATTGAGCAGTTTGGAACACACTTTTTGTAGAATTTGAAAGTGGACCTTTGGGATTGCTTTGAGGCCTATGGTGGAAAAGGAAATATCTTCATATAAAGACTAGACAGAAGCATTGTGACAAACTCCTTTGTGATGTGTGCATTCAACTCACAGAGTTGAACTTTTCTTTTGACTGAGCAACTTTGAAACACTCTATCTGTAGAATTTCCCAGTGGATATTTGCAGTGGTTTGAGGCCTCTGACGGAAAGGGAAGTATCTTCACATAACAACTAGACAGAAGCACTCTGACTAAATTTTTGTGATGTGTCATTCTTCTCACAGAGTTGAACCTTACTTTTCATTGAGGAATTTTTAAATACTTTTTTGTAGAATCTGCAAGGTGACATTTGCAGCGCTTCAAGGCCTATCGTGGATCACGAAACGTCTTCATGTAACAACTAGGCAGAAGCACTATGAGAAACTCCAATGTGGTGTGTGCTTTCGTATCACACAGAGTTGAACTTTTCTTTTGATTGAGCAGCTTTGAAACATTCTTTTTGTAGAATCTGAAAGTGGACATTTGGAGCTGTTTGAGGCCTATGGTGGATAACGAAATATCTTCATATAATAATAACTAGAGAGAAGCATACTGAGAAGCTTCTTTGTGACGTGAGAATTCATCTCACAGATTTGAACCTTCGTTTGATTGAGTAGCTTTGAAGCACTCTTTTTGTAGAATCTGCAAATGGACATTTGGAGGGGTTTGAGGCCTACAGTGGAAAAGGAAACGTCTTCACATAAAAAGGAGACAGAAGCATTCTCACAACATTCTTTGTGATATATGCATTCATCTCACAAAGCTGAACCTTACTTTTGATTGAGCAGTTTGGAGACCCCCTTTTTCTACTATCTGCAAGTGGACATTTGGAGTGCTTTGAGGCCTATGATGGAAAAGGAAATATCTTCCCTTAAGAAGTAGACAGAAGGATTCTGACAAATTTCTTTGTGATGTGTGCATTCATCTCACAGAGTTGAACCTTACTCTCGTTGAACAGTTTTGAAACACTGTTTTCGTAGAATCTGCAAGTGGACATTTTGAGCGCTTGGAGGGCTATGGTGGTAAAGGAAATATCTTCCCATAAGAACTAGACACAAGCATTCTGACAAGCTCCTTTGTGATGTGGGCATTCGCCTCACAGAGTTGAAACTATCTTTTGATTGAGCAGCTTTGAAACACTCTTTCTGTAGAATCTGCAGGTAGGCATTTGGAAGGTTTGGGGCCTATGGTGGAAAAGGAAATATCTTCACACAAAAATTAGACAGAAGCATTCTGACAACCTTCTTTGTGATATGTGCATTTATCATACAGAGTGAAACCTTACTTTTTATTGGGCAGTTTTGAAACACCCTTTTTGAATGATCTGCATGTGGACATTTGGAGTGCTTTGAGGTCTATTGTGGCCAAGGAAATATCTTCACCTAAGGACTAGACAGAAGCATACTGAGAAATTTCTTGTGATATGTGTATTCATCTCACAGAGTTGAACCTTACTTTGGATTGACTAGTTTTGAAACACTCTTTCTGTAGAATCTGAAAGTGGACGGTTGGAGTGCTTTGAGGCCTATGGTGGAAAAGGAAATATCTTCACATTAAAACTAGACAGAAGGATTTGGACAAACTACTTTGTGATGTGTACATTCATCTCACACAGTTGAACCTTGCTTTCCATTGAGCAGTTTTGAAACCTTGATTTGGGGAATCTGCAAGTGGATTTTTGGAGCACTTTGGGGCCTTGGCTGGAAAGGAAATACATTCCCAAAAAACCTAGACAGAAGCATTCTCACAAACTACTTTGTGATGCATGCATTCATCTCATGGGGCTGAACCTTGCTTTTCATTGAGTAGTTTTGAAACACTCTTTTGTAGCATCTGCAAGTGGACATTTAGAGTGCTCTGAGGCCTACGGTGGATAAAGAAATATCTTCATATCATAGCTAGACAGAAGCTATCTGGGAAGCTTTCTATGTGTGATGTGTGCATTCATCTCACAGAGTTGAACCTTACTTTTCATTGAACAGTTTTGAAACACTCTTTCGGCAGAATCTACAAGTGGACCTTTGGAACGCTTTGAGGCCTACGGTGGAAAAGGAAATATCTTCACATAAGAACTAGACAGAAGTATACTGACAAATTTCTTTTTCATGAGCGCATTCATCTCACAGAGTTGAAAGTTAATATTCATTGGGCAGTTACGAAACACTCTTTTTGCAGAATCTGAGTGTCGACATTTAGAGCAGTTTGAGGCCTATCATGGAAAGGGAAATATCTTCATTTAAAAATTAGGTGGAGGCATTCTGAAAAACATCTTTGGGATGTGTGCATTCATCTCACAGAGTTGAACCTTCCTTTTGATAGACCAGCTTCGAAATGCTCTTTTAGTGGAACCTGGAAGTGGTCATTTGGAGCCTTTTGTGGCCTATTGCAGAAAAGGAAATATCTGCAAGTGGAGATTTGGAACGCTATGAAGCCTAAGGTGGAGAAGGAAATATCTTCACATAAACATTAGACAGAAGCATTTTGACAAACTTCTTTGTGATGTGTGCATTCATCTCACAGAGTTGAACCTTTCTTTTGATTAAGCAATGTTGAAACACTCTTTTTGTAGAATCTGCAAGTGGATATTTGTTGTGCTTTGAGGCATACGGTGGAAAAGGAAATATCTTCAAATAAAAACTAGACAGAAGCACTCTGAGAGCCTCCTTTGGGATGTGTGCATTTATCTCTCACCCTTGACCCTTACTTTTGATTGAGCATCTTCGAAAGACCACTTTTGTAATATATGCAAGTGGCCATTTGAAGTGCTTTGAGGCCTATGGTGGAAAAGAAAATATCTTCACATAAGAATGAGACAGAAGCATTCTGACAAATTTCTTTGTGGTGTGTGCATTAATCTCACAGAGTTAAGCCTTACTTTCATTTGAGCCATTTTGAAACACTTTTCGTAGAATCTGCAAGTGGACATGTGAAGCGCTTTGAGGCCTAGGGTGGAAAAAGAAATATATTCACATAAAAACTAGATGGAAGCATTCTGACAAACCACTTTCTGATGTGTGCATTCATCTCACAGAGTTGAACCTTTCTTTTGATTGAGCAGCTTTGAAACCCTCTTTTTGTAGAATTTGCATGTGAACATTTGAAGCGCTTAGAGGACTGTTGAGGAAAAGGAACTATCTTCGCATAAAACCTAGACAGAAGCATTCTGACAAACTTCTTTGTGATGTGTGCATTCATCTCACAGAGTGGATCCTTACTTTTCATTGAGCAGATTTGAAACACTCTTTTTGTAGAATCTGCAGGTGGATATTTGGAGGGCTTTGAGGCCTCTGGTGGATAACGAAATATCTCCACATAATAACTAGACAGAAGAATTCTCACAAACTTCTTTGTAATGTGAGCATTCATCTCACAGATTTGAACTGTTCTTTTGACTGAGCAGCTTTGAAACACTCTTTTTATGAAATCTGCAAGTGGACATTTGGATCGCTTTGAGGCCTCTGGTGGAAAAGGAAATATCTTCACAATAAAACTGGAGAGAAGCATTCTGACAAACTGCTTTGTGATGTGTACATTCATCTCACAGAGTTGAACCTTGCTTTACATTGAGCAGTTTGGAACACACTTTTTGTAGAATTTGAAAGTGGACCTTTGGGATTGCTTTGAGGCCTATGGTGGAAAAGGAAATGTCTTCATATAAAGACTAGACAGAAGCATTGTGACAAACTCCTTTGTGATGTGTGCATTCAACTCACACAGTTGAACTTTTCTTTTGACTGAGCAACTTTGAAACACTCTATCTGTAGAATTTCCCAGTGGATATTTGCAGTGGTTTGAGGCCTCTGACGGAAAGGGAAGTATCTTCACATAACAACTAGACAGAAGCACTCTGACTAAATTTTTGTGATGTGTCATTCTTCTCACAGAGTTGAACCTTACTTTTCATTGAGGAATTTTTAAATACTTTTTTGTAGAATCTGCAAGGTGACATTTGCAGCGCTTCAAGGCCTATCGTGGATCACGAAACGTCTTCATGTAACAACTAGGCAGAAGCACTATGAGAAACTCCAATGTGGTGTGTGCTTTCGTATCACACAGAGTTGAACTTTTCTTTTGATTGAGCAGCTTTGAAACATTCTTTTTGTAGAATCTGAAAGTGGACATTTGGAGCTGTTTGAGGCCTATGGTGGATAACGAAATATCTTCATATAATAATAACTAGAGAGAAGCATACTGAGAAGCTTCTTTGTGACGTGAGAATTCATCTCACAGATTTGAACCTTCGTTTGATTGAGTAGCTTTGAAGCACTCTTTCTGTAGAATCTGCAAATGGACATTTGGAGGGATTTGAGGCCTACAGTGGAAAAGGAAACGTCTTCACATAAAAAGGAGACAGAAGCATTCTCCCAACATTCTTTGTGATATATGCATTCATCTCACAAAGCTGAACCTTACTTTTGATTGAGCAGTTTGGAGACCCCCTTTTTCTACTATCTGCAAGTGGACATTTGGAGTGCTTTGAGGCCTATGATGGAAAAGGAAATATCTTCCCTTAAGAAGTAGACAGAAGGATTCTGACAAATTTCTTTGTGATGTGTGCATTCATCTCACAGAGTTGAACCTTACTCTCGTTGAACAGTTTTGAAACACTGTTTTCGTAGAATCTGCAAGTGGACATTTTGAGCGCTTGGAGGGCTATGGTGGTAAAGGAAATATCTTCCCATAAGAACTAGACACAAGCATTCTGACAAGCTCCTTTGTGATGTGGGCATTCGCCTCACAGAGTTGAAACTATCTTTTGATTGAGCAGCTTTGAAACACTCTTTCTGTAGAATCTGCAGGTAGGCATTTGGAAGGTTTGGGGCCTATGGTGGAAAAGGAAATATCTTCACACAAAAATTAGACAGAAGCATTCTGACAACCTTCTTTGTGATATGTGCATTTATCACACAGAGTGAAACCTTACTTTTTATTGGGCAGCTTTGAAACACCCTTTTTGAATGATCTGCATGTGGACATTTGGAGTGCTTTGAGGTCTATTGTGGCCAAGGAAATATCTTCACCTAAGAACTAGACAGAAGCGTTCTGAGAAATTTCTTGTGATATGTGTATTCATCTCACAGAGTTGAACCTTACTTTGGATTGACTAGTTTCGAAACACTCTTTCTGTAGAATCTGAAAGTGGACGGTTGGAGTGCTTTGAGGCCTATGGTGGAAAAGGAAATATCTTCACATTAAAACTAGACAGAAGGATTTGGACAAACTACTTTGTGATGTGTACATTCATCTCACAGAGTTAAGCCTTACTATCAATTGAGCCATTTTGAAACACTTTTCGTAGAATCTGCAAGTGGACATTTGAAGCGCTTTGAGGCCTAGGGTGGAAAAAGAAATATATTCACATAAAAACTAGACGGAGGCCTTCTGACAAACCTCTCTCTTATGTGTGCATTCATCTCACAGAGTTGAACCTTTCTTTTGATTGAGCAGCTTTGAAACCCTCTTTTTGTAGAATTTGCATGTGAACATTTGAAGCGCTTAGAGGCCTGTGGAGGAAAAGGAACTATCTTCACATAAAACCTAGACAGAAGCATTCTGACAAACTTCTTTGTGATGTGTGCATTCATCTCACAGAGTGGATCCTTACTTTTCATTGAGCAGTTTTGAAACACTCTTTTTGTAGAATCTGCAGGTGGATATTTGGAGGGCTTTGAGGCCTCTGGTGGATTACGAAATATCTCCACATAATAACTAGACAGAAGAATTCTCACAAACTTCTTTGTAATGTGAGCATTCATCTCACAGATTTGAACTGTTCTTTTGACTGAGCAGCTTTGAAACACTCTTTTTATGAAATCTGCAAGTGGACATTTGGATCGCTTTGAGGCCTCTGGTGGAAAAGGAAATATCTTCACAATAAAACTGGAGAGAAGCATTCTGACAAACTGCTTTGTGATGTGTACATTCATCTCACAGAGTTGAACCTTGCTTTACATTGAGCAGTTTGGAACACACTTTTTGTAGAATTTGAAAGTGGACCTTTGGGATTGCTTTGAGGCCTATGGTGGAAAAGGAAATATCTTCATATAAAGACTAGACAGAAGCATTGTGACAAACTCCTTTGTGATGTGTGCATTCAACTCACAGAGTTGAACTTTTCTTTTGACTGAGCAACTTTGAAACACTCTATCTGTAGAATTTCCCAGTGGATATTTGCAGTGGTTTGAGGCCTCTGACGGAAAGGGAAGTATCTTCACATAACAACTAGACAGAAGCACTCTGACTAAATTTTTGTGATGTGTCATTCTTCTCACAGAGTTGAACCTTACTTTTCATTGAGGAATTTTTAAATACTTTTTTGTAGAATCTGCAAGGTGACATTTGCAGCGCTTCAAGGCCTATCGTGGATCACGAAACGTCTTCATGTAACAACTAGGCAGAAGCACTATGAGAAACTCCAATGTGGTGTGTGCTTTCGTATCACACAGAGTTGAACTTTTCTTTTGATTGAGCAGCTTTGAAACATTCTTTTTGTAGAATCTGAAAGTGGACATTTGGAGCTGTTTGAGGCCTATGGTGGATAACGAAATATCTTCATATAATAATAACTAGAGAGAAGCATACTGAGAAGCTTCTTTGTGACGTGAGAATTCATCTCACAGATTTGAACCTTCGTTTGATTGAGTAGCTTTGAAGCACTCTTTCTGTAGAATCTGCAAATGGACATTTGGAGGGATTTGAGGCCTACAGTGGAAAAGGAAACGTCTTCACATAAAAAGGAGACAGAAGCATTCTCCCAACATTCTTTGTGATATATGCATTCATCTCACAAAGCTGAACCTTACTTTTGATTGAGCAGTTTGGAGACCCCCTTTTTCTACTATCTGCAAGTGGACATTTGGAGTGCTTTGAGGCCTATGATGGAAAAGGAAATATCTTCCCTTAAGAAGTAGACAGAAGGATTCTGACAAATTTCTTTGTGATGTGTGCATTCATCTCACAGAGTTGAACCTTACTCTCGTTGAACAGTTTTGAAACACTGTTTTCGTAGAATCTGCAAGT
This sequence comes from Pan paniscus, assembly GCF_029289425.2. NCBI lineage: Eukaryota > Metazoa > Chordata > Mammalia > Primates > Hominidae > Pan > Pan paniscus. The sequence goes on from NC_073273.2 coordinate 14,629,002, forward strand.
GGACATTTTGAGCGCTTGGAGGGCTATGGTGGTAAAGGAAATATCTTCCCATAAGAACTAGACACAAGCATTCTGACAAGCTCCTTTGTGATGTGGGCATTCGCCTCACAGAGTTGAAACTATCTTTTGATTGAGCAGCTTTGAAACACTCTTTCTGTAGAATCTGCAGGTAGGCATTTGGAAGGTTTGGGGCCTATGGTGGAAAAGGAAATATCTTCACACAAAAATTAGACAGAAGCATTCTGACAACCTTCTTTGTGATATGTGCATTTATCACACAGAGTGAAACCTTACTTTTTATTGGGCAGCTTTGAAACACCCTTTTTGAATGATCTGCATGTGGACATTTGGAGTGCTTTGAGGTCTATTGTGGCCAAGGAAATATCTTCACCTAAGAACTAGACAGAAGCGTTCTGAGAAATTTCTTGTGATATGTGTATTCATCTCACAGAGTTGAACCTTACTTTGGATTGACTAGTTTCGAAACACTCTTTCTGTAGAATCTGAAAGTGGACGGTTGGAGTGCTTTGAGGCCTATGGTGGAAAAGGAAATATCTTCACATTAAAACTAGACAGAAGGATTTGGACAAACTACTTTGTGATGTGTACATTCATCTCACAGAGTTAAGCCTTACTATCAATTGAGCCATTTTGAAACACTTTTCGTAGAATCTGCAAGTGGACATTTGAAGCGCTTTGAGGCCTAGGGTGGAAAAAGAAATATATTCACATAAAAACTAGACGGAGGCCTTCTGACAAACCTCTCTCTTATGTGTGCATTCATCTCACAGAGTTGAACCTTTCTTTTGATTGAGCAGCTTTGAAACCCTCTTTTTGTAGAATTTGCATGTGAACATTTGAAGCGCTTAGAGGCCTGTGGAGGAAAAGGAACTATCTTCACATAAAACCTAGACAGAAGCATTCTGACAAACTTCTTTGTGATGTGTGCATTCATCTCACAGAGTGGATCCTTACTTTTCATTGAGCAGTTTTGAAACACTCTTTTTGTAGAATCTGCAGGTGGATATTTGGAGGGCTTTGAGGCCTCTGGTGGATTACGAAATATCTCCACATAATAACTAGACAGAAGAATTCTCACAAACTTCTTTGTAATGTGAGCATTCATCTCACAGATTTGAACTGTTCTTTTGACTGAGCAGCTTTGAAACACTCTTTTTATGAAATCTGCAAGTGGACATTTGGATCGCTTTGAGGCCTCTGGTGGAAAAGGAAATATCTTCACAATAAAACTGGAGAGAAGCATTCTGACAAACTGCTTTGTGATGTGTACATTCATCTCACAGAGTTGAACCTTGCTTTACATTGAGCAGTTTGGAACACACTTTTTGTAGAATTTGAAAGTGGACCTTTGGGATTGCTTTGAGGCCTATGGTGGAAAAGGAAATATCTTCATATAAAGACTAGACAGAAGCATTGTGACAAACTCCTTTGTGATGTGTGCATTCAACTCACAGAGTTGAACTTTTCTTTTGACTGAGCAACTTTGAAACACTCTATCTGTAGAATTTCCCAGTGGATATTTGCAGTGGTTTGAGGCCTCTGACGGAAAGGGAAGTATCTTCACATAACAACTAGACAGAAGCACTCTGACTAAATTTTTGTGATGTGTCATTCTTCTCACAGAGTTGAACCTTACTTTTCATTGAGGAATTTTTAAATACTTTTTTGTAGAATCTGCAAGGTGACATTTGCAGCGCTTCAAGGCCTATCGTGGATCACGAAACGTCTTCATGTAACAACTAGGCAGAAGCACTATGAGAAACTCCAATGTGGTGTGTGCTTTCGTATCACACAGAGTTGAACTTTTCTTTTGATTGAGCAGCTTTGAAACATTCTTTTTGTAGAATCTGAAAGTGGACATTTGGAGCTGTTTGAGGCCTATGGTGGATAACGAAATATCTTCATATAATAATAACTAGAGAGAAGCATACTGAGAAGCTTCTTTGTGACGTGAGAATTCATCTCACAGATTTGAACCTTCGTTTGATTGAGTAGCTTTGAAGCACTCTTTTTGTAGAATCTGCAAATGGACATTTGGAGGGGTTTGAGGCCTACAGTGGAAAAGGAAACGTCTTCACATAAAAAGGAGACAGAAGCATTCTCACAACATTCTTTGTGATATATGCATTCATCTCACAAAGCTGAACCTTACTTTTGATTGAGCAGTTTGGAGACCCCCTTTTTCTACTATCTGCAAGTGGACATTTGGAGTGCTTTGAGGCCTATGATGGAAAAGGAAATATCTTCCCTTAAGAAGTAGACAGAAGGATTCTGACAAATTTCTTTGTGATGTGTGCATTCATCTCACAGAGTTGAACCTTACTCTCGTTGAACAGTTTTGAAACACTGTTTTCGTAGAATCTGCAAGTGGACATTTTGAGCGCTTGGAGGGCTATGGTGGTAAAGGAAATATCTTCCCATAAGAACTAGACACAAGCATTCTGACAAGCTCCTTTGTGATGTGGGCATTCGCCTCACAGAGTTGAAACTATCTTTTGATTGAGCAGCTTTGAAACACTCTTTCTGTAGAATCTGCAGGTAGGCATTTGGAAGGTTTGGGGCCTATGGTGGAAAAGGAAATATCTTCACACAAAAATTAGACAGAAGCATTCTGACAACCTTCTTTGTGATATGTGCATTTATCATACAGAGTGAAACCTTACTTTTTATTGGGCAGTTTTGAAACACCCTTTTTGAATGATCTGCATGTGGACATTTGGAGTGCTTTGAGGTCTATTGTGGCCAAGGAAATATCTTCACCTAAGAACTAGACAGAAGCGTTCTGAGAAATTTCTTGTGATATGTGTATTCATCTCACAGAGTTGAACCTTACTTTGGATTGACTAGTTTCGAAACACTCTTTCTGTAGAATCTGAAAGTGGACGGTTGGAGTGCTTTGAAGCCTATGGTGGAAAAGGAAATATCTTCACATTAAAACTAGACAGAAGGATTTGGACAAACTACTTTGTGATGTGTACATTCATCTCACACAGTTGAACCTTGCTTTCCATTGAGCAGTTTTGAAACCTTGATTTGGGGAATCTGCAAGTCGATTTTTGGAGCACTTTGGGGCCTTGGCTGGAAAGGAAATACATTCACAAAAAACCTAGACAGAAGCATTCTCACAAACTACTTTGTGATGCATGCATTCATCTCGTGGGGCTGAACCTTGCTTTTCATTGAGTAGTTTTGAAACACTCTTTTGTAGCATCTGCAAGTGGACATTTAGAGTGCTCTGAGGCCTACGGTGGATAAAGAAATATCTTCATATCATAGCTAGACAGAAGCTATCTGGGAAGCTTTCTATGTGTGATGTGTGCATTCATCTCACAGAGTTGAACCTTACTTTTCATTGAACAGTTTTGAAACACTCTTTCGGCAGAATCTACAAGTGGACCTTTGGAACGCTTTGAGGCCTACGGTGGAAAAGGAAATATCTTCACATAAGAACTAGACAGAAGTATACTGACAAATTTCTTTTTCATGAGCGCATTCATCTCACAGAGTTGAAAGTTAATATTCATTGGGCAGTTACGAAACACTCTTTTTGCAGAATCTGGGTGTCGACATTTGGAGCAGTTTGAGGCCTATCATGGAAAGGGAAATATCTTCATTTAAAAATTAGGTGGAGGCATTCTGAAAAACATCTTTGGGATGTGTGCATTCATCTCACAGAGTTGAACCTTCCTTTTGATAGACCAGCTTCGAAATGCTCTTTTAGTGGAACCTGGAAGTGGACATTTGGAGCCTTTTGTGGCCTATTGCAGAAAAGGAAATATCTGCAAGTGGAGATTTGGAACGCTATGAAGCCTAAGGTGGAGAAGGAAATATCTTCACATAAACATTAGACAGAAGCATTTTGACAAACTTCTTTGTGATGTGTGCATTCATCTCACAGAGTTGAACCTTTCTTTTGATTAAGCAATGTTGAAACACTCTTTTTGTAGAATCTGCAAGTGGATATTTGTTGTGCTTTGAGGCATACGGTGGAAAAGGAAATATCTTCAAATAAAAACTAGACAGAAGCACTCTGAGAGCCTCCTTTGGGATGTGTGCATTTATCTCTCACCCTTGACCCTTACTTTTGATTGAGCATCTTCGAAAGACCACTTTTGTAATATATGCAAGTGGCCATTTGAAGTGCTTTGAGGCCTATGGTGGAAAAGAAAATATCTTCACATAAGAATGAGACAGAAGCATTCTGACAAATTTCTTTGTGGTGTGTGCATTAATCTCACAGAGTTAAGCCTTACTTTCATTTGAGCCATTTTGAAACACTTTTCGTAGAATCTGCAAGTGGACATGTGAAGCGCTTTGAGGCCTAGGGTGGAAAAAGAAATATATTCACATAAAAACTAGACGGAAGCATTCTGACAAACCACTTTCTGATGTGTGCATTCATCTCACAGAGTTGAACCTTTCTTTTGATTGAGCAGCTTTGAAACCCTCTTTTTGTAGAATTTGCATGTGAACATTTGAAGCGCTTAGAGGACTGTTGAGGAAAAGGAACTATCTTCGCATAAAACCTAGACAGAAGCATTCTGACAAACTTCTTTGTGATGTGTGCATTCATCTCACAGAGTGGATCCTTACTTTTCATTGAGCAGATTTGAAACACTCTTTTTGTAGAATCTGCAGGTGGATATTTGGAGGGCTTTGAGGCCTCTGGTGGATAACGAAATATCTCCACATAATAACTAGACAGAAGAATTCTCACAAACTTCTTTGTAATGTGAGCATTCATCTCACAGATTTGAACTGTTCTTTTGACTGAGCAGCTTTGAAACACTCTTTTTATGAAATCTGCAAGTGGACATTTGGATCGCTTTGAGGCCTCTGGTGGAAAAGGAAATATCTTCACAATAAAACTGGAGAGAAGCATTCTGACAAACTGCTTTGTGATGTGTACATTCATCTCACAGAGTTGAACCTTGCTTTACATTGAGCAGTTTGGAACACACTTTTTGTAGAATTTGAAAGTGGACCTTTGGGATTGCTTTGAGGCCTATGGTGGAAAAGGAAATATCTTCATATAAAGACTAGACAGAAGCATTGTGACAAACTCCTTTGTGATGTGTGCATTCAACTCACAGAGTTGAACTTTTCTTTTGACTGAGCAACTTTGAAACACTCTATCTGTAGAATTTCCCAGTGGATATTTGCAGTGGTTTGAGGCCTCTGACGGAAAGGGAAGTATCTTCACATAACAACTAGACAGAAGCACTCTGACTAAATTTTTGTGATGTGTCATTCTTCTCACAGAGTTGAACCTTACTTTTCATTGAGGAATTTTTAAATACTTTTTTGTAGAATCTGCAAGGTGACATTTGCAGCGCTTCAAGGCCTATCGTGGATCACGAAACGTCTTCATGTAACAACTAGGCAGAAGCACTATGAGAAACTCCAATGTGGTGTGTGCTTTCGTATCACACAGAGTTGAACTTTTCTTTTGATTGAGCAGCTTTGAAACATTCTTTTTGTAGAATCTGAAAGTGGACATTTGGAGCTGTTTGAGGCCTATGGTGGATAACGAAATATCTTCATATAATAATAACTAGAGAGAAGCATACTGAGAAGCTTCTTTGTGACGTGAGAATTCATCTCACAGATTTGAACCTTCGTTTGATTGAGTAGCTTTGAAGCACTCTTTTTGTAGAATCTGCAAATGGACATTTGGAGGGGTTTGAGGCCTACAGTGGAAAAGGAAACGTCTTCACATAAAAAGGAGACAGAAGCATTCTCACAACATTCTTTGTGATATATGCATTCATCTCACAAAGCTGAACCTTACTTTTGATTGAGCAGTTTGGAGACCCCCTTTTTCTACTATCTGCAAGTGGACATTTGGAGTGCTTTGAGGCCTATGATGGAAAAGGAAATATCTTCCCTTAAGAAGTAGACAGAAGGATTCTGACAAATTTCTTTGTGATGTGTGCATTCATCTCACAGAGTTGAACCTTACTCTCGTTGAACAGTTTTGAAACACTGTTTTCGTAGAATCTGCAAGTGGACATTTTGAGCGCTTGGAGGGCTATGGTGGTAAAGGAAATATCTTCCCATAAGAACTAGACACAAGCATTCTGACAAGCTCCTTTGTGATGTGGGCATTCGCCTCACAGAGTTGAAACTATCTTTTGATTGAGCAGCTTTGAAACACTCTTTCTGTAGAATCTGCAGGTAGGCATTTGGAAGGTTTGGGGCCTATGGTGGAAAAGGAAATATCTTCACACAAAAATTAGACAGAAGCATTCTGACAACCTTCTTTGTGATATGTGCATTTATCATACAGAGTGAAACCTTACTTTTTATTGGGCAGTTTTGAAACACCCTTTTTGAATGATCTGCATGTGGACATTTGGAGTGCTTTGAGGTCTATTGTGGCCAAGGAAATATCTTCACCTAAGGACTAGACAGAAGCATACTGAGAAATTTCTTGTGATATGTGTATTCATCTCACAGAGTTGAACCTTACTTTGGATTGACTAGTTTTGAAACACTCTTTCTGTAGAATCTGAAAGTGGACGGTTGGAGTGCTTTGAGGCCTATGGTGGAAAAGGAAATATCTTCACATTAAAACTAGACAGAAGGATTTGGACAAACTACTTTGTGATGTGTACATTCATCTCACACAGTTGAACCTTGCTTTCCATTGAGCAGTTTTGAAACCTTGATTTGGGGAATCTGCAAGTGGATTTTTGGAGCACTTTGGGGCCTTTGCTGGAAAGGAAATACATTCCCAAAAAACCTAGACAGAAGCATTCTCACAAACTACTTTGTGATGCATGCATTCATCTCATGGGGCTGAACCTTGCTTTTCATTGAGTAGTTTTGAAACACTCTTTTGTAGCATCTGCAAGTGGACATTTAGAGTGCTCTGAGGCCTACGGTGGATAAAGAAATATCTTCATATCATAGCTAGACAGAAGCTATCTGGGAAGCTTTCTATGTGTGATGTGTGCATTCATCTCACAGAGTTGAACCTTACTTTTCATTGAACAGTTTTGAAACACTCTTTCGGCAGAATCTACAAGTGGACCTTTGGAACGCTTTGAGGCCTACGGTGGAAAAGGAAATATCTTCACATAAGAACTAGACAGAAGTATACTGACAAATTTCTTTTTCATGAGCGCATTCATCTCACAGAGTTGAAAGTTAATATTCATTGGGCAGTTACGAAACACTCTTTTTGCAGAATCTGAGTGTCGACATTTAGAGCAGTTTGAGGCCTATCATGGAAAGGGAAATATCTTCATTTAAAAATTAGGTGGAGGCATTCTGAAAAACATCTTTGGGATGTGTGCATTCATCTCACAGAGTTGAACCTTCCTTTTGATAGACCAGCTTCGAAATGCTCTTTTAGTGGAACCTGGAAGTGGTCATTTGGAGCCTTTTGTGGCCTATTGCAGAAAAGGAAATATCTGCAAGTGGAGATTTGGAACGCTATGAAGCCTAAGGTGGAGAAGGAAATATCTTCACATAAACATTAGACAGAAGCATTTTGACAAACTTCTTTGTGATGTGTGCATTCATCTCACAGAGTTGAACCTTTCTTTTGATTAAGCAATGTTGAAACACTCTTTTTGTAGAATCTGCAAGTGGATATTTGTTGTGCTTTGAGGCATACGGTGGAAAAGGAAATATCTTCAAATAAAAACTAGACAGAAGCACTCTGAGAGCCTCCTTTGGGATGTGTGCATTTATCTCTCACCCTTGACCCTTACTTTTGATTGAGCATCTTCGAAAGACCACTTTTGTAATATATGCAAGTGGCCATTTGAAGTGCTTTGAGGCCTATGGTGGAAAAGAAAATATCTTCACATAAGAATGAGACAGAAGCATTCTGACAAATTTCTTTGTGGTGTGTGCATTAATCTCACAGAGTTAAGCCTTACTTTCATTTGAGCCATTTTGAAACACTTTTCGTAGAATCTGCAAGTGGACATGTGAAGCGCTTTGAGGCCTAGGGTGGAAAAAGAAATATATTCACATAAAAACTAGATGGAAGCATTCTGACAAACCACTTTCTGATGTGTGCATTCATCTCACAGAGTTGAACCTTTCTTTTGATTGAGCAGCTTTGAAACCCTCTTTTTGTAGAATTTGCATGTGAACATTTGAAGCGCTTAGAGGACTGTTGAGGAAAAGGAACTATCTTCGCATAAAACCTAGACAGAAGCATTCTGACAAACTTCTTTGTGATGTGTGCATTCATCTCACAGAGTGGATCCTTACTTTTCATTGAGCAGATTTGAAACACTCTTTTTGTAGAATCTGCAGGTGGATATTTGGAGGGCTTTGAGGCCTCTGGTGGATAACGAAATATCTCCACATAATAACTAGACAGAAGAATTCTCACAAACTTCTTTGTAATGTGAGCATTCATCTCACAGATTTGAACTGTTCTTTTGACTGAGCAGCTTTGAAACACTCTTTTTATGAAATCTGCAAGTGGACATTTGGATCGCTTTGAGGCCTCTGGTGGAAAAGGAAATATCTTCACAATAAAACTGGAGAGAAGCATTCTGACAAACTGCTTTGTGATGTGTACATTCATCTCACAGAGTTGAACCTTGCTTTACATTGAGCAGTTTGGAACACACTTTTTGTAGAATTTGAAAGTGGACCTTTGGGATTGCTTTGAGGCCTATGGTGGAAAAGGAAATATCTTCATATAAAGACTAGACAGAAGCATTGTGACAAACTCCTTTGTGATGTGTGCATTCAACTCACAGAGTTGAACTTTTCTTTTGACTGAGCAACTTTGAAACACTCTATCTGTAGAATTTCCCAGTGGATATTTGCAGTGGTTTGAGGCCTCTGACGGAAAGGGAAGTATCTTCACATAACAACTAGACAGAAGCACTCTGACTAAATTTTTGTGATGTGTCATTCTTCTCACAGAGTTGAACCTTACTTTTCATTGAGGAATTTTTAAATACTTTTTTGTAGAATCTGCAAGGTGACATTTGCAGCGCTTCAAGGCCTATCGTGGATCACGAAACGTCTTCATGTAACAACTAGGCAGAAGCACTATGAGAAACTCCAATGTGGTGTGTGCTTTCGTATCACACAGAGTTGAACTTTTCTTTTGATTGAGCAGCTTTGAAACATTCTTTTTGTAGAATCTGAAAGTGGACATTTGGAGCTGTTTGAGGCCTATGGTGGATAACGAAATATCTTCATATAATAATAACTAGAGAGAAGCATACTGAGAAGCTTCTTTGTGACGTGAGAATTCATCTCACAGATTTGAACCTTCGTTTGATTGAGTAGCTTTGAAGCACTCTTTCTGTAGAATCTGCAAATGGACATTTGGAGGGATTTGAGGCCTACAGTGGAAAAGGAAACGTCTTCACATAAAAAGGAGACAGAAGCATTCTCCCAACATTCTTTGTGATATATGCATTCATCTCACAAAGCTGAACCTTACTTTTGATTGAGCAGTTTGGAGACCCCCTTTTTCTACTATCTGCAAGTGGACATTTGGAGTGCTTTGAGGCCTATGATGGAAAAGGAAATATCTTCCCTTAAGAAGTAGACAGAAGGATTCTGACAAATTTCTTTGTGATGTGTGCATTCATCTCACAGAGTTGAACCTTACTCTCGTTGAACAGTTTTGAAACACTGTTTTCGTAGAATCTGCAAGTGGACATTTTGAGCGCTTGGAGGGCTATGGTGGTAAAGGAAATATCTTCCCATAAGAACTAGACACAAGCATTCTGACAAGCTCCTTTGTGATGTGGGCATTCGCCTCACAGAGTTGAAACTATCTTTTGATTGAGCAGCTTTGAAACACTCTTTCTGTAGAATCTGCAGGTAGGCATTTGGAAGGTTTGGGGCCTATGGTGGAAAAGGAAATATCTTCACACAAAAATTAGACAGAAGCATTCTGACAACCTTCTTTGTGATATGTGCATTTATCACACAGAGTGAAACCTTACTTTTTATTGGGCAGCTTTGAAACACCCTTTTTGAATGATCTGCATGTGGACATTTGGAGTGCTTTGAGGTCTATTGTGGCCAAGGAAATATCTTCACCTAAGAACTAGACAGAAGCGTTCTGAGAAATTTCTTGTGATATGTGTATTCATCTCACAGAGTTGAACCTTACTTTGGATTGACTAGTTTCGAAACACTCTTTCTGTAGAATCTGAAAGTGGACGGTTGGAGTGCTTTGAGGCCTATGGTGGAAAAGGAAATATCTTCACATTAAAACTAGACAGAAGGATTTGGACAAACTACTTTGTGATGTGTACATTCATCTCACAGAGTTAAGCCTTACTATCAATTGAGCCATTTTGAAACACTTTTCGTAGAATCTGCAAGTGGACATTTGAAGCGCTTTGAGGCCTAGGGTGGAAAAAGAAATATATTCACATAAAAACTAGACGGAGGCCTTCTGACAAACCTCTCTCTTATGTGTGCATTCATCTCACAGAGTTGAACCTTTCTTTTGATTGAGCAGCTTTGAAACCCTCTTTTTGTAGAATTTGCATGTGAACATTTGAAGCGCTTAGAGGCCTGTGGAGGAAAAGGAACTATCTTCACATAAAACCTAGACAGAAGCATTCTGACAAACTTCTTTGTGATGTGTGCATTCATCTCACAGAGTGGATCCTTACTTTTCATTGAGCAGTTTTGAAACACTCTTTTTGTAGAATCTGCAGGTGGATATTTGGAGGGCTTTGAGGCCTCTGGTGGATTACGAAATATCTCCACATAATAACTAGACAGAAGAATTCTCACAAACTTCTTTGTAATGTGAGCATTCATCTCACAGATTTGAACTGTTCTTTTGACTGAGCAGCTTTGAAACACTCTTTTTATGAAATCTGCAAGTGGACATTTGGATCGCTTTGAGGCCTCTGGTGGAAAAGGAAATATCTTCACAATAAAACTGGAGAGAAGCATTCTGACAAACTGCTTTGTGATGTGTACATTCATCTCACAGAGTTGAACCTTGCTTTACATTGAGCAGTTTGGAACACACTTTTTGTAGAATTTGAAAGTGGACCTTTGGGATTGCTTTGAGGCCTATGGTGGAAAAGGAAATATCTTCATATAAAGACTAGACAGAAGCATTGTGACAAACTCCTTTGTGATGTGTGCATTCAACTCACAGAGTTGAACTTTTCTTTTGACTGAGCAACTTTGAAACACTCTATCTGTAGAATTTCCCAGTGGATATTTGCAGTGGTTTGAGGCCTCTGACGGAAAGGGAAGTATCTTCACATAACAACTAGACAGAAGCACTCTGACTAAATTTTTGTGATGTGTCATTCTTCTCACAGAGTTGAACCTTACTTTTCATTGAGGAATTTTTAAATACTTTTTTGTAGAATCTGCAAGGTGACATTTGCAGCGCTTCAAGGCCTATCGTGGATCACGAAACGTCTTCATGTAACAACTAGGCAGAAGCACTATGAGAAACTCCAATGTGGTGTGTGCTTTCGTATCACACAGAGTTGAACTTTTCTTTTGATTGAGCAGCTTTGAAACATTCTTTTTGTAGAATCTGAAAGTGGACATTTGGAGCTGTTTGAGGCCTATGGTGGATAACGAAATATCTTCATATAATAATAACTAGAGAGAAGCATACTGAGAAGCTTCTTTGTGACGTGAGAATTCATCTCACAGATTTGAACCTTCGTTTGATTGAGTAGCTTTGAAGCACTCTTTTTGTAGAATCTGCAAATGGACATTTGGAGGGGTTTGAGGCCTACAGTGGAAAAGGAAACGTCTTCACATAAAAAGGAGACAGAAGCATTCTCACAACATTCTTTGTGATATATGCATTCATCTCACAAAGCTGAACCTTACTTTTGATTGAGCAGTTTGGAGACCCCCTTTTTCTACTATCTGCAAGTGGACATTTGGAGTGCTTTGAGGCCTATGATGGAAAAGGAAATATCTTCCCTTAAGAAGTAGACAGAAGGATTCTGACAAATTTCTTTGTGATGTGTGCATTCATCTCACAGAGTTGAACCTTACTCTCGTTGAACAGTTTTGAAACACTGTTTTCGTAGAATCTGCAAGTGGACATTTTGAGCGCTTGGAGGGCTATGGTGGTAAAGGAAATATCTTCCCATAAGAACTAGACACAAGCATTCTGACAAGCTCCTTTGTGATGTGGGCATTCGCCTCACAGAGTTGAAACTATCTTTTGATTGAGCAGCTTTGAAACACTCTTTCTGTAGAATCTGCAGGTAGGCATTTGGAAGGTTTGGGGCCTATGGTGGAAAAGGAAATATCTTCACACAAAAATTAGACAGAAGCATTCTGACAACCTTCTTTGTGATATGTGCATTTATCATACAGAGTGAAACCTTACTTTTTATTGGGCAGTTTTGAAACACCCTTTTTGAATGATCTGCATGTGGACATTTGGAGTGCTTTGAGGTCTATTGTGGCCAAGGAAATATCTTCACCTAAGAACTAGACAGAAGCGTTCTGAGAAATTTCTTGTGATATGTGTATTCATCTCACAGAGTTGAACCTTACTTTGGATTGACTAGTTTCGAAACACTCTTTCTGTAGAATCTGAAAGTGGACGGTTGGAGTGCTTTGAAGCCTATGGTGGAAAAGGAAATATCTTCACATTAAAACTAGACAGAAGGATTTGGACAAACTACTTTGTGATGTGTACATTCATCTCACACAGTTGAACCTTGCTTTCCATTGAGCAGTTTTGAAACCTTGATTTGGGGAATCTGCAAGTCGATTTTTGGAGCACTTTGGGGCCTTGGCTGGAAAGGAAATACATTCACAAAAAACCTAGACAGAAGCATTCTCACAAACTACTTTGTGATGCATGCATTCATCTCGTGGGGCTGAACCTTGCTTTTCATTGAGTAGTTTTGAAACACTCTTTTGTAGCATCTGCAAGTGGACATTTAGAGTGCTCTGAGGCCTACGGTGGATAAAGAAATATCTTCATATCATAGCTAGACAGAAGCTATCTGGGAAGCTTTCTATGTGTGATGTGTGCATTCATCTCACAGAGTTGAACCTTACTTTTCATTGAACAGTTTTGAAACACTCTTTCGGCAGAATCTACAAGTGGACCTTTGGAACGCTTTGAGGCCTACGGTGGAAAAGGAAATATCTTCACATAAGAACTAGACAGAAGTATACTGACAAATTTCTTTTTCATGAGCGCATTCATCTCACAGAGTTGAAAGTTAATATTCATTGGGCAGTTACGAAACACTCTTTTTGCAGAATCTGGGTGTCGACATTTGGAGCAGTTTGAGGCCTATCATGGAAAGGGAAATATCTTCATTTAAAAATTAGGTGGAGGCATTCTGAAAAACATCTTTGGGATGTGTGCATTCATCTCACAGAGTTGAACCTTCCTTTTGATAGACCAGCTTCGAAATGCTCTTTTAGTGGAACCTGGAAGTGGACATTTGGAGCCTTTTGTGGCCTATTGCAGAAAAGGAAATATCTGCAAGTGGAGATTTGGAACGCTATGAAGCCTAAGGTGGAGAAGGAAATATCTTCACATAAACATTAGACAGAAGCATTTTGACAAACTTCTTTGTGATGTGTGCATTCATCTCACAGAGTTGAACCTTTCTTTTGATTAAGCAATGTTGAAACACTCTTTTTGTAGAATCTGCAAGTGGATATTTGTTGTGCTTTGAGGCATACGGTGGAAAAGGAAATATCTTCAAATAAAAACTAGACAGAAGCACTCTGAGAGCCTCCTTTGGGATGTGTGCATTTATCTCTCACCCTTGACCCTTACTTTTGATTGAGCATCTTCGAAAGACCACTTTTGTAATATATGCAAGTGGCCATTTGAAGTGCTTTGAGGCCTATGGTGGAAAAGAAAATATCTTCACATAAGAATGAGACAGAAGCATTCTGACAAATTTCTTTGTGGTGTGTGCATTAATCTCACAGAGTTAAGCCTTACTTTCATTTGAGCCATTTTGAAACACTTTTCGTAGAATCTGCAAGTGGACATGTGAAGCGCTTTGAGGCCTAGGGTGGAAAAAGAAATATATTCACATAAAAACTAGACGGAAGCATTCTGACAAACCACTTTCTGATGTGTGCATTCATCTCACAGAGTTGAACCTTTCTTTTGATTGAGCAGCTTTGAAACCCTCTTTTTGTAGAATTTGCATGTGAACATTTGAAGCGCTTAGAGGACTGTTGAGGAAAAGGAACTATCTTCGCATAAAACCTAGACAGAAGCATTCTGACAAACTTCTTTGTGATGTGTGCATTCATCTCACAGAGTGGATCCTTACTTTTCATTGAGCAGATTTGAAACACTCTTTTTGTAGAATCTGCAGGTGGATATTTGGAGGGCTTTGAGGCCTCTGGTGGATAACGAAATATCTCCACATAATAACTAGACAGAAGAATTCTCACAAACTTCTTTGTAATGTGAGCATTCATCTCACAGATTTGAACTGTTCTTTTGACTGAGCAGCTTTGAAACACTCTTTTTATGAAATCTGCAAGTGGACATTTGGATCGCTTTGAGGCCTCTGGTGGAAAAGGAAATATCTTCACAATAAAACTGGAGAGAAGCATTCTGACAAACTGCTTTGTGATGTGTACATTCATCTCACAGAGTTGAACCTTGCTTTACATTGAGCAGTTTGGAACACACTTTTTGTAGAATTTGAAAGTGGACCTTTGGGATTGCTTTGAGGCCTATGGTGGAAAAGGAAATATCTTCATATAAAGACTAGACAGAAGCATTGTGACAAACTCCTTTGTGATGTGTGCATTCAACTCACAGAGTTGAACTTTTCTTTTGACTGAGCAACTTTGAAACACTCTATCTGTAGAATTTCCCAGTGGATATTTGCAGTGGTTTGAGGCCTCTGACGGAAAGGGAAGTATCTTCACATAACAACTAGACAGAAGCACTCTGACTAAATTTTTGTGATGTGTCATTCTTCTCACAGAGTTGAACCTTACTTTTCATTGAGGAATTTTTAAATACTTTTTTGTAGAATCTGCAAGGTGACATTTGCAGCGCTTCAAGGCCTATCGTGGATCACGAAACGTCTTCATGTAACAACTAGGCAGAAGCACTATGAGAAACTCCAATGTGGTGTGTGCTTTCGTATCACACAGAGTTGAACTTTTCTTTTGATTGAGCAGCTTTGAAACATTCTTTTTGTAGAATCTGAAAGTGGACATTTGGAGCTGTTTGAGGCCTATGGTGGATAACGAAATATCTTCATATAATAATAACTAGAGAGAAGCATACTGAGAAGCTTCTTTGTGACGTGAGAATTCATCTCACAGATTTGAACCTTCGTTTGATTGAGTAGCTTTGAAGCACTCTTTTTGTAGAATCTGCAAATGGACATTTGGAGGGGTTTGAGGCCTACAGTGGAAAAGGAAACGTCTTCACATAAAAAGGAGACAGAAGCATTCTCACAACATTCTTTGTGATATATGCATTCATCTCACAAAGCTGAACCTTACTTTTGATTGAGCAGTTTGGAGACCCCCTTTTTCTACTATCTGCAAGTGGACATTTGGAGTGCTTTGAGGCCTATGATGGAAAAGGAAATATCTTCCCTTAAGAAGTAGACAGAAGGATTCTGACAAATTTCTTTGTGATGTGTGCATTCATCTCACAGAGTTGAACCTTACTCTCGTTGAACAGTTTTGAAACACTGTTTTCGTAGAATCTGCAAGTGGACATTTTGAGCGCTTGGAGGGCTATGGTGGTAAAGGAAATATCTTCCCATAAGAACTAGACACAAGCATTCTGACAAGCTCCTTTGTGATGTGGGCATTCGCCTCACAGAGTTGAAACTATCTTTTGATTGAGCAGCTTTGAAACACTCTTTCTGTAGAATCTGCAGGTAGGCATTTGGAAGGTTTGGGGCCTATGGTGGAAAAGGAAATATCTTCACACAAAAATTAGACAGAAGCATTCTGACAACCTTCTTTGTGATATGTGCATTTATCATACAGAGTGAAACCTTACTTTTTATTGGGCAGTTTTGAAACACCCTTTTTGAATGATCTGCATGTGGACATTTGGAGTGCTTTGAGGTCTATTGTGGCCAAGGAAATATCTTCACCTAAGGACTAGACAGAAGCATACTGAGAAATTTCTTGTGATATGTGTATTCATCTCACAGAGTTGAACCTTACTTTGGATTGACTAGTTTTGAAACACTCTTTCTGTAGAATCTGAAAGTGGACGGTTGGAGTGCTTTGAGGCCTATGGTGGAAAAGGAAATATCTTCACATTAAAACTAGACAGAAGGATTTGGACAAACTACTTTGTGATGTGTACATTCATCTCACACAGTTGAACCTTGCTTTCCATTGAGCAGTTTTGAAACCTTGATTTGGGGAATCTGCAAGTGGATTTTTGGAGCACTTTGGGGCCTTTGCTGGAAAGGAAATACATTCCCAAAAAACCTAGACAGAAGCATTCTCACAAACTACTTTGTGATGCATGCATTCATCTCATGGGGCTGAACCTTGCTTTTCATTGAGTAGTTTTGAAACACTCTTTTGTAGCATCTGCAAGTGGACATTTAGAGTGCTCTGAGGCCTACGGTGGATAAAGAAATATCTTCATATCATAGCTAGACAGAAGCTATCTGGGAAGCTTTCTATGTGTGATGTGTGCATTCATCTCACAGAGTTGAACCTTACTTTTCATTGAACAGTTTTGAAACACTCTTTCGGCAGAATCTACAAGTGGACCTTTGGAACGCTTTGAGGCCTACGGTGGAAAAGGAAATATCTTCACATAAGAACTAGACAGAAGTATACTGACAAATTTCTTTTTCATGAGCGCATTCATCTCACAGAGTTGAAAGTTAATATTCATTGGGCAGTTACGAAACACTCTTTTTGCAGAATCTGAGTGTCGACATTTAGAGCAGTTTGAGGCCTATCATGGAAAGGGAAATATCTTCATTTAAAAATTAGGTGGAGGCATTCTGAAAAACATCTTTGGGATGTGTGCATTCATCTCACAGAGTTGAACCTTCCTTTTGATAGACCAGCTTCGAAATGCTCTTTTAGTGGAACCTGGAAGTGGTCATTTGGAGCCTTTTGTGGCCTATTGCAGAAAAGGAAATATCTGCAAGTGGAGATTTGGAACGCTATGAAGCCTAAGGTGGAGAAGGAAATATCTTCACATAAACATTAGACAGAAGCATTTTGACAAACTTCTTTGTGATGTGTGCATTCATCTCACAGAGTTGAACCTTTCTTTTGATTAAGCAATGTTGAAACACTCTTTTTGTAGAATCTGCAAGTGGATATTTGTTGTGCTTTGAGGCATACGGTGGAAAAGGAAATATCTTCAAATAAAAACTAGACAGAAGCACTCTGAGAGCCTCCTTTGGGATGTGTGCATTTATCTCTCACCCTTGACCCTTACTTTTGATTGAGCATCTTCGAAAGACCACTTTTGTAATATATGCAAGTGGCCATTTGAAGTGCTTTGAGGCCTATGGTGGAAAAGAAAATATCTTCACATAAGAATGAGACAGAAGCATTCTGACAAATTTCTTTGTGGTGTGTGCATTAATCTCACAGAGTTAAGCCTTACTTTCATTTGAGCCATTTTGAAACACTTTTCGTAGAATCTGCAAGTGGACATGTGAAGCGCTTTGAGGCCTAGGGTGGAAAAAGAAATATATTCACATAAAAACTAGATGGAAGCATTCTGACAAACCACTTTCTGATGTGTGCATTCATCTCACAGAGTTGAACCTTTCTTTTGATTGAGCAGCTTTGAAACCCTCTTTTTGTAGAATTTGCATGTGAACATTTGAAGCGCTTAGAGGACTGTTGAGGAAAAGGAACTATCTTCGCATAAAACCTAGACAGAAGCATTCTGACAAACTTCTTTGTGATGTGTGCATTCATCTCACAGAGTGGATCCTTACTTTTCATTGAGCAGATTTGAAACACTCTTTTTGTAGAATCTGCAGGTGGATATTTGGAGGGCTTTGAGGCCTCTGGTGGATAACGAAATATCTCCACATAATAACTAGACAGAAGAATTCTCACAAACTTCTTTGTAATGTGAGCATTCATCTCACAGATTTGAACTGTTCTTTTGACTGAGCAGCTTTGAAACACTCTTTTTATGAAATCTGCAAGTGGACATTTGGATCGCTTTGAGGCCTCTGGTGGAAAAGGAAATATCTTCACAGTAAAACTGGAGAGAAGCATTCTGACAAACTGCTTTGTGATGTGTACATTCATCTCACAGAGTTGAACCTTGCTTTACATTGAGCAGTTTGGAACACACTTTTTGTAGAATTTGAAAGTGGACCTTTGGGATTGCTTTGAGGCCTATGGTGGAAAAGGAAATATCTTCATATAAAGACTAGACAGAAGCATTGTGACAAACTCCTTTGTGATGTGTGCATTCAACTCACACAGTTGAACTTTTCTTTTGACTGAGCAACTTTGAAACACTCTATCTGTAGAATTTCCCAGTGGATATTTGCAGTGGTTTGAGGCCTCTGACAGAAAGGGAAGTATCTTCACATAACAACTAGACAGAAGCACTCTGACTAAATTTTTGTGATGTGTCATTCTTCTCACAGAGTTGAACCTTACT
Organism: Pan paniscus; assembly: GCF_029289425.2. NCBI lineage: Eukaryota > Metazoa > Chordata > Mammalia > Primates > Hominidae > Pan > Pan paniscus. Next base: position 14,647,606 of record NC_073273.2, read on the forward strand.
TTTCATTGAGGAATTTTTAAATACTTTTTTGTAGAATCTGCAAGGTGACATTTGCAGCGCTTCAAGGCCTATCGTGGATCACGAAACGTCTTCATGTAACAACTAGGCAGAAGCACTATGAGAAACTCCAATGTGGTGTGTGCTTTCGTATCACACAGAGTTGAACTTTTCTTTTGATTGAGCAGCTTTGAAACATTCTTTTTGTAGAATCTGAAAGTGGACATTTGGAGCTGTTTGAGGCCTATGGTGGATAACGAAATATCTTCATATAATAATAACTAGAGAGAAGCATACTGAGAAGCTTCTTTGTGACGTGAGAATTCATCTCACAGATTTGAACCTTCGTTTGATTGAGTAGCTTTGAAGCACTCTTTCTGTAGAATCTGCAAATGGACATTTGGAGGGATTTGAGGCCTACAGTGGAAAAGGAAACGTCTTCACATAAAAAGGAGACAGAAGCATTCTCCCAACATTCTTTGTGATATATGCATTCATCTCACAAAGCTGAACCTTACTTTTGATTGAGCAGTTTGGAGACCCCCTTTTTCTACTATCTGCAAGTGGACATTTGGAGTGCTTTGAGGCCTATGATGGAAAAGGAAATATCTTCCCTTAAGAAGTAGACAGAAGGATTCTGACAAATTTCTTTGTGATGTGTGCATTCATCTCACAGAGTTGAACCTTACTCTCGTTGAACAGTTTTGAAACACTGTTTTCGTAGAATCTGCAAGTGGACATTTTGAGCGCTTGGAGGGCTATGGTGGTAAAGGAAATATCTTCCCATAAGAACTAGACACAAGCATTCTGACAAGCTCCTTTGTGATGTGGGCATTCGCCTCACAGAGTTGAAACTATCTTTTGATTGAGCAGCTTTGAAACACTCTTTCTGTAGAATCTGCAGGTAGGCATTTGGAAGGTTTGGGGCCTATGGTGGAAAAGGAAATATCTTCACACAAAAATTAGACAGAAGCATTCTGACAACCTTCTTTGTGATATGTGCATTTATCACACAGAGTGAAACCTTACTTTTTATTGGGCAGCTTTGAAACACCCTTTTTGAATGATCTGCATGTGGACATTTGGAGTGCTTTGAGGTCTATTGTGGCCAAGGAAATATCTTCACCTAAGAACTAGACAGAAGCGTTCTGAGAAATTTCTTGTGATATGTGTATTCATCTCACAGAGTTGAACCTTACTTTGGATTGACTAGTTTCGAAACACTCTTTCTGTAGAATCTGAAAGTGGACGGTTGGAGTGCTTTGAGGCCTATGGTGGAAAAGGAAATATCTTCACATTAAAACTAGACAGAAGGATTTGGACAAACTACTTTGTGATGTGTACATTCATCTCACAGAGTTAAGCCTTACTATCAATTGAGCCATTTTGAAACACTTTTCGTAGAATCTGCAAGTGGACATTTGAAGCGCTTTGAGGCCTAGGGTGGAAAAAGAAATATATTCACATAAAAACTAGACGGAGGCCTTCTGACAAACCTCTCTCTTATGTGTGCATTCATCTCACAGAGTTGAACCTTTCTTTTGATTGAGCAGCTTTGAAACCCTCTTTTTGTAGAATTTGCATGTGAACATTTGAAGCGCTTAGAGGCCTGTGGAGGAAAAGGAACTATCTTCACATAAAACCTAGACAGAAGCATTCTGACAAACTTCTTTGTGATGTGTGCATTCATCTCACAGAGTGGATCCTTACTTTTCATTGAGCAGTTTTGAAACACTCTTTTTGTAGAATCTGCAGGTGGATATTTGGAGGGCTTTGAGGCCTCTGGTGGATAACGAAATATCTCCACATAATAACTAGACAGAAGAATTCTCACAAACTTCTTTGTAATGTGAGCATTCATCTCACAGATTTGAACTGTTCTTTTGACTGAGCAGCTTTGAAACACTCTTTTTATGAAATCTGCAAGTGGACATTTGGATCGCTTTGAGGCCTCTGGTGGAAAAGGAAATATCTTCACAATAAAACTGGAGAGAAGCATTCTGACAAACTGCTTTGTGATGTGTACATTCATCTCACAGAGTTGAACCTTGCTTTACATTGAGCAGTTTGGAACACACTTTTTGTAGAATTTGAAAGTGGACCTTTGGGATTGCTTTGAGGCCTATGGTGGAAAAGGAAATATCTTCATATAAAGACTAGACAGAAGCATTGTGACAAACTCCTTTGTGATGTGTGCATTCAACTCACAGAGTTGAACTTTTCTTTTGACTGAGCAACTTTGAAACACTCTATCTGTAGAATTTCCCAGTGGATATTTGCAGTGGTTTGAGGCCTCTGACGGAAAGGGAAGTATCTTCACATAACAACTAGACAGAAGCACTCTGACTAAATTTTTGTGATGTGTCATTCTTCTCACAGAGTTGAACCTTACTTTTCATTGAGGAATTTTTAAATACTTTTTTGTAGAATCTGCAAGGTGACATTTGCAGCGCTTCAAGGCCTATCGTGGATCACGAAACGTCTTCATGTAACAACTAGGCAGAAGCACTATGAGAAACTCCAATGTGGTGTGTGCTTTCGTATCACACAGAGTTGAACTTTTCTTTTGATTGAGCAGCTTTGAAACATTCTTTTTGTAGAATCTGAAAGTGGACATTTGGAGCTGTTTGAGGCCTATGGTGGATAACGAAATATCTTCATATAATAATAACTAGAGAGAAGCATACTGAGAAGCTTCTTTGTGACGTGAGAATTCATCTCACAGATTTGAACCTTCGTTTGATTGAGTAGCTTTGAAGCACTCTTTTTGTAGAATCTGCAAATGGACATTTGGAGGGGTTTGAGGCCTACAGTGGAAAAGGAAACGTCTTCACATAAAAAGGAGACAGAAGCATTCTCACAACATTCTTTGTGATATATGCATTCATCTCACAAAGCTGAACCTTACTTTTGATTGAGCAGTTTGGAGACCCCCTTTTTCTACTATCTGCAAGTGGACATTTGGAGTGCTTTGAGGCCTATGATGGAAAAGGAAATATCTTCCCTTAAGAAGTAGACAGAAGGATTCTGACAAATTTCTTTGTGATGTGTGCATTCATCTCACAGAGTTGAACCTTACTCTCGTTGAACAGTTTTGAAACACTGTTTTCGTAGAATCTGCAAGTGGACATTTTGAGCGCTTGGAGGGCTATGGTGGTAAAGGAAATATCTTCCCATAAGAACTAGACACAAGCATTCTGACAAGCTCCTTTGTGATGTGGGCATTCGCCTCACAGAGTTGAAACTATCTTTTGATTGAGCAGCTTTGAAACACTCTTTCTGTAGAATCTGCAGGTAGGCATTTGGAAGGTTTGGGGCCTATGGTGGAAAAGGAAATATCTTCACACAAAAATTAGACAGAAGCATTCTGACAACCTTCTTTGTGATATGTGCATTTATCACACAGAGTGAAACCTTACTTTTTATTGGGCAGCTTTGAAACACCCTTTTTGAATGATCTGCATGTGGACATTTGGAGTGCTTTGAGGTCTATTGTGGCCAAGGAAATATCTTCACCTAAGAACTAGACAGAAGCGTTCTGAGAAATTTCTTGTGATATGTGTATTCATCTCACAGAGTTGAACCTTACTTTGGATTGACTAGTTTCGAAACACTCTTTCTGTAGAATCTGAAAGTGGACGGTTGGAGTGCTTTGAGGCCTATGGTGGAAAAGGAAATATCTTCACATTAAAACTAGACAGAAGGATTTGGACAAACTACTTTGTGATGTGTACATTCATCTCACAGAGTTAAGCCTTACTATCAATTGAGCCATTTTGAAACACTTTTCGTAGAATCTGCAAGTGGACATTTGAAGCGCTTTGAGGCCTAGGGTGGAAAAAGAAATATATTCACATAAAAACTAGACGGAGGCCTTCTGACAAACCTCTCTCTTATGTGTGCATTCATCTCACAGAGTTGAACCTTTCTTTTGATTGAGCAGCTTTGAAACCCTCTTTTTGTAGAATTTGCATGTGAACATTTGAAGCGCTTAGAGGCCTGTGGAGGAAAAGGAACTATCTTCACATAAAACCTAGACAGAAGCATTCTGACAAACTTCTTTGTGATGTGTGCATTCATCTCACAGAGTGGATCCTTACTTTTCATTGAGCAGTTTTGAAACACTCTTTTTGTAGAATCTGCAGGTGGATATTTGGAGGGCTTTGAGGCCTCTGGTGGATAACGAAATATCTCCACATAATAACTAGACAGAAGAATTCTCACAAACTTCTTTGTAATGTGAGCATTCATCTCACAGATTTGAACTGTTCTTTTGACTGAGCAGCTTTGAAACACTCTTTTTATGAAATCTGCAAGTGGACATTTGGATCGCTTTGAGGCCTCTGGTGGAAAAGGAAATATCTTCACAATAAAACTGGAGAGAAGCATTCTGACAAACTGCTTTGTGATGTGTACATTCATCTCACAGAGTTGAACCTTGCTTTACATTGAGCAGTTTGGAACACACTTTTTGTAGAATTTGAAAGTGGACCTTTGGGATTGCTTTGAGGCCTATGGTGGAAAAGGAAATATCTTCATATAAAGACTAGACAGAAGCATTGTGACAAACTCCTTTGTGATGTGTGCATTCAACTCACAGAGTTGAACTTTTCTTTTGACTGAGCAACTTTGAAACACTCTATCTGTAGAATTTCCCAGTGGATATTTGCAGTGGTTTGAGGCCTCTGACGGAAAGGGAAGTATCTTCACATAACAACTAGACAGAAGCACTCTGACTAAATTTTTGTGATGTGTCATTCTTCTCACAGAGTTGAACCTTACTTTTCATTGAGGAATTTTTAAATACTTTTTTGTAGAATCTGCAAGGTGACATTTGCAGCGCTTCAAGGCCTATCGTGGATCACGAAACGTCTTCATGTAACAACTAGGCAGAAGCACTATGAGAAACTCCAATGTGGTGTGTGCTTTCGTATCACACAGAGTTGAACTTTTCTTTTGATTGAGCAGCTTTGAAACATTCTTTTTGTAGAATCTGAAAGTGGACATTTGGAGCTGTTTGAGGCCTATGGTGGATAACGAAATATCTTCATATAATAATAACTAGAGAGAAGCATACTGAGAAGCTTCTTTGTGACGTGAGAATTCATCTCACAGATTTGAACCTTCGTTTGATTGAGTAGCTTTGAAGCACTCTTTTTGTAGAATCTGCAAATGGACATTTGGAGGGGTTTGAGGCCTACAGTGGAAAAGGAAACGTCTTCACATAAAAAGGAGACAGAAGCATTCTCACAACATTCTTTGTGATATATGCATTCATCTCACAAAGCTGAACCTTACTTTTGATTGAGCAGTTTGGAGACCCCCTTTTTCTACTATCTGCAAGTGGACATTTGGAGTGCTTTGAGGCCTATGATGGAAAAGGAAATATCTTCCCTTAAGAAGTAGACAGAAGGATTCTGACAAATTTCTTTGTGATGTGTGCATTCATCTCACAGAGTTGAACCTTACTCTCGTTGAACAGTTTTGAAACACTGTTTTCGTAGAATCTGCAAGTGGACATTTTGAGCGCTTGGAGGTCTATGGTGGTAAAGGAAATATCTTCCCATAAGAACTAGACACAAGCATTCTGACAAGCTCCTTTGTGATGTGGGCATTTGCCTCACAGAGTTGAAACTATCTTTTGATTGAGCAGCTTTGAAACACTCTTTCTGTAGAATCTGCAGGTAGGCATTTGGAAGGTTTGGGGCCTATGGTGGAAAAGGAAATATCTTCACACAAAAATTAGACAGAAGCATTCTGACAACCTTCTTTGTGATATGTGCATTTATCACACAGAGTGAAACCTTACTTTTTATTGGGCAGCTTTGAAACACCCTTTTTGAATGATCTGCATGTGGACATTTGGAGTGCTTTGAGGTCTATTGTGGCCAAGGAAATATCTTCACCTAAGAACTAGACAGAAGCGTTCTGAGAAATTTCTTGTGATATGTGTATTCATCTCACAGAGTTGAACCTTACTTTGGATTGACTAGTTTCGAAACACTCTTTCTGTAGAATCTGAAAGTGGACGGTTGGAGTGCTTTGAGGCCTATGGTGGAAAAGGAAATATCTTCACATTAAAACTAGACAGAAGGATTTGGACAAACTACTTTGTGATGTGTACATTCATCTCACACAGTTGAACCTTGCTTTCCATTGAGCAGTTTTGAAACCTTGATTTGGGGAATCTGCAAGTGGATTTTTGGAGCACTTTGGGGCCTTGGCTGGAAAGGAAATACATTCCCAAAAAACCTAGACAGAAGCATTCTCACAAACTACTTTGTGATGCATGCATTCATCTCATGGGGCTGAACCTTGCTTTTCATTGAGTAGTTTTGAAACACTCTTTTGTAGCATCTGCAAGTGGACATTTAGAGTGCTCTGAGGCCTACGGTGGATAAAGAAATATCTTCATATCATAGCTAGACAGAAGCTATCTGGGAAGCTTTCTATGTGTGATGTGTGCATTCATCTCACAGAGTTGAACCTTACTTTTCATTGAACAGTTTTGAAACACTCTTTCGGCAGAATCTACAAGTGGACCTTTGGAACGCTTTGAGGCCTACGGTGGAAAAGGAAATATCTTCACATAAGAACTAGACAGAAGTATACTGACAAATTTCTTTTTCATGAGCGCATTCATCTCACAGAGTTGAAAGTTAATATTCATTGGGCAGTTACGAAACACTCTTTTTGCAGAATCTGGGTGTCGACATTTGGAGCAGTTTGAGGCCTATCATGGAAAGGGAAATATCTTCATTTAAAAATTAGGTGGAGGCATTCTGAAAAACATCTTTGGGATGTGTGCATTCATCTCACAGAGTTGAACCTTCCTTTTGATAGACCAGCTTCGAAATGCTCTTTTAGTGGAACCTGGAAGTGGTCATTTGGAGCCTTTTGTGGCCTATTGCAGAAAAGGAAATATCTGCAAGTGGAGATTTGGAACGCTATGAAGCCTAAGGTGGAGAAGGAAATATCTTCACATAAACATTAGACAGAAGCATTTTGACAAACTTCTTTGTGATGGGTGCATTCATCTCACAGAGTTGAACCTTTCTTTTGATTAAGCAATGTTGAAACACTCTTTTTGTAGAATCTGCAAGTGGATATTTGTTGTGCTTTGAGGCATACGGTGGAAAAGGAAATATCTTCAAATAAAAACTAGACAGAAGCACTCTGAGAGCCTCCTTTGGGATGTGTGCATTTATCTCTCACCCTTGACCCTTACTTTTGATTGAGCATCTTCGAAAGACCACTTTTGTAATATATGCAAGTGGCCATTTGAAGTGCTTTGAGGCCTATGGTGGAAAAGAAAATATCTTCACATAAGAATGAGACAGAAGCATTCTGACAAATTTCTTTGTGGTGTGTGCATTAATCTCACAGAGTTAAGCCTTACTTTCATTTGAGCCATTTTGAAACACTTTTCGTAGAATCTGCAAGTGGACATGTGAAGCGCTTTGAGGCCTAGGGTGGAAAAAGAAATATATTCACATAAAAACTAGATGGAAGCATTCTGACAAACCACTTTCTGATGTGTGCATTCATCTCACAGAGTTGAACCTTTCTTTTGATTGAGCAGCTTTGAAACCCTCTTTTTGTAGAATTTGCATGTGAACATTTGAAGCGCTTAGAGGACTGTTGAGGAAAAGGAACTATCTTCGCATAAAACCTAGACAGAAGCATTCTGACAAACTTCTTTGTGATGTGTGCATTCATCTCACAGAGTGGATCCTTACTTTTCATTGAGCAGATTTGAAACACTCTTTTTGTAGAATCTGCAGGTGGATATTTGGAGGGCTTTGAGGCCTCTGGTGGATAACGAAATATCTCCACATAATAACTAGACAGAAGAATTCTCACAAACTTCTTTGTAATGTGAGCATTCATCTCACAGATTTGAACTGTTCTTTTGACTGAGCAGCTTTGAAACACTCTTTTTATGAAATCTGCAAGTGGACATTTGGATCGCTTTGAGGCCTCTGGTGGAAAAGGAAATATCTTCACAATAAAACTGGAGAGAAGCATTCTGACAAACTGCTTTGTGATGTGTACATTCATCTCACAGAGTTGAACCTTGCTTTACATTGAGCAGTTTGGAACACACTTTTTGTAGAATTTGAAAGTGGACCTTTGGGATTGCTTTGAGGCCTATGGTGGAAAAGGAAATATCTTCATATAAAGACTAGACAGAAGCATTGTGACAAACTCCTTTGTGATGTGTGCATTCAACTCACAGAGTTGAACTTTTCTTTTGACTGAGCAACTTTGAAACACTCTATCTGTAGAATTTCCCAGTGGATATTTGCAGTGGTTTGAGGCCTCTGACGGAAAGGGAAGTATCTTCACATAACAACTAGACAGAAGCACTCTGACTAAATTTTTGTGATGTGTCATTCTTCTCACAGAGTTGAACCTTACTTTTCATTGAGGAATTTTTAAATACTTTTTTGTAGAATCTGCAAGGTGACATTTGCAGCGCTTCAAGGCCTATCGTGGATCACGAAACGTCTTCATGTAACAACTAGGCAGAAGCACTATGAGAAACTCCAATGTGGTGTGTGCTTTCGTATCACACAGAGTTGAACTTTTCTTTTGATTGAGCAGCTTTGAAACATTCTTTTTGTAGAATCTGAAAGTGGACATTTGGAGCTCTTTGAGGCCTATGGTGGATAACGAAATATCTTCATATAATAATAACTAGAGAGAAGCATACTGAGAAGCTTCTTTGTGACGTGAGAATTCATCTCACAGATTTGAACCTTCGTTTGATTGAGTAGCTTTGAAGCACTCTTTTTGTAGAATCTGCAAATGGACATTTGGAGGGGTTTGAGGCCTACAGTGGAAAAGGAAACGTCTTCACATAAAAAGGAGACAGAAGCATTCTCACAACATTCTTTGTGATATATGCATTCATCTCACAAAGCTGAACCTTACTTTTGATTGAGCAGTTTGGAGACCCCCTTTTTCTACTATCTGCAAGTGGACATTTGGAGTGCTTTGAGGCCTATGATGGAAAAGGAAATATCTTCCCTTAAGAAGTAGACAGAAGGATTCTGACAAATTTCTTCGTGATGTGTGCATTCATCTCACAGAGTTGAACCTTACTCTCGTTGAACAGTTTTGAAACACTGTTTTCGTAGAATCTGCAAGTGGACATTTTGAGCGCTTGGAGGGCTATGGTGGTAAAGGAAATATCTTCCCATAAGAACTAGACACAAGCATTCTGACAAGCTCCTTTGTGATGTGGGCATTCGCCTCACAGAGTTGAAACTATCTTTTGATTGAGCAGCTTTGAAACACTCTTTCTGTAGAATCTGCAGGTAGGCATTTGGAAGGTTTGGGGCCTATGGTGGAAAAGGAAATATCTTCACACAAAAATTAGACAGAAGCATTCTGACAACCTTCTTTGTGATATGTGCATTTATCATACAGAGTGAAACCTTACTTTTTATTGGGCAGTTTTGAAACACCCTTTTTGAATGATCTGCATGTGGACATTTGGAGTGCTTTGAGGTCTATTGTGGCCAAGGAAATATCTTCACCTAAGGACTAGACAGAAGCATACTGAGAAATTTCTTGTGATATGTGTATTCATCTCACAGAGTTGAACCTTACTTTGGATTGACTAGTTTTGAAACACTCTTTCTGTAGAATCTGAAAGTGGACGGTTGGAGTGCTTTGAGGCCTATGGTGGAAAAGGAAATATCTTCACATTAAAACTAGACAGAAGGATTTGGACAAACTACTTTGTGATGTGTACATTCATCTCACACAGTTGAACCTTGCTTTCCATTGAGCAGTTTTGAAACCTTGATTTGGGGAATCTGCAAGTGGATTTTTGGAGCACTTTGGGGCCTTGGCTGGAAAGGAAATACATTCCCAAAAAACCTAGACAGAAGCATTCTCACAAACTACTTTGTGATGCATGCATTCATCTCATGGGGCTGAACCTTGCTTTTCATTGAGTAGTTTTGAAACACTCTTTTGTAGCATCTGCAAGTGGACATTTAGAGTGCTCTGAGGCCTACGGTGGATAAAGAAATATCTTCATATCATAGCTAGACAGAAGCTATCTGGGAAGCTTTCTATGTGTGATGTGTGCATTCATCTCACAGAGTTGAACCTTACTTTTCATTGAACAGTTTTGAAACACTCTTTCGGCAGAATCTACAAGTGGACCTTTGGAACGCTTTGAGGCCTACGGTGGAAAAGGAAATATCTTCACATAAGAACTAGACAGAAGTATACTGACAAATTTCTTTTTCATGAGCGCATTCATTTCACAGAGTTGAAAGTTAATATTCATTGGGCAGTTACGAAACACTCTTTTTGCAGAATCTGGGTGTCGACATTTGGAGCAGTTTGAGGCCTATCATGGAAAGGGAAATATCTTCATTTAAAAATTAGGTGGAGGCATTCTGAAAAACATCTTTGGGATGTGTGCATTCATCTCACAGAGTTGAACCTTCCTTTTGATAGACCAGCTTCGAAATGCTCTTTTAGTGGAACCTGGAAGTGGTCATTTGGAGCCTTTTGTGGCCTATTGCAGAAAAGGAAATATCTGCAAGTGGAGATTTGGAACGCTATGAAGCCTAAGGTGGAGAAGGAAATATCTTCACATAAACATTAGACAGAAGCATTTTGACAAACTTCTTTGTGATGGGTGCATTCATCTCACAGAGTTGAACCTTTCTTTTGATTAAGCAATGTTGAAACACTCTTTTTGTAGAATCTGCAAGTGGATATTTGTTGTGCTTTGAGGCATACGGTGGAAAAGGAAATATCTTCAAATAAAAACTAGACAGAAGCACTCTGAGAGCCTCCTTTGGGATGTGTGCATTTATCTCTCACCCTTGACCCTTACTTTTGATTGAGCATCTTCGAAAGACCACTTTTGTAATATATGCAAGTGGCCATTTGAAGTGCTTTGAGGCCTATGGTGGAAAAGAAAATATCTTCACATAAGAATGAGACAGAAGCATTCTGACAAATTTCTTTGTGGTGTGTGCATTAATCTCACAGAGTTAAGCCTTACTTTCATTTGAGCCATTTTGAAACACTTTTCGTAGAATCTGCAAGTGGACATGTGAAGCGCTTTGAGGCCTAGGGTGGAAAAAGAAATATATTCACATAAAAACTAGATGGAAGCATTCTGACAAACCACTTTCTGATGTGTGCATTCATCTCACAGAGTTGAACCTTTCTTTTGATTGAGCAGCTTTGAAACCCTCTTTTTGTAGAATTTGCATGTGAACATTTGAAGCGCTTAGAGGACTGTTGAGGAAAAGGAAATATCTTCGCATAAAACCTAGACAGAAGCATTCTGACAAACTTCTTTGTGATGTGTGCATTCATCTCACAGAGTGGATCCTTACTTTTCATTGAGCAGATTTGAAACACTCTTTTTGTAGAATCTGCAGGTGGATATTTGGAGGGCTTTGAGGCCTCTGGTGGATAACGAAATATCTCCACATAATAACTAGACAGAAGAATTCTCACAAACTTCTTTGTAATGTGAGCATTCATCTCACAGATTTGAACTGTTCTTTTGACTGAGCAGCTTTGAAACACTCTTTTTATGAAATCTGCAAGTGGACATTTGGATCGCTTTGAGGCCTCTGGTGGAAAAGGAAATATCTTCACAATAAAACTGGAGAGAAGCATTCTGACAAACTGCTTTGTGATGTGTACATTCATCTCACAGAGTTGAACCTTGCTTTACATTGAGCAGTTTGGAACACACTTTTTGTAGAATTTGAAAGTGGACCTTTGGGATTGCTTTGAGGCCTATGGTGGAAAAGGAAATATCTTCATATAAAGACTAGACAGAAGCATTGTGACAAACTCCTTTGTGATGTGTGCATTCAACTCACACAGTTGAACTTTTCTTTTGACTGAGCAACTTTGAAACACTCTATCTGTAGAATTTCCCAGTGGATATTTGCAGTGGTTTGAGGCCTCTGACAGAAAGGGAAGTATCTTCACATAACAACTAGACAGAAGCACTCTGACTAAATTTTTGTGATGTGTCATTCTTCTCACAGAGTTGAACCTTACTTTTCATTGAGGAATTTTTAAATACTTTTTTGTAGAATCTGCAAGGTGACATTTGCAGCGCTTCAAGGCCTATCGTGGATCACGAAACGTCTTCATGTAACAACTAGGCAGAAGCACTATGAGAAACTCCAATGTGGTGTGTGCTTTCGTATCACACAGAGTTGAACTTTTCTTTTGATTGAGCGGCTTTGAAACATTCTTTTTGTAGAATCTGAAAGTGGACATTTGGAGCTGTTTGAGGCCTATGGTGGATAACGAAATATCTTCATATAATAATAACTAGAGAGAAGCATACTGAGAAGCTTCTTTGTGACGTGAGAATTCATCTCACAGATTTGAACCTTCGTTTGATTGAGTAGCTTTGAAGCACTCTTTCTGTAGAATCTGCAAATGGACATTTGGAGGGATTTGAGGCCTACAGTGGAAAAGGAAACGTCTTCACATAAAAAGGAGACAGAAGCATTCTCCCAACATTCTTTGTGATATATGCATTCATCTCACAAAGCTGAACCTTACTTTTGATTGAGCAGTTTGGAGACCCCCTTTTTCTACTATCTGCAAGTGGACATTTGGAGTGCTTTGAGGCCTATGATGGAAAAGGAAATATCTTCCCTTAAGAAGTAGACAGAAGGATTCTGACAAATTTCTTTGTGATGTGTGCATTCATCTCACAGAGTTGAACCTTACTCTCATTGAACAGTTTTGAAACACTGTTTTCGTAGAATCTGCAAGTGGACATTTTGAGCGCTTGGAGGGCTATGGTGGTAAAGGAAATATCTTCCCATAAGAACTAGACACAAGCATTCTGACAAGCTCCTTTGTGATGTGGGCATTCGCCTCACAGAGTTGAAACTATCTTTTGATTGAGCAGCTTTGAAACACTCTTTCTGTAGAATCTGCAGGTAGGCATTTGGAAGGTTTGGGGCCTATGGTGGAAAAGGAAATATCTTCACACAAAAATTAGACAGAAGCATTCTGACAACCTTCTTTGTGATATGTGCATTTATCACACAGAGTGAAACCTTACTTTTTATTGGGCAGCTTTGAAACACCCTTTTTGAATGATCTGCATGTGGACATTTGGAGTGCTTTGAGGTCTATTGTGGCCAAGGAAATATCTTCACCTAAGAACTAGACAGAAGCGTTCTGAGAAATTTCTTGTGATATGTGTATTCATCTCACAGAGTTGAACCTTACTTTGGATTGACTAGTTTCGAAACACTCTTTCTGTAGAATCTGAAAGTGGACGGTTGGAGTGCTTTGAGGCCTATGGTGGAAAAGGAAATATCTTCACATTAAAACTAGACAGAAGGATTTGGACAAACTACTTTGTGATGTGTACATTCATCTCACAGAGTTAAGCCTTACTATCAATTGAGCCATTTTGAAACACTTTTCGTAGAATCTGCAAGTGGACATTTGAAGCGCTTTGAGGCCTAGGGTGGAAAAAGAAATATATTCACATAAAAACTAGACGGAGGCCTTCTGACAAACCTCTCTCTTATGTGTGCATTCATCTCACAGAGTTGAACCTTTCTTTTGATTGAGCAGCTTTGAAACCCTCTTTTTGTAGAATTTGCATGTGAACATTTGAAGCGCTTAGAGGCCTGTGGAGGAAAAGGAACTATCTTCACATAAAACCTAGACAGAAGCATTCTGACAAACTTCTTTGTGATGTGTGCATTCATCTCACAGAGTGGATCCTTACTTTTCATTGAGCAGTTTTGAAACACTGTTTTTGTGGAATCTGCAGGTGGATATTTGGAGGGCTTTGAGGCCTCTGGTGGATAACGAAATATCTCCACATAATAACTAGACAGAAGAATTCTCACAAACTTCTTTGTAATGTGAGCATTCATCTCACAGATTTGAACTGTTCTTTTGACTGAGCAGCTTTGAAACACTCTTTTTATGAAATCTGCAAGTGGACATTTGGATCGCTTTGAGGCCTCTGGTGGAAAAGGATATATCTTCACAATAAAACTGGAGAGAAGCATTCTGACAAACTGCTTTGTGATGTGTACATTCATCTCACAGAGTTGAACCTTGCTTTACATTGAGCAGTTTGGAACACACTTTTTGTAGAATTTGAAAGTGGACCTTTGGGATTGCTTTGAGGCCTATGGTGGAAAAGGAAATATCTTCATATAAAGACTAGACAGAAGCATTGTGACAAACTCCTTTGTGATGTGTGCATTCAACTCACAGAGTTGAACTTTTCTTTTGACTGAGCAACTTTGAAACACTCTATCTGTAGAATTTCCCAGTGGATATTTGCAGTGGTTTGAGGCCTCTGACGGAAAGGGAAGTATCTTCACATAACAACTAGACAGAAGCACTCTGACTAAATTTTTGTGATGTGTCATTCTTCTCACAGAGTTGAACCTTACTTTTCATTGAGGAATTTTTAAATACTTTTTTGTAGAATCTGCAAGGTGACATTTGCAGCGCTTCAAGGCCTATCGTGGATCACGAAACGTCTTCATGTAACAACTAGGCAGAAGCACTATGAGAAACTCCAATGTGGTGTGTGCTTTCGTATCACACAGAGTTGAACTTTTCTTTTGATTGAGCAGCTTTGAAACATTCTTTTTGTAGAATCTGAAAGTGGACATTTGGAGCTGTTTGAGGCCTATGGTGGATAACGAAATATCTTCATATAATAATAACTAGAGAGAAGCATACTGAGAAGCTTCTTTGTGACGTGAGAATTCATCTCACAGATTTGAACCTTCGTTTGATTGAGTAGCTTTGAAGCACTCTTTTTGTAGAATCTGCAAATGGACATTTGGAGGGGTTTGAGGCCTACAGTGGAAAAGGAAACGTCTTCACATAAAAAGGAGACAGAAGCATTCTCACAACATTCTTTGTGATATATGCATTCATCTCACAAAGCTGAACCTTACTTTTGATTGAGCAGTTTGGAGACCCCCTTTTTCTACTATCTGCAAGTGGACATTTGGAGTGCTTTGAGGCCTATGATGGAAAAGGAAATATCTTCCCTTAAGAAGTAGACAGAAGGATTCTGACAAATTTCTTTGTGATGTGTGCATTCATCTCACAGAGTTGAACCTTACTCTCGTTGAACAGTTTTGAAACACTGTTTTCGTAGAATCTGCAAGTGGACATTTTGAGCGCTTGGAGGTCTATGGTGGTAAAGGAAATATCTTCCCATAAGAACTAGACACAAGCATTCTGACAAGCTCCTTTGTGATGTGGGCATTTGCCTCACAGAGTTGAAACTATCTTTTGATTGAGCAGCTTTGAAACACTCTTTCTGTAGAATCTGCAGGTAGGCATTTGGAAGGTTTGGGGCCTATGGTGGAAAAGGAAATATCTTCACACAAAAATTAGACAGAAGCATTCTGACAACCTTCTTTGTGATATGTGCATTTATCACACAGAGTGAAACCTTACTTTTTATTGGGCAGCTTTGAAACACCCTTTTTGAATGATCTGCATGTGGACATTTGGAGTGCTTTGAGGTCTATTGTGGCCAAGGAAATATCTTCACCTAAGAACTAGACAGAAGCGTTCTGAGAAATTTCTTGTGATATGTGTATTCATCTCACAGAGTTGAACCTTACTTTGGATTGACTAGTTTCGAAACACTCTTTCTGTAGAATCTGAAAGTGGACGGTTGGAGTGCTTTGAGGCCTATGGTGGAAAAGGAAATATCTTCACATTAAAACTAGACAGAAGGATTTGGACAAACTACTTTGTGATGTGTACATTCATCTCACACAGTTGAACCTTGCTTTCCATTGAGCAGTTTTGAAACCTTGATTTGGGGAATCTGCAAGTGGATTTTTGGAGCACTTTGGGGCCTTGGCTGGAAAGGAAATACATTCCCAAAAAACCTAGACAGAAGCATTCTCACAAACTACTTTGTGATGCATGCATTCATCTCATGGGGCTGAACCTTGCTTTTCATTGAGTAGTTTTGAAACACTCTTTTGTAGCATCTGCAAGTGGACATTTAGAGTGCTCTGAGGCCTACGGTGGATAAAGAAATATCTTCATATCATAGCTAGACAGAAGCTATCTGGGAAGCTTTCTATGTGTGATGTGTGCATTCATCTCACAGAGTTGAACCTTACTTTTCATTGAACAGTTTTGAAACACTCTTTCGGCAGAATCTACAAGTGGACCTTTGGAACGCTTTGAGGCCTACGGTGGAAAAGGAAATATCTTCACATAAGAACTAGACAGAAGTATACTGACAAATTTCTTTTTCATGAGCGCATTCATCTCACAGAGTTGAAAGTTAATATTCATTGGGCAGTTACGAAACACTCTTTTTGCAGAATCTGGGTGTCGACATTTGGAGCAGTTTGAGGCCTATCATGGAAAGGGAAATATCTTCATTTAAAAATTAGGTGGAGGCATTCTGAAAAACATCTTTGGGATGTGTGCATTCATCTCACAGAGTTGAACCTTCCTTTTGATAGACCAGCTTCGAAATGCTCTTTTAGTGGAACCTGGAAGTGGTCATTTGGAGCCTTTTGTGGCCTATTGCAGAAAAGGAAATATCTGCAAGTGGAGATTTGGAACGCTATGAAGCCTAAGGTGGAGAAGGAAATATCTTCACATAAACATTAGACAGAAGCATTTTGACAAACTTCTTTGTGATGGGTGCATTCATCTCACAGAGTTGAACCTTTCTTTTGATTAAGCAATGTTGAAACACTCTTTTTGTAGAATCTGCAAGTGGATATTTGTTGTGCTTTGAGGCATACGGTGGAAAAGGAAATATCTTCAAATAAAAACTAGACAGAAGCACTCTGAGAGCCTCCTTTGGGATGTGTGCATTTATCTCTCACCCTTGACCCTTACTTTTGATTGAGCATCTTCGAAAGACCACTTTTGTAATATATGCAAGTGGCCATTTGAAGTGCTTTGAGGCCTATGGTGGAAAAGAAAATATCTTCACATAAGAATGAGACAGAAGCATTCTGACAAATTTCTTTGTGGTGTGTGCATTAATCTCACAGAGTTAAGCCTTACTTTTATTTGAGCCATTTTGAAACACTTTTCGTAGAATCTGCAAGTGGACATGTGAAGCGCTTTGAGGCCTAGGGTGGAAAAAGAAATATATTCACATAAAAACTAGATGGAAGCATTCTGACAAACCACTTTCTGATGTGTGCATTCATCTCACAGAGTTGAACCTTTCTTTTGATTGAGCAGCTTTGAAACCCTCTTTTTGTAGAATTTGCATGTGAACATTTGAAGCGCTTAGAGGACTGTTGAGGAAAAGGAACTATCTTCGCATAAAACCTAGACAGAAGCATTCTGACAAACTTCTTTGTGATGTGTGCATTCATCTCACAGAGTGGATCCTTACTTTTCATTGAGCAGATTTGAAACACTCTTTTTGTAGAATCTGCAGGTGGATATTTGGAGGGCTTTGAGGCCTCTGGTGGATAACGAAATATCTCCACATAATAACTAGACAGAAGAATTCTCACAAACTTCTTTGTAATGTGAGCATTCATCTCACAGATTTGAACTGTTCTTTTGACTGAGCAGCTTTGAAACACTCTTTTTATGAAATCTGCAAGTGGACATTTGGATCGCTTTGAGGCCTCTGGTGGAAAAGGAAATATCTTCACAATAAAACTGGAGAGAAGCATTCTGACAAACTGCTTTGTGATGTGTACATTCATCTCACAGAGTTGAACCTTGCTTTACATTGAGCAGTTTGGAACACACTTTTTGTAGAATTTGAAAGTGGACCTTTGGGATTGCTTTGAGGCCTATGGTGGAAAAGGAAATATCTTCATATAAAGACTAGACAGAAGCATTGTGACAAACTCCTTTGTGATGTGTGCATTCAACTCACAGAGTTGAACTTTTCTTTTGACTGAGCAACTTTGAAACACTCTATCTGTAGAATTTCCCAGTGGATATTTGCAGTGGTTTGAGGCCTCTGACGGAAAGGGAAGTATCTTCACATAACAACTAGACAGAAGCACTCTGACTAAATTTTTGTGATGTGTCATTCTTCTCACAGAGTTGAACCTTACTTTTCATTGAGGAATTTTTAAATACTTTTTTGTAGAATCTGCAAGGTGACATTTGCAGCGCTTCAAGGCCTATCGTGGATCACGAAACGTCTTCATGTAACAACTAGGCAGAAGCACTATGAGAAACTCCAATGTGGTGTGTGCTTTCGTATCACACAGAGTTGAACTTTTCTTTTGATTGAGCAGCTTTGAAACATTCTTTTTGTAGAATCTGAAAGTGGACATTTGGAGCTGTTTGAGGCCTATGGTGGATAACGAAATATCTTCATATAATAATAACTAGAGAGAAGCATACTGAGAAGCTTCTTTGTGACGTGAGAATTCATCTCACAGATTTGAACCTTCGTTTGATTGAGTAGCTTTGAAGCACTCTTTCTGTAGAATCTGCAAATGGACATTTGGAGGGATTTGAGGCCTACAGTGGAAAAGGAAACGTCTTCACATAAAAAGGAGACAGAAGCATTCTCACAACATTCTTTGTGATATATGCATTCATCTCACAAAGCTGAACCTTACTTTTGATTGAGCAGTTTGGAGACCCCCTTTTTCTACTATCTGCAAGTGGACATTTGGAGTGCTTTGAGGCCTATGATGGAAAAGGAAATATCTTCCCTTAAGAAGTAGACAGAAGGATTCTGACAAATTTCTTTGTGATGTGTGCATTCATCTCACAGAGTTGAACCTTACTCTCGTTGAACAGTTTTGAAACACTGTTTTCGTAGAATCTGCAAGTGGACATTTTGAGCACTTGGAGGGCTATGGTGGTAAAGGAAATATCTTCCCATAAGAACTAGACACAAGCATTCTGACAAGCTCCTTTGTGATGTGGGCATTCGCCTCACAGAGTTGAAACTATCTTTTGATTGAGCAGCTTTGAAACACTCTTTCTGTAGAATCTGCAGGTAGGCATTTGGAAGGTTTGGGGCCTATGGTGGAAAAGGAAATATCTTCACACAAAAATTAGACAGAAGCATTCTGACAACCTTCTTTGTGATATGTGCATTTATCACACAGAGTGAAACCTTACTTTTTATTGGGCAGCTTTGAAACACCCTTTTTGAATGATCTGCATGTGGACATTTGGAGTGCTTTGAGGTCTATTGTGGCCAAGGAAATATCTTCACCTAAGAACTAGACAGAAGCGTTCTGAGAAATTTCTTGTGATATGTGTATTCATCTCACAGAGTTGAACCTTACTTTGGATTGACTAGTTTCGAAACACTCTTTCTGTAGAATCTGAAAGTGGACGGTTGGAGTGCTTTGAGGCCTATGGTGGAAAAGGAAATATCTTCACATTAAAACTAGACAGAAGGATTTGGACAAACTACTTTGTGATGTGTACATTCATCTCACAGAGTTAAGCCTTACTATCAATTGAGCCATTTTGAAACACTTTTCGTAGAATCTGCAAGTGGACATTTGAAGCGCTTTGAGGCCTAGGGTGGAAAAAGAAATATATTCACATAAAAACTAGACGGAGGCCTTCTGACAAACCTCTCTCTTATGTGTGCATTCATCTCACAGAGTTGAACCTTTCTTTTGATTGAGCAGCTTTGAAACCCTCTTTTTGTAGAATTTGCATGTGAACATTTGAAGCGCTTAGAGGCCTGTGGAGGAAAAGGAACTATCTTCACATAAAACCTAGACAGAAGCATTCTGACAAACTTCTTTGTGATGTGTGCATTCATCTCACAGAGTGGATCCTTACTTTTCATTGAGCAGTTTTGAAACACTCTTTTTGTAGAATCTGCAGGTGGATATTTGGAGGGCTTTGAGGCCTCTGGTGGATAACGAAATATCTCCACATAATAACTAGACAGAAGAATTCTCACAAACTTCTTTGTAATGTGAGCATTCATCTCACAGATTTGAACTGTTCTTTTGACTGAGCAGCTTTGAAACACTCTTTTTATGAAATCTGCAAGTGGACATTTGGATCGCTTTGAGGCCTCTGGTGGAAAAGGAAATATCTTCACAATAAAACTGGAGAGAAGCATTCTGACAAACTGCTTTGTGATGTGTACATTCATCTCACAGAGTTGAACCTTGCTTTACATTGAGCAGTTTGGAACACACTTTTTGTAGAATTTGAAAGTGGACCTTTGGGATTGCTTTGAGGCCTATGGTGGAAAAGGAAATATCTTCATATAAAGACTAGACAGAAGCATTGTGACAAACTCCTTTGTGATGTGTGCATTCAACTCACAGAGTTGAACTTTTCTTTTGACTGAGCAACTTTGAAACACTCTATCTGTAGAATTTCCCAGTGGATATTTGCAGTGGTTTGAGGCCTCTGACGGAAAGGGAAGTATCTTCACATAACAACTAGACAGAAGCACTCTGACTAAATTTTTGTGATGTGTCATTCTTCTCACAGAGTTGAACCTTACTTTTCATTGAGGAATTTTTAAATACTTTTTTGTAGAATCTGCAAGGTGACATTTGCAGCGCTTCAAGGCCTATCGTGGATCACGAAACGTCTTCATGTAACAACTAGGCAGAAGCACTATGAGAAACTCCAATGTGGTGTGTGCTTTCGTATCACACAGAGTTGAACTTTTCTTTTGATTGAGCAGCTTTGAAACATTCTTTTTGTAGAATCTGAAAGTGGACATTTGGAGCTGTTTGAGGCCTATGGTGGATAACGAAATATCTTCATATAATAATAACTAGAGAGAAGCATACTGAGAAG
This sequence comes from Pan paniscus, assembly GCF_029289425.2. Taxonomy (NCBI): domain Eukaryota; kingdom Metazoa; phylum Chordata; class Mammalia; order Primates; family Hominidae; genus Pan; species Pan paniscus. The sequence continues at coordinate 14,668,384 of NC_073273.2, forward strand.
CTTCTTTGTGACGTGAGAATTCATCTCACAGATTTGAACCTTCGTTTGATTGAGTAGCTTTGAAGCACTCTTTTTGTAGAATCTGCAAATGGACATTTGGAGGGGTTTGAGGCCTACAGTGGAAAAGGAAACGTCTTCACATAAAAAGGAGACAGAAGCATTCTCACAACATTCTTTGTGATATATGCATTCATCTCACAAAGCTGAACCTTACTTTTGATTGAGCAGTTTGGAGACCCCCTTTTTCTACTATCTGCAAGTGGACATTTGGAGTGCTTTGAGGCCTATGATGGAAAAGGAAATATCTTCCCTTAAGAAGTAGACAGAAGGATTCTGACAAATTTCTTTGTGATGTGTGCATTCATCTCACAGAGTTGAACCTTACTCTCGTTGAACAGTTTTGAAACACTGTTTTCGTAGAATCTGCAAGTGGACATTTTGAGCGCTTGGAGGTCTATGGTGGTAAAGGAAATATCTTCCCATAAGAACTAGACACAAGCATTCTGACAAGCTCCTTTGTGATGTGGGCATTTGCCTCACAGAGTTGAAACTATCTTTTGATTGAGCAGCTTTGAAACACTCTTTCTGTAGAATCTGCAGGTAGGCATTTGGAAGGTTTGGGGCCTATGGTGGAAAAGGAAATATCTTCACACAAAAATTAGACAGAAGCATTCTGACAACCTTCTTTGTGATATGTGCATTTATCACACAGAGTGAAACCTTACTTTTTATTGGGCAGCTTTGAAACACCCTTTTTGAATGATCTGCATGTGGACATTTGGAGTGCTTTGAGGTCTATTGTGGCCAAGGAAATATCTTCACCTAAGAACTAGACAGAAGCGTTCTGAGAAATTTCTTGTGATATGTGTATTCATCTCACAGAGTTGAACCTTACTTTGGATTGACTAGTTTCGAAACACTCTTTCTGTAGAATCTGAAAGTGGACGGTTGGAGTGCTTTGAGGCCTATGGTGGAAAAGGAAATATCTTCACATTAAAACTAGACAGAAGGATTTGGACAAACTACTTTGTGATGTGTACATTCATCTCACACAGTTGAACCTTGCTTTCCATTGAGCAGTTTTGAAACCTTGATTTGGGGAATCTGCAAGTGGATTTTTGGAGCACTTTGGGGCCTTGGCTGGAAAGGAAATACATTCCCAAAAAACCTAGACAGAAGCATTCTCACAAACTACTTTGTGATGCATGCATTCATCTCATGGGGCTGAACCTTGCTTTTCATTGAGTAGTTTTGAAACACTCTTTTGTAGCATCTGCAAGTGGACATTTAGAGTGCTCTGAGGCCTACGGTGGATAAAGAAATATCTTCATATCATAGCTAGACAGAAGCTATCTGGGAAGCTTTCTATGTGTGATGTGTGCATTCATCTCACAGAGTTGAACCTTACTTTTCATTGAACAGTTTTGAAACACTCTTTCGGCAGAATCTACAAGTGGACCTTTGGAACGCTTTGAGGCCTACGGTGGAAAAGGAAATATCTTCACATAAGAACTAGACAGAAGTATACTGACAAATTTCTTTTTCATGAGCGCATTCATCTCACAGAGTTGAAAGTTAATATTCATTGGGCAGTTACGAAACACTCTTTTTGCAGAATCTGGGTGTCGACATTTGGAGCAGTTTGAGGCCTATCATGGAAAGGGAAATATCTTCATTTAAAAATTAGGTGGAGGCATTCTGAAAAACATCTTTGGGATGTGTGCATTCATCTCACAGAGTTGAACCTTCCTTTTGATAGACCAGCTTCGAAATGCTCTTTTAGTGGAACCTGGAAGTGGTCATTTGGAGCCTTTTGTGGCCTATTGCAGAAAAGGAAATATCTGCAAGTGGAGATTTGGAACGCTATGAAGCCTAAGGTGGAGAAGGAAATATCTTCACATAAACATTAGACAGAAGCATTTTGACAAACTTCTTTGTGATGGGTGCATTCATCTCACAGAGTTGAACCTTTCTTTTGATTAAGCAATGTTGAAACACTCTTTTTGTAGAATCTGCAAGTGGATATTTGTTGTGCTTTGAGGCATACGGTGGAAAAGGAAATATCTTCAAATAAAAACTAGACAGAAGCACTCTGAGAGCCTCCTTTGGGATGTGTGCATTTATCTCTCACCCTTGACCCTTACTTTTGATTGAGCATCTTCGAAAGACCACTTTTGTAATATATGCAAGTGGCCATTTGAAGTGCTTTGAGGCCTATGGTGGAAAAGAAAATATCTTCACATAAGAATGAGACAGAAGCATTCTGACAAATTTCTTTGTGGTGTGTGCATTAATCTCACAGAGTTAAGCCTTACTTTTATTTGAGCCATTTTGAAACACTTTTCGTAGAATCTGCAAGTGGACATGTGAAGCGCTTTGAGGCCTAGGGTGGAAAAAGAAATATATTCACATAAAAACTAGATGGAAGCATTCTGACAAACCACTTTCTGATGTGTGCATTCATCTCACAGAGTTGAACCTTTCTTTTGATTGAGCAGCTTTGAAACCCTCTTTTTGTAGAATTTGCATGTGAACATTTGAAGCGCTTAGAGGACTGTTGAGGAAAAGGAACTATCTTCGCATAAAACCTAGACAGAAGCATTCTGACAAACTTCTTTGTGATGTGTGCATTCATCTCACAGAGTGGATCCTTACTTTTCATTGAGCAGATTTGAAACACTCTTTTTGTAGAATCTGCAGGTGGATATTTGGAGGGCTTTGAGGCCTCTGGTGGATAACGAAATATCTCCACATAATAACTAGACAGAAGAATTCTCACAAACTTCTTTGTAATGTGAGCATTCATCTCACAGATTTGAACTGTTCTTTTGACTGAGCAGCTTTGAAACACTCTTTTTATGAAATCTGCAAGTGGACATTTGGATCGCTTTGAGGCCTCTGGTGGAAAAGGAAATATCTTCACAATAAAACTGGAGAGAAGCATTCTGACAAACTGCTTTGTGATGTGTACATTCATCTCACAGAGTTGAACCTTGCTTTACATTGAGCAGTTTGGAACACACTTTTTGTAGAATTTGAAAGTGGACCTTTGGGATTGCTTTGAGGCCTATGGTGGAAAAGGAAATATCTTCATATAAAGACTAGACAGAAGCATTGTGACAAACTCCTTTGTGATGTGTGCATTCAACTCACACAGTTGAACTTTTCTTTTGACTGAGCAACTTTGAAACACTCTATCTGTAGAATTTCCCAGTGGATATTTGCAGTGGTTTGAGGCCTCTGACGGAAAGGGAAGTATCTTCACATAACAACTAGACAGAAGCACTCTGACTAAATTTTTGTGATGTGTCATTCTTCTCACAGAGTTGAACCTTACTTTTCATTGAGGAATTTTTAAATACTTTTTTGTAGAATCTGCAAGGTGACATTTGCAGCGCTTCAAGGCCTATCGTGGATCACGAAACGTCTTCATGTAACAACTAGGCAGAAGCACTATGAGAAACTCCAATGTGGTGTGTGCTTTCGTATCACACAGAGTTGAACTTTTCTTTTGATTGAGCAGCTTTGAAACATTCTTTTTGTAGAATCTGAAAGTGGACATTTGGAGCTGTTTGAGGCCTATGGTGGATAACGAAATATCTTCATATAATAATAACTAGAGAGAAGCATACTGAGAAGCTTCTTTGTGACGTGAGAATTCATCTCACAGATTTGAACCTTCGTTTGATTGAGTAGCTTTGAAGCACTCTTTCTGTAGAATCTGCAAATGGACATTTGGAGGGATTTGAGGCCTACAGTGGAAAAGGAAACGTCTTCACATAAAAAGGAGACAGAAGCATTCTCACAACATTCTTTGTGATATATGCATTCATCTCACAAAGCTGAACCTTACTTTTGATTGAGCAGTTTGGAGACCCCCTTTTTCTACTATCTGCAAGTGGACATTTGGAGTGCTTTGAGGCCTATGATGGAAAAGGAAATATCTTCCCTTAAGAAGTAGACAGAAGGATTCTGACAAATTTCTTTGTGATGTGTGCATTCATCTCACAGAGTTGAACCTTACTCTCGTTGAACAGTTTTGAAACACTGTTTTCGTAGAATCTGCAAGTGGACATTTTGAGCACTTGGAGGGCTATGGTGGTAAAGGAAATATCTTCCCATAAGAACTAGACACAAGCATTCTGACAAGCTCCTTTGTGATGTGGGCATTCGCCTCACAGAGTTGAAACTATCTTTTGATTGAGCAGCTTTGAAACACTCTTTCTGTAGAATCTGCAGGTAGGCATTTGGAAGGTTTGGGGCCTATGGTGGAAAAGGAAATATCTTCACACAAAAATTAGACAGAAGCATTCTGACAACCTTCTTTGTGATATGTGCATTTATCACACAGAGTGAAACCTTACTTTTTATTGGGCAGCTTTGAAACACCCTTTTTGAATGATCTGCATGTGGACATTTGGAGTGCTTTGAGGTCTATTGTGGCCAAGGAAATATCTTCACCTAAGAACTAGACAGAAGCGTTCTGAGAAATTTCTTGTGATATGTGTATTCATCTCACAGAGTTGAACCTTACTTTGGATTGACTAGTTTCGAAACACTCTTTCTGTAGAATCTGAAAGTGGACGGTTGGAGTGCTTTGAGGCCTATGGTGGAAAAGGAAATATCTTCACATTAAAACTAGACAGAAGGATTTGGACAAACTACTTTGTGATGTGTACATTCATCTCACAGAGTTAAGCCTTACTATCAATTGAGCCATTTTGAAACACTTTTCGTAGAATCTGCAAGTGGACATTTGAAGCGCTTTGAGGCCTAGGGTGGAAAAAGAAATATATTCACATAAAAACTAGACGGAGGCCTTCTGACAAACCTCTCTCTTATGTGTGCATTCATCTCACAGAGTTGAACCTTTCTTTTGATTGAGCAGCTTTGAAACCCTCTTTTTGTAGAATTTGCATGTGAACATTTGAAGCGCTTAGAGGCCTGTGGAGGAAAAGGAACTATCTTCACATAAAACCTAGACAGAAGCATTCTGACAAACTTCTTTGTGATGTGTGCATTCATCTCACAGAGTGGATCCTTACTTTTCATTGAGCAGTTTTGAAACACTCTTTTTGTAGAATCTGCAGGTGGATATTTGGAGGGCTTTGAGGCCTCTGGTGGATAACGAAATATCTCCACATAATAACTAGACAGAAGAATTCTCACAAACTTCTTTGTAATGTGAGCATTCATCTCACAGATTTGAACTGTTCTTTTGACTGAGCAGCTTTGAAACACTCTTTTTATGAAATCTGCAAGTGGACATTTGGATCGCTTTGAGGCCTCTGGTGGAAAAGGAAATATCTTCACAATAAAACTGGAGAGAAGCATTCTGACAAACTGCTTTGTGATGTGTACATTCATCTCACAGAGTTGAACCTTGCTTTACATTGAGCAGTTTGGAACACACTTTTTGTAGAATTTGAAAGTGGACCTTTGGGATTGCTTTGAGGCCTATGGTGGAAAAGGAAATATCTTCATATAAAGACTAGACAGAAGCATTGTGACAAACTCCTTTGTGATGTGTGCATTCAACTCACAGAGTTGAACTTTTCTTTTGACTGAGCAACTTTGAAACACTCTATCTGTAGAATTTCCCAGTGGATATTTGCAGTGGTTTGAGGCCTCTGACGGAAAGGGAAGTATCTTCACATAACAACTAGACAGAAGCACTCTGACTAAATTTTTGTGATGTGTCATTCTTCTCACAGAGTTGAACCTTACTTTTCATTGAGGAATTTTTAAATACTTTTTTGTAGAATCTGCAAGGTGACATTTGCAGCGCTTCAAGGCCTATCGTGGATCACGAAACGTCTTCATGTAACAACTAGGCAGAAGCACTATGAGAAACTCCAATGTGGTGTGTGCTTTCGTATCACACAGAGTTGAACTTTTCTTTTGATTGAGCAGCTTTGAAACATTCTTTTTGTAGAATCTGAAAGTGGACATTTGGAGCTGTTTGAGGCCTATGGTGGATAACGAAATATCTTCATATAATAATAACTAGAGAGAAGCATACTGAGAAGCTTCTTTGTGACGTGAGAATTCATCTCACAGATTTGAACCTTCGTTTGATTGAGTAGCTTTGAAGCACTCTTTTTGTAGAATCTGCAAATGGACATTTGGAGGGGTTTGAGGCCTACAGTGGAAAAGGAAACGTCTTCACATAAAAAGGAGACAGAAGCATTCTCACAACATTCTTTGTGATATATGCATTCATCTCACAAAGCTGAACCTTACTTTTGATTGAGCAGTTTGGAGACCCCCTTTTTCTACTATCTGCAAGTGGACATTTGGAGTGCTTTGAGGCCTATGATGGAAAAGGAAATATCTTCCCTTAAGAAGTAGACAGAAGGATTCTGACAAATTTCTTTGTGATGTGTGCATTCATCTCACAGAGTTGAACCTTACTCTCGTTGAACAGTTTTGAAACACTGTTTTCGTAGAATCTGCAAGTGGACATTTTGAGCGCTTGGAGGTCTATGGTGGTAAAGGAAATATCTTCCCATAAGAACTAGACACAAGCATTCTGACAAGCTCCTTTGTGATGTGGGCATTTGCCTCACAGAGTTGAAACTATCTTTTGATTGAGCAGCTTTGAAACACTCTTTCTGTAGAATCTGCAGGTAGGCATTTGGAAGGTTTGGGGCCTATGGTGGAAAAGGAAATATCTTCACACAAAAATTAGACAGAAGCATTCTGACAACCTTCTTTGTGATATGTGCATTTATCACACAGAGTGAAACCTTACTTTTTATTGGGCAGCTTTGAAACACCCTTTTTGAATGATCTGCATGTGGACATTTGGAGTGCTTTGAGGTCTATTGTGGCCAAGGAAATATCTTCACCTAAGAACTAGACAGAAGCGTTCTGAGAAATTTCTTGTGATATGTGTATTCATCTCACAGAGTTGAACCTTAATTTGGATTGACTAGTTTCGAAACACTCTTTCTGTAGAATCTGAAAGTGGACGGTTGGAGTGCTTTGAGGCCTATGGTGGAAAAGGAAATATCTTCACATTAAAACTAGACAGAAGGATTTGGACAAACTACTTTGTGATGTGTACATTCATCTCACACAGTTGAACCTTGCTTTCCATTGAGCAGTTTTGAAACCTTCCTTTGGGGAATCTGCAAGTGGATTTTTGGAGCACTTTGGGGCCTTGGCTGGAAAGGAAATACATTCCCAAAAAACCTAGACAGAAGCATTCTCACAAACTACTTTGTGATGCATGCATTCATCTCATGGGGCTGAACCTTGCTTTTCATTGAGTAGTTTTGAAACACTCTTTTGTAGCATCTGCAAGTGGACATTTAGAGTGCTCTGAGGCCTACGGTGGATAAAGAAATATCTTCATATCATAGCTAGACAGAAGCTATCTGGGAAGCTTTCTATGTGTGATGTGTGCATTCATCTCACAGAGTTGAACCTTACTTTTCATTGAACAGTTTTGAAACACTCTTTCGGCAGAATCTACAAGTGGACCTTTGGAACGCTTTGAGGCCTACGGTGGAAAAGGAAATATCTTCACATAAGAACTAGACAGAAGTATACTGACAAATTTCTTTTTCATGAGCGCATTCATCTCACAGAGTTGAAAGTTAATATTCATTGGGCAGTTACGAAACACTCTTTTTGCAGAATCTGGGTGTCGACATTTGGAGCAGTTTGAGGCCTATCATGGAAAGGGAAATATCTTCATTTAAAAATTAGGTGGAGGCATTCTGAAAAACATCTTTGGGATGTGTGCATTCATCTCACAGAGTTGAACCTTCCTTTTGATAGACCAGCTTCGAAATGCTCTTTTAGTGGAACCTGGAAGTGGACATTTGGAGCCTTTTGTGGCCTATTGCAGAAAAGGAAATATCTGCAAGTGGAGATTTGGAACGCTATGAAGCCTAAGGTGGAGAAGGAAATATCTTCACATAAACATTAGACAGAAGCATTTTGACAAACTTCTTTGTGATGGGTGCATTCATCTCACAGAGTTGAACCTTTCTTTTGATTAAGCAATGTTGAAACACTCTTTTTGTAGAATCTGCAAGTGGATATTTGTTGTGCTTTGAGGCATACGGTGGAAAAGGAAATATCTTCAAATAAAAACTAGACAGAAGCACTCTGAGAGCCTCCTTTGGGATGTGTGCATTTATCTCTCACCCTTGACCCTTACTTTTGATTGAGCATCTTCGAAAGACCACTTTTGTAATATATGCAAGTGGCCATTTGAAGTGCTTTGAGGCCTATGGTGGAAAAGAAAATATCTTCACATAAGAATGAGACAGAAGCATTCTGACAAATTTCTTTGTGGTGTGTGCATTAATCTCACAGAGTTAAGCCTTACTTTCATTTGAGCCATTTTGAAACACTTTTCGTAGAATCTGCAAGTGGACATGTGAAGCGCTTTGAGGCCTAGGGTGGAAAAAGAAATATATTCACATAAAAACTAGACGGAAGCATTCTGACAAACCACTTTCTGATGTGTGCATTCATCTCACAGAGTTGAACCTTTCTTTTGATTGAGCAGCTTTGAAACCCTCTTTTTGTAGAATTTGCATGTGAACATTTGAAGGGCTTAGAGGACTGTTGAGGAAAAGGAACTATCTTCGCATAAAACCTAGACAGAAGCATTCTGACAAACTTCTTTGTGATGTGTGCATTCATCTCACAGAGTGGATCCTTACTTTTCATTGAGCAGATTTGAAACACTCTTTTTGTAGAATCTGCAGGTGGATATTTGGAGGGCTTTGAGGCCTCTGGTGGATAACGAAATATCTCCACATAATAACTAGACAGAAGAATTCTCACAAACTTCTTTGTAATGTGAGCATTCATCTCACAGATTTGAACTGTTCTTTTGACTGAGCAGCTTTGAAACACTCTTTTTATGAAATCTGCAAGTGGACATTTGGATCGCTTTGAGGCCTCTGGTGGAAAAGGAAATATCTTCACAATAAAACTGGAGAGAAGCATTCTGACAAACTGCTTTGTGATGTGTACATTCATCTCACAGAGTTGAACCTTGCTTTACATTGAGCAGTTTGGAACACACTTTTTGTAGAATTTGAAAGTGGACCTTTGGGATTGCTTTGAGGCCTATGGTGGAAAAGGAAATATCTTCATATAAAGACTAGACAGAAGCATTGTGACAAACTCCTTTGTGATGTGTGCATTCAACTCACAGAGTTGAACTTTTCTTTTGACTGAGCAACTTTGAAACACTCTATCTGTAGAATTTCCCAGTGGATATTTGCAGTGGTTTGAGGCCTCTGACGGAAAGGGAAGTATCTTCACATAACAACTAGACAGAAGCACTCTGACTAAATTTTTGTGATGTGTCATTCTTCTCACAGAGTTGAACCTTACTTTTCATTGAGGAATTTTTAAATACTTTTTTGTAGAATCTGCAAGGTGACATTTGCAGCGCTTCAAGGCCTATCGTGGATCACGAAACGTCTTCATGTAACAACTAGGCAGAAGCACTATGAGAAACTCCAATGTGGTGTGTGCTTTCGTATCACACAGAGTTGAACTTTTCTTTTGATTGAGCAGCTTTGAAACATTCTTTTTGTAGAATCTGAAAGTGGACATTTGGAGCTGTTTGAGGCCTATGGTGGATAACGAAATATCTTCATATAATAATAACTAGAGAGAAGCATACTGAGAAGCTTCTTTGTGACGTGAGAATTCATCTCACAGATTTGAACCTTCGTTTGATTGAGTAGCTTTGAAGCACTCTTTTTGTAGAATCTGCAAATGGACATTTGGAGGGGTTTGAGGCCTACAGTGGAAAAGGAAACGTCTTCACATAAAAAGGAGACAGAAGCATTCTCCCAACATTCTTTGTGATATATGCATTCATCTCACAAAGCTGAACCTTACTTTTGATTGAGCAGTTTGGAGACCCCCTTTTTCTACTATCTGCAAGTGGACATTTGGAGTGCTTTGAGGCCTATGATGGAAAAGGAAATATCTTCCCTTAAGAAGTAGACAGAAGGATTCTGACAAATTTCTTTGTGATGTGTGCATTCATCTCACAGAGTTGAACCTTACTCTCGTTGAACAGTTTTGAAGCACTGTTTTCGTAGAATCTGCAAGTGGACATTTTGAGCGCTTGGAGGGCTATGGTGGTAAAGGAAATATCTTCCCATAAGAACTAGACACAAGCATTCTGACAAGCTCCTTTGTGATGTGGGCATTCGCCTCACAGAGTTGAAACTATCTTTTGATTGAGCAGCTTTGAAACACTCTTTCTGTAGAATCTGCAGGTAGGCATTTGGAAGGTTTGGGGCCTATGGTGGAAAAGGAAATATCTTCACACAAAAATTAGACAGAAGCATTCTGACAACCTTCTTTGTGATATGTGCATTTATCATACAGAGTGAAACCTTACTTTTTATTGGGCAGCTTTGAAACACCCTTTTTGAATGATCTGCATGTGGACATTTGGAGTGCTTTGAGGTCTATTGTGGCCAAGGAAATATCTTCACCTAAGAACTAGACAGAAGCGTTCTGAGAAATTTCTTGTGATATGTGTATTCATCTCACAGAGTTGAACCTTACTTTGGATTGACTAGTTTCGAAACACTCTTTCTGTAGAATCTGAAAGTGGACGGTTGGAGTGCTTTGAGGCCTATGGTGGAAAAGGAAATATCTTCACATTAAAACTAGACAGAAGGATTTGGACAAACTACTTTGTGATGTGTACATTCATCTCACACAGTTGAACCTTGCTTTCCATTGAGCAGTTTTGAAACCTTGATTTGGGGAATCTGCAAGTGGATTTTTGGAGCACTTTGGGGCCTTGGCTGGAAAGGAAATACATTCCCAAAAAACCTAGACAGAAGCATTCTCACAAACTACTTTGTGATGCATGCATTCATCTCATAGGGCTGAACCTTGCTTTTCATTGAGTAGTTTTGAAACACTCTTTTGTAGCGTCTGCAAGTGGACATTTAGAGTGCTCTGAGGCCTACGGTGGATAAAGAAATATCTTCATATCATAGCTAGACAGAAGCTATCTGGGAAGCTTTCTATGTGTGATGTGTGCATTCATCTCACTGAGTTGAAACTTACTTTTCATTGAACAGTTTTGAAACACTCTTTCGGCAGAATCTACAAGTGGACCTTTGGAACGCTTTGAGGCCTACGGTGGAAAAGGAAATATCTTCACATAAGAACTAGACAGAAGTATACTGACAAATTTCTTTTTCATGAGCGCATTCATCTCACAGAGTTGAAAGTTAATATTCATTGGGCAGTTACGAAACACTCTTTTTGCAGAATCTGGGTGTCGACATTTGGAGCAGTTTGAGGCCTATCATGGAAAGGGAAATATCTTCATTTAAAAATTAGGTGGAGGCATTCTGAAAAACATCTTTGGGATGTGTGCATTCATCTCACAGAGTTGAACCTTCCTTTTGATAGACCAGCTTCGAAATGCTCTTTTAGTGGAACCTGGAAGTGGACATTTGGAGCCTTTTGTGGCCTATTGCAGAAAAGGAAATATCTGCAAGTGGAGATTTGGAACGCTATGAAGCCTAAGGTGGAGAAGGAAATATCTTCACATAAACATTAGACAGAAGCATTTTGACAAACTTCTTTGTGATGGGTGCATTCATCTCACAGAGTTGAACCTTTCTTTTGATTAAGCAATGTTGAAACACTCTTTTTGTAGAATCTGCAAGTGGATATTTGTTGTGCTTTGAGGCATACGGTGGAAAAGGAAATATCTTCAAATAAAAACTAGACAGAAGCACTCTGAGAGCCTCCTTTGGGATGTGTGCATTTATCTCTCACCCTTGACCCTTACTTTTGATTGAGCATCTTCGAAAGACCACTTTTGTAATATATGCAAGTGGCCATTTGAAGTGCTTTGAGGCCTATGGTGGAAAAGAAAATATCTTCACATAAGAATGAGACAGAAGCATTCTGACAAATTTCTTTGTGGTGTGTGCATTAATCTCACAGAGTTAAGCCTTACTTTCATTTGAGCCATTTTGAAACACTTTTCGTAGAATCTGCAAGTGGACATGTGAAGCGCTTTGAGGCCTAGGGTGGAAAAAGAAATATATTCACATAAAAACTAGACGGAGGCCTTCTGACAAACCTCTCTCTTATGTGTGCATTCATCTCACAGAGTTGAACCTTTCTTTTGATTGAGCAGCTTTGAAACCCTCTTTTTGTAGAATTTGCATGTGAACATTTGAAGCGCTTAGAGGACTGTTGAGGAAAAGGAACTATCTTCGCATAAAACCTAGACAGAAGCATTCTGACAAACTTCTTTGTGATGTGTGCATTCATCTCACAGAGTGGATCCTTACTTTTCATTGAGCAGATTTGAAACACTCTTTTTGTAGAATCTGCAGGTGGATATTTGGAGGGCTTTGAGGCCTCTGGTGGATAACGAAATATCTCCACATAATAACTAGACAGAAGAATTCTCACAAACTTCTTTGTAATGTGAGCATTCATCTCACAGATTTGAACTGTTCTTTTGACTGAGCAGCTTTGAAACACTCTTTTTATGAAATCTGCAAGTGGACATTTGGATCGCTTTGAGGCCTCTGGTGGAAAAGGAAATATCTTCACAATAAAACTGGAGAGAAGCATTCTGACAAACTGCTTTGTGATGTGTACATTCATCTCACAGAGTTGAACCTTGCTTTACATTGAGCAGTTTGGAACACACTTTTTGTAGAATTTGAAAGTGGACCTTTGGGATTGCTTTGAGGCCTATGGTGGAAAAGGAAATATCTTCATATAAAGACTAGACAGAAGCATTGTGACAAACTCCTTTGTGATGTGTGCATTCAACTCACAGAGTTGAACTTTTCTTTTGACTGAGCAACTTTGAAACACTCTATCTGTAGAATTTCCCAGTGGATATTTGCAGTGGTTTGAGGCCTCTGACGGAAAGGGAAGTATCTTCACATAACAACTAGACAGAAGCACTCTGACTAAATTTTTGTGATGTGTCATTCTTCTCACAGAGTTGAACCTTACTTTTCATTGAGGAATTTTTAAATACTTTTTTGTAGAATCTGCAAGGTGACATTTGCAGCGCTTCAAGGCCTATCGTGGATCACGAAACGTCTTCATGTAACAACTAGGCAGAAGCACTATGAGAAACTCCAATGTGGTGTGTGCTTTCGTATCACACAGAGTTGAACTTTTCTTTTGATTGAGCAGCTTTGAAACATTCTTTTTGTAGAATCTGAAAGTGGACATTTGGAGCTGTTTGAGGCCTATGGTGGATAACGAAATATCTTCATATAATAATAACTAGAGAGAAGCATACTGAGAAGCTTCTTTGTGACGTGAGAATTCATCTCACAGATTTGAACCTTCGTTTGATTGAGTAGCTTTGAAGCACTCTTTCTGCAGAATCTGCAAATGGACATTTGGAGGGATTTGAGGCCTACAGTGGAAAAGGAAACGTCTTCACATAAAAAGGAGACAGAAGCATTCTCACAACATTCTTTGTGATATATGCATTCATCTCACAAAGCTGAACCTTACTTTTGATTGAGCAGTTTGGAGACCCCCTTTTTCTACTATCTGCAAGTGGACATTTGGAGTGCTTTGAGGCCTATGATGGAAAAGGAAATATCTTCCCTTAAGAAGTAGACAGAAGGATTCTGACAAATTTCTTTGTGATGTGTGCATTCATCTCACAGAGTTGAACCTTACTCTCGTTGAACAGTTTTGAAACACTGTTTTCGTAGAATCTGCAAGTGGACATTTTGAGCGCTTGGAGGGCTATGGTGGTAAAGGAAATATCTTCCCATAAGAACTAGACACAAGCATTCTGACAAGCTCCTTTGTGATGTGGGCATTCGCCTCACAGAGTTGAAACTATCTTTTGATTGAGCAGCTTTGAAACACTCTTTCTGTAGAATCTGCAGGTAGGCATTTGGAAGGTTTGGGGCCTACGGTGGAAAAGGAAATATCTTCACACAAAAATTAGACAGAAGCATTCTGACAACCTTCTTTGTGATATGTGCATTTATCACACAGAGTGAAACCTTACTTTTTATTGGGCAGCTTTGAAACACCCTTTTTGAATGATCTGCATGTGGACATTTGGAGTGCTTTGAGGTCTATTGTGGCCAAGGAAATATCTTCACCTAAGAACTAGACAGAAGCGTTCTGAGAAATTTCTTGTGATATGTGTATTCATCTCACAGAGTTGAACCTTACTTTGGATTGACTAGTTTCGAAACACTCTTTCTGTAGAATCTGAAAGTGGACGGTTGGAGTGCTTTGAGGCCTATGGTGGAAAAGGAAATATCTTCACATTAAAACTAGACAGAAGGATTTGGACAAACTACTTTGTGATGTGTACATTCATCTCACAGAGTTAAGCCTTACTATCAATTGAGCCATTTTGAAACACTTTTCGTAGAATCTGCAAGTGGACATTTGAAGCGCTTTGAGGCCTAGGGTGGAAAAAGAAATATATTCACATAAAAACTAGACGGAGGCCTTCTGACAAACCTCTCTCTTATGTGTGCATTCATCTCACAGAGTTGAACCTTTCTTTTGATTGAGCAGCTTTGAAACCCTCTTTTTGTAGAATTTGCATGTGAACATTTGAAGCGCTTAGAGGCCTGTGGAGGAAAAGGAACTATCTTCACATAAAACCTAGACAGAAGCATTCTGACAAACTTCTTTGTGATGTGTGCATTCATCTCACAGAGTGGATCCTTACTTTTCATTGAGCAGTTTTGAAACACTGTTTTTGTGGAATCTGCAGGTGGATATTTGGAGGGCTTTGAGGCCTCTGGTGGATAACGAAATATCTCCACATAATAACTAGACAGAAGAATTCTCACAAACTTCTTTGTAATGTGAGCATTCATCTCACAGATTTGAACTGTTCTTTTGACTGAGCAGCTTTGAAACACTCTTTTTATGAAATCTGCAAGTGGACATTTGGATCGCTTTGAGGCCTCTGGTGGAAAAGGAAATATCTTCACAATAAAACTGGAGAGAAGCATTCTGACAAACTGCTTTGTGATGTGTACATTCATCTCACAGAGTTGAACCTTGCTTTACATTGAGCAGTTTGGAACACACTTTTTGTAGAATTTGAAAGTGGACCTTTGGGATTGCTTTGAGGCCTATGGTGGAAAAGGAAATATCTTCATATAAAGACTAGACAGAAGCATTGTGACAAACTCCTTTGTGATGTGTGCATTCAACTCACAGAGTTGAACTTTTCTTTTGACTGAGCAACTTTGAAACACTCTATCTGTAGAATTTCCCAGTGGATATTTGCAGTGGTTTGAGGCCTCTGACGGAAAGGGAAGTATCTTCACATAACAACTAGACAGAAGCACTCTGACTAAATTTTTGTGACGTGTCATTCTTCTCACAGAGATGAACCTTACTTTTCATTGAGGAATTTTTAAATACTTTTTTGTAGATTCTGCAAGGTGACATTTGCAGCGCATCACGGCCTATCGTGGATCACGAAACGTCTTCATGTAACAACTAGGCAGAAGCACTATGAGAAACTCCAATGTGGTGTGTGCTTTCGTATCACACAGAGTTGAACTTTTCTTTTGATTGAGCAGCTTTGAAACATTCTTTTTGTAGAATCTGAAAGTGGACATTTGGGGCTCTTTGAGGCCTATGGTGGATAACGAAATATCTTCATATAATAATAACTAGAGAGAAGCATACTGAGAAGCTTCTTTGTGACGTGAGAATTCATCTCACAGATTTGAACCTTCGTTTGATTGAGTAGCTTTGAAGCACTCTTTTTGTAGAATCTGCAAATGGACATTTGGAGGGGTTTGAGTCCTACAGTGGAAAAGGAAACGTCTTCACATAAAAAGGAGACAGAAGCATTCTCACAACATTCTTTTTGATATATACATTCATCTCACAAAGCTGAACCTTACTTTTGATTGAGCAGTTTGGAGACCTCCTTTTTCTACTATCTGCAAGTGGACATTTGGAGTGCTTTGAGGCCTATGATGGAAAAGGAAATATCTTCCCTTAAGAAGTAGACAGAAGGATTCTGACAAATTTCTTTGTGATGTGTGCATTCATCTCACAGAGTTGAACCTTACTCTCGTTGAACAGTTTTGAAACACTGTTTTCGTAGAATCTGCAAGTGGACATTTTGAGCGCTTGGAGGGCTATGGTGGTAAAGGAAATATCTTCCCATAAGAACTAGACACAAGCATTCTGACAAGCTCCTTTGTGATGTGGGCATTCGCCTCACAGAGTTGAAACTATCTTTTGATTGAGCAGCTTTGAAACACTCTTTCTGTAAAATCTGCAGGTAGGCATTTGGAAGGTTTGGGGCCTATGGTGGAAAAGGAAATATCTTCACACAAAAATTAGACAGAAGCATTCTGACAACCTTCTTTGTGATATGTGCATTTATCACACAGAGTGAAACCTTACTTTTAATTGGGCATCTTTGAAACACCCTTTTTGAATGATCTGCATGTGGACATTTGGAGTGCTTTGAGGTCTATTGTGGCCAAAGAAATATCTTCACCTAAGAACTAGACAGAAGCGTTCTGAGAAATTTTTTGTGATATGTGTATTCATCTCACAGAGTTGAACTTTACTTTGGATTGACTAGTTTCGAAACACTCTTTCTGTAGAATCTGAAAGTGGACGTTTGGAGTGCTTTGAGGCCTATGGTGGAAAAGGAAATATCTTCACATTAAAACTAGACAGAAGGATTTGGACAAACTACTTTGTGGTGTGTACATTCATCTCACAGAGTTGAACCTTACTTTCCATTGAGCAGTTTTGAAACCTTCCTTTGGGGAATCTGCAAGTGGATTTTTGGAGCACTTTGGGGCCTTGGCTGGAAAGGAAATACATTCACAAAAAACCAAGACAGAAGCATTCTCACAAACAACTTTGTGATGCATGCATTCATCTCACGGGGCTGAACATTGCTTTTCATTGAGTAATTTAGAAACACTCTTTTGTAGCATCTGCAAGTGGACATTTAGAGTGCTCTGAGGCCTACGGTGGATAACGACATATCTTCATATCATAGCTAGACAGAAGCTATCTCGGAAGCTTTCTATGTGTGATGTGTGCATTCATCTCACAGAGTTGAACCTTACTTTTCATTGAACAGTTTTGAAACACTCTTTTGGCAGCAACTACAAGTGGACCTTTGGAACGCTTTGAGGCCTACGGTGGAAAAGGAAATATCTTCACATAAGAACTAGACAGAAGTATACTGACAAATTCCTTTTTCATTTGCGCATTCATCTCACAGAGTTGAAAGTTAATTTTTGTTAGGCAGTTACGAAACACTCTTTTTGTAGAATCTGGGTGTCGACATTTGGAGCAGTTTGAGGCCAATCATGGAAAGGGAAATATCTTCATATAAAAATTAGATGGAGACATTCTGAAAAACATCTTTGGGATGTGTGCATTCATCTCACAGAGCTGAACCTTTCTTTTGATGGACCAGCTTCGAAATGCTCTTTTAGTGGAACCTGGAAGTGGACATTTGGATCCTTTTGTGGCCTATTGCAGAAAAGGAAATATCTGCAAGTGGAGATTTGGAACGCTATGAAGCCTAAGGTGGAGAAGGAAATATCTTCACATAAACATTAGACAGAAGCATTTTGACAAACTTCTTTGTGATGTGTGCATTCATCTCACAGAGTTGAACCTTTCTTTTGATTAAGCAATGTTGAAACACTCTTTTTGTAGAATCTGCAAGTGGATATTTGTTGTGCTTTGAGGCATACGGTGGAAAAGGAAATATCTTCAAATAAAAACTAGACAGAAGCACTCTGAGAGCCTCCTTTGGGATGTGTGCATTTATCTCTCACTCTTGACCCTTACTTTTGATTGAGCATCTTCGAAAGACCACTTTTGTAATATATGCAAGTGGCCATTTGAAGTGCTTTGAGGCCTATGGTGGAAAAGAAAATATCTTCACATAAGAATGAGGCAGAAGCATTCTGACAAATTTCTTTGTGGTGTGTGCATTAATCTCACAGAGTTAAGCCTTACTTTCAATTAAGCCATTTTGAAACACTTTTCGTAGAATCTGCAAGTGGACATGTGAAGCGCTTTGAGGCCTAGGGTGGAAAAAGAAATATATTCACATAAAAACTAGATGGAAGCATTCTGACAAACCACTTTCTGATGTGTGCATTCATCTCACAGAGTTGAACCTTTCTTTTGATTGAGCAGCTTTGAAACCCTCTTTTTGTAGAATTTGCATGTGAACATTTGAAGCGCTTAGAGGACTGTTGAGGAAAAGGAACTATCTTCGCATAAAACCTAGACAGAAGCATTCTGACAAACTTCTTTGTGATGTGTGCATTCATCTCACAGAGTGGATCCTTACTTTTCATTGAGCAGATTTGAAACACTCTTTTTGTAGAATCTGCAGGTGGATATTTGGAGGGCTTTGAGGCCTCTGGTGGATAACGAAATATCTCCACATAATAACTAGACAGAAGAATTCTCACAAACTTCTTTGTAATGTGAGCATTCATCTCACAGATTTGAACTGTTCTTTTGACTGAGCAGCTTTGAAACACTCTTTTTATGAAATCTGCAAGTGGACATTTGGATCGCTTTGAGGCCTCTGGTGGAAAAGGAAATATCTTCACAATAAAACTGGAGAGAAGCATTCTGACAAACTGCTTTGTGATGTGTATATTCATCTCACAGTGTTGAACCTTGCTTTACATTGAGCAGTTTGGAACACAATTTTTGCAGAATTTGAAAGTGGGCCTTTTGGATTGCTTTGAGGCCTATGGTGGAAAAGGAAATATCTTCATATAAAGACTAGACAGAAGCATTGTGACAAACTCCTTTGTGATGTGTGCATTCAACTCACAGAGTTGAACTTTTCTTTTGACTGAGCAACTTTGAAACACTCTATCTGTAGAATTTCCCAGTGGATATTTGCAGTGGTTTGAGGCCTCTGACGGAAAGGGAAGTATCTTCACATAACAACTAGACAGAAGCACTCTGACTAAATTTTTGTGATGTGTCATTCTTCTCACAGAGATGAACCTTACTTTTCATTCAGGAATTTTTAAATACTTTTTTGTAGAATCTGCAAGGTGACATTTGCAGCGCTTCAAGGCCTCTCGTGGATCACGAAACGTCTTCATGTAACAACTAGGCAGAAGCACTATGAGAAACTCCAATGTGGTGTGTGCTTTCGTATCACACAGAGTTGAACTTTTCTTTTGATTGAGCAGCCTTGAAACAATCTTTTTGTAGAATCTGAAAGTGGACATTTGGAGCTCTTTGAGACCTATGGTGGATAACAAAGTATCTTCATGTAATAACTAGAGAGAAGCATACTGAGAAGCTTCTTTGTGACGTGAGAATTCATCTCACAGATTTGAACCTTCGTTTGATTGAGTAGCTTTGAAGCACTCTTTTTGTAGAATCTGCAAATGGACATTTGGGGCGGTTTGAGGCCTACAGTGGAAAAGGAAACGTCTTCACTTCAAAAGGAGACAGAAGCATTCTCACAACATTCTTTGTGATATATGCATTCATCTCACAAAGCTGAACCTTACTTTTGATTGAGCAGTTTGGAAACCCCCTTTTTCTACTATCTGCAAGTGGACATTTGGAGTGCTTTGAGGCCTATGGTGGAAAAGGAAATATCTTCCCTTAAGAAGTTGACAGAAGGATTCTGACAAATTTCTTTGTGATGTGTGCATTCATCTCACAGAGTTGAACCTCACTCTCGTTGAACAGTTTTGAAACACTGTTTTCGTAGAATCTGCAAGTGGACATTTTGAGCGCTTGGAGGGCTATGGTGGTAAAGGAAATATCTTCCCATAAGAACTAGACACAAGCATTCTGACAAGCTCCTTTGTGATGTGGGCATTCGCCTCACAGAGTTGAAACTATCTTTTGATTGAGCAGCTTTGAAACACTCTTTCTGTAGAATCTGCAGGTAGGCATTTGGAAGGTTTGGTGCCGATGGTGGAAAAGGAAATATTTCACACAAAAATTAGACAGAAGCATTCTGACAACCTTCTTTGTGATATGTGCATTTATCACAGAGAGTGAAACCTTACTTTTTATTGGGCAGCTTTGTAACACCCTTTTTGAATGATCTGCATGTGGACATTTGGAGTGCTTTGAGGTCTATTGTGGCCAAGGAAATATCTTCACCTAAGAACTAGTCAGAAGCGTTCTGAGAAATTTCTTGTGATATGTGTATTCATCTCACAGAGTTGAACCTTACTTTGGATTGACTAGTTTCGAAACACTCTTTCTGTAGAATCTGAAAGTGGACGTTTGGAGTGCTTTGAGGCCTATGGTGGAAAAGGAAATATCTTCACATTAAAACTAGACAGAAGGATTTGGACAAACTACTTTGTGATGTGTACATTCATCTCACAGAGTTGAACCTTACTTTCCATTGAGCAGTTTTGAAACCTTCCTTTGGGGAATCTGCAAGTGGATTTTTGGAGCACTTTGGGGCCTTGGCTGGAAAGGAAATACATTCACAAAAAACCAAGACAGAAGCATTCTCACAAACTACTTTGTGATGCATGCATTCATCTCACGGGGCTGAACATTGCTTTTCATTGAGTAGTTTTGAAACACTCTTTTGTAGCATCTGCAAGTGGACATTTAGAGTGCTCTGAGGCCTACGGTGGATAACGACATATCTTCATATCATAGCTAGACAGAAGCTATCTCGGAAGCTTTCTATGTGTGATGTGTGCATTCATCTCACAGAGTTGAACCTTACTTTTCATTGAACAGTTTTGAAACACTCTTTTGGCAGCATCTACAAGTGGACCTTTGGAACGCTTTGAGGCCTACGGTGGAAAAGGAAATATCTTCACATAAGAACTAGACAGAAGTATACTGACAAATTCCTTTTTCATGTGCGCATTCATCTCACAGAGTTGAAAGTTAATTTTTGTTGGGCAGTTACGAAACACTCTTTTTGTAGAATCTGGGTGTCGACATTTGGAGCAGTTTGAGGCCAATCATGGAAAGGGAAATATCTTCATATAAAAATTAGATGGAGGCATTCTGAAAAACATCTTTGGGATGTGTGTATTCATCTCACAGAGTTGAACCTTTCTTTTGATTGACCAGCTTCGAAATGCTCTTTTAGTGGAACCTGCAAGTGGACATTTGGAGCCTTTTGTGTCCTATTGCAGAAAAGGAAATATCTGCAAGTGGAGATTTGGAACGCTATGGAGCCTAAGGTGGAGAAGGAAATATCATCATATAAACATTAGACAGAAGCATTTTGACAAACTTCTTTGTGATGCGTGCATTCATCTCTCAGAGTTGAAGCTTTCTTTTGATTAAGCAATGTTGAAACACTCTTTTTGTAGAATCTGCAAGTGAATATTTGTTGTGCTTTGAGGCTTACGGTGGAAAAGGAAATATCTTCAAATAAAAACTAGACAGAAGCACTCTGAGAGCCTCCTTTGGGATGTGTGCATTTCTCTCTCAGACTTGACCCTTACTTTTGATTGAGCATCTTCGAAAGACCACTTTTGTAATATATGCAAGTGGCCATTTGAAGTGCTTTGAGGCCTATGGTGGAAAAGAAAATATCTTCACATAAGAGTGAGACAGAAGCATTCAGACAAATTTCTTTGTGGTGTGTGCATTAATCTCACAGAGTTAAGCCTTACTTTCAATTGAGCCATTTTGAAACACTTTTCGTAGAATCTGCAAGTGGACATTTGAAGCGCTTTGAGGCCTAGGGTGGAAAAAGAAATATATTCACATAAAAACTAGACGGAAGCCTTCTGACAAACCTCTTTCTGATGTGTGCATTCATCTCACAGAGTTGAACCTTTCTTTTGATTGAGCAGCTTTGAAACCCTCTTTTTGTAGAATTTGCATGTGAACATTTGAAGCGCTTAGAGGCCTGTGGAGGAAAAGGAACTATCTTCACATAAAACCTAGACAGAAGCACTCTGACAAACTTCTTTGTGATGTGTGCATTCATCTCACAGAGTGGATCCTTACTTTTCATTGAGCAGTTTTGAAACACTCTTTTTGTAGAATCCGCAGGTGGATATTTGGAGGGCTTTGAGGCCTCTGGAGGATAACGAAATATCTCCACATAATAACTAGACAGAAGAATTCTCACAAACTTCTTTGTAATGTGAGCATTCATCTCACAGATTTGAACTGTTCTTTTGACTGAGCAGCTTTGAAACACTCTTTTTATGAAATCTGCAAGTGGACATTTGGATCGCTTTGAGGCCTCTGGTGGAAAAGGAAATATCTTCACAATAAAACTGGAGAGAAGCATTCTGACAAACTGCTTTGTGATGTGTACATTCATCTCACAGAGTTGAACCTTGCTTTACATTGAGCAGTTTGGAACACACTTTTTGTAGAATTTGAAAGTGGACCTTTGGGATTGCTTTGAGGCCTATGGTGGAAAAGGAAATATCTTCATATAAAGACTAGACAGAAGCATTGTGACAAACTCCTTTGTGATGTGTGCATTCAACTCACAGAGTTGAACTTTTCTTTTGACTGAGCAACTTTGAAACACTCTATCTGTAGAATTTCCCAGTGGATATTTGCAGTGGTTTGAGGCCTCTGACTGATAGGGAAGTATCTTCACATAACAACTAGACAGAAGCACTCTGACTAAATTTTTGTGACGTGTCATTCTTCTCACAGAGATGAACCTTACTTTTCATTGAGGAATTTTTAAATACTTTTTTGTAGATTCTGCAAGGTGACATTTGCAGCGCATCACGGCCTATCGTGGATCACGAAACGTCTTCATGTAACAACTAGGCAGAAGCACTATGAGAAACTCCAATGTGGTGTGTGCTTTCGTATCACACAGAGTTGAACTTTTCTTTTGATTGAGCAGCTTTGAAACATTCTTTTTGTAGAATCTGAAAGTGGACATTTGGGGCTCTTTGAGGCCTATGGTGGATAACGAAATATCTTCATATAATAATAACTAGAGAGAAGCATACTGAGAAGCTTCTTTGTGACGTGAGAATTCATCTCACAGATTTGAACCTTCGTTTGATTGAGTAGCTTTGAAGCACTCTTTTTGTAGAATCTGCAAATGGACATTTGGAGGGGTTTGAGGCCTACAGTGGAAAAGGAAACGTCTTCACATAAAAAGGAGACAGAAGCATTCTCACAACATTCTTTGTGATATATACATTCATCTCACAAAGCTGAACCTTACTTTTGATTGAGCAGTTTGGAGACCTCCTTTTTCTACTATCTGCAAGTGGACATTTGGAGTGCTTTGAGGCCTATGATGGAAAAGGAAATATCTTCCCTTAAGAAGTAGACAGAAGGATTCTGACAAATTTCTTTGTGATGTGTGCATTCATCTCACAGAGTTGAACCTTACTCTCGTTGAACAGTTTTGAAACACTGTTTTCGTAGAATCTGCAAGTGGACATTTTGAGCGCTTGGAGGGCTATGGTGGTAAAGGAAATATCTTCCCATAAGAACTAGACACAAGCATTCTGACAAGCTCCTTTGTGATGTGGGCATTCGCCTCACAGAGTTGAAACTATCTTTTGATTGAGCAGCTTTGAAACACTCTTTCTGTAAAATCTGCAGGTAGGCATTTGGAAGGTTTGGGGCCTATGGTGGAAAAGGAAATATCTTCACACAAAAATTAGACAGAAGCATTCTGACAACCTTCTTTGTGATATGTGCATTTATCACACAGAGTGAAACCTTACTTTTAATTGGGCATCTTTGAAACACCCTTTTTGAATGATCTGCATGTGGACATTTGGAGTGCTTTGAGGTCTATTGTGGCCAAAGAAATATCTTCACCTAAGAACTAGACAGAAGCGTTCTGAGAAATTTTTTGTGATATGTGTATTCATCTCACAGAGTTGAACTTTACTTTGGATTGACTAGTTTCGAAACACTCTTTCTGTAGAATCTGAAAGTGGACGTTTGGAGTGCTTTGAGGCCTATGGTGGAAAAGGAAATATCTTCACATTAAAACTAGACAGAAGGATTTGGACAAACTACTTTGTGGTGTGTACATTCATCTCACAGAGTTGAACCTTACTTTCCATTGAGCAGTTTTGAAACCTTCCTTTGGGGAATCTGCAAGTGGATTTTTGGAGCACTTTGGGGCCTTGGCTGGAAAGGAAATACATTCACAAAAAACCAAGACAGAAGCATTCTCACAAACAACTTTGTGATGCATGCATTCATCTCACGGGGCTGAACATTGCTTTTCATTGAGTAGTTTAGAAACACTCTTTTGTAGCATCTGCAAGTGGACATTTAGAGTGCTCTGAGGCCTACGGTGGATAACGACATATCTTCATATCATAGCTAGACAGAAGCTATCTCGGAAGCTTTCTATGTGTGATGTGTGCATTCATCTCACAGAGTTGAACCTTACTTTTCATTGAACAGTTTTGAAACACTCTTTTGGCAGCAACTACAAGTGGACCTTTGGAACGCTTTGAGGCCTACGGTGGAAAAGGAAATATCTTCACATAAGAACTAGACAGAAGTATACTGACAAATTCCTTTTTCATTTGCGCATTCATCTCACAGAGTTGAAAGTTAATTTTTGTTAGGCAGTTACGAAACACTCTTTTTGTAGAATCTGGGTGTCGACATTTGGAGCAGTTTGAGGCCAATCATGGAAAGGGAAATATCTTCATATAAAAATTAGATGGAGACATTCTGAAAAACATCTTTGGGATGTGTGCATTCATCTCACAGAGCTGAACCTTTCTTTTGATGGACCAGCTTCGAAATGCTCTTTTAGTGGAACTTGGAAGTGGACATTTGGATCCTTTTGTGGCCTATTGCAGAAAAGGAAATATCTGCAAGTGGAGATTTGGAACGCTATGAAGCCTAAGGTGGAGAAGGAAATATCTTCACATAAACATTAGACAGAAGCATTTTGACAAACTTCTTTGTGATGTGTGCATTCATCTCACAGAGTTGAACCTTTCTTTTGATTAAGCAATGTTGAAACACTCTTTTTGTAGAATCTGCAAGTGGATATTTGTTGTGCTTTGAGGCATACGGTGGAAAAGGAAATATCTTCAAATAAAAACTAGACAGAAGCACTCTGAGAGCCTCCTTTGGGATGTGTGCATTTATCTCTCACTCTTGACCCTTACTTTTGATTGAGCATCTTCGAAAGACCACTTTTGTAATATATGCAAGTGGCCCTTTGAAGTGCTTTGAGGCCTATGGTGGAAAAGAAAATATCTTCACATAAGAATGAGGCAGAAGCATTCTGACAAATTTCTTTGTGGTGTGTGCATTAATCTCACAGAGTTAAGCCTTACTTTCAATTAAGCCATTTTGAAACACTTTTCGTAGAATCTGCAAGTGGACATGTGAAGCGCTTTGAGGCCTAGGGTGGAAAAAGAAATATATTCACATAAAAACTAGATGGAAGCATTCTGACAAACCACTTTCTGATGTGTGCATTCATCTCACAGAGTTGAACCTTTCTTTTGATTGAGCAGCTTTGAAACCCTCTTTTTGTAGAATTTGCATGTGAACATTTGAAGCGCTTAGAGGACTGTTGAGGAAAAGGAACTATCTTCGCATAAAACCTAGACAGAAGCATTCTGACAAACTTCTTTGTGATGTGTGCATTCATCTCACAGAGTGGATCCTTACTTTTCATTGAGCAGATTTGAAACACTCTTTTTGTAGAATCTGCAGGTGGATATTTGGAGGGCTTTGAGGCCTCTGGTGGATAACGAAATATCTCCACATAATAACTAGACAGAAGAATTCTCACAAACTTCTTTGTAATGTGAGCATTCATCTCACAGATTTGAACTGTTCTTTTGACTGAGCAGCTTTGAAACACTCTTTTTATGAAATCTGCAAGTGGACATTTGGATCGCTTTGAGGCCTCTGATGGAAAAGGAAATATCTTCACAATAAAACTGGAGAGAAGCATTCTGACAAACTGCTTTGTGATGTGTATATTCATCTCACAGTGTTGAACCTTGCTTTACATTGAGCAGTTTGGAACACAATTTTTGCAGAATTTGAAAGTGGGCCTTTTGGATTGCTTTGAGGCCTATGGTGGAAAAGGAAATATCTTCATATAAAGACTAGACAGAAGCATTGTGACAAACTCCTTTGTGATGTGTGCATTCAACTCACAGAGTTGAACTTTTCTTTTGACTGAGCAACTTTGAAACACTCTATCTGTAGAATTTCCCAGTGGATATTTGCAGTGGTTTGAGGCCTCTGACGGAAAGGGAAGTATCTTCACATAACAACTAGACAGAAGCACTCTGACTAAATTTTTGTGATGTGTCATTCTTCTCACAGAGATGAACCTTACTTTTCATTCAGGAATTTTTAAATACTTTTTTGTAGAATCTGCAAGGTGACATTTGCAGCGCTTCAAGGCCTCTCGTGGATCACGAAACGTCTTCATGTAACAACTAGGCAGAAGCACTATGAGAAACACCAATGTGGTGTGTGCTTTCGTATCACACAGAGTTGAACTTTTCTTTTGATTGAGCAGCCTTGAAACAATCTTTTTGTAGAATCTGAAAGTGGACATTTGGAGCTCTTTGAGACCTATGGTGGATAACGAAGTATCTTCATGTAATAACTAGAGAGAAGCATACTGAGAAGCTTCTTTGTGACGTGAGAATTCATCTCACAGATTTGAACCTTCGTTTGATTGAGTAGCTTTGAAGCACTCTTTTTGTAGAATCTGCAAATGGACATTTGGGGCGGTTTGAGGCCTACAGTGGAAAAGGAAACGTCTTCACTTCAAAAGGAGACAGAAGCATTCTCACAACATTCTTTGTGATATATGCATTCATCTCACAAAGCTGAACCTTACTTTTGATTGAGCAGTTTGGAAACCCCCTTTTTCTACTATCTGCAAGTGGACATTTGGAGTGCTTTGAGGCCTATGGTGGAAAAGGAAATATCTTCCCTTAAGAAGTTGACAGAAGGATTCTGACAAATTTCTTTGTGATGTGTGCATTCATCTCACAGAGTTGAACCTCACTCTCGTTGAACAGTTTTGAAACACTGTTTTCGTAGAATCTGCAAGTGGACATTTTGAGCGCTTGGAGGGCTATGGTGGTAAAGGAAATATCTTCCCATAAGAACTAGACACAAGCATTCTGACAAGCTCCTTTGTGATGTGGGCATTCGCCTCACAGAGTTGAAACTATCTTTTGATTGAGCAGCTTTGAAACACTCTTTCTGTAGAATCTGCAGGTAGGCATTTGGAAGGTTTGGTGCCTATGGTGGAAAAGGAAATATTTCACACAAAAATTAGACAGAAGCATTCTGACAACCTTCTTTGTGATATGTGCATTTATCACAGAGAGTGAAACCTTACTTTTTATTGGGCAGCTTTGTAACACCCTTTTTGAATGATCTGCATGTGGACATTTGGAGGGCTTTGAGGTCTATTGTGGCCAAGGAAATATCTTCACCTAAGAACTAGTCAGAAGCGTTCTGAGAAATTTCTTGTGATATGTGTATTCATCTCACAGAGTTGAACCTTACTTTGGATTGACTAGATTCGAAACACTCTTTCTGTAGAATCTGAAAGTGGACGTTTGGAGTGCTTTGAGGCCTATGGTGGAAAAGGAAATATCTTCACATTAAAACTAGACAGAAGGATTTGGACAAACTACTTTGTGATGTGTACATTCATCTCACAGAGTTGAACCTTACTTTCCATTGAGCAGTTTTGAAACCTTCCTTTGGGGAATCTGCAAGTGGATTTTTGGAGCACTTTGGGGCCTTGGCTGGAAAGGAAATACATTCACAAAAAACCAAGACAGAAGCATTCTCACAAACTACTTTGTGATGCATGCATTCATCTCACGGGGCTGAACATTGCTTTTCATTGAGTAGTTTTGAAACACTCTTTTGTAGCATCTGCAAGTGGACATTTAGAGTGCTCTGAGGCCTACGGTGGATAACGACATATCTTCATATCATAGCTAGACAGAAGCTATCTCGGAAGCTTTCTATGTGTGATGTGTGCATTCATCTCACAGAGTTGAACCTTACTTTTCATTGAACAGTTTTGAAACACTCTTTTGGCAGCATCTACAAGTGGACCTTTGGAACGCTTTGAGGCCTACGGTGGAAAAGGAAATATCTTCACATAAGAACTAGACAGAAGTATACTGACAAATTCCTTTTTCATGTGCGCATTCATCTCACAGAGTTGAAAGTTAATTTTTGTTGGGCAGTTACGAAACACTCTTTTTGTAGAATCTGGGTGTCGACATTTGGAGCAGTTTGAGGCCAATCATGGAAAGGGAAATATCTTCATATAAAAATTAGATGGAGGCATTCTGAAAAACATCTTTGGGATGTGTGTATTCATCTCACAGAGTTGAACCTTTCTTTTGATTGACCAGCTTCGAAATGCTCTTTTAGTGGAACCTGCAAGTGGACATTTGGAGCCTTTTGTGTCCTATTGCAGAAAAGGAAATATCTGCAAGTGGAGATTTGGAACGCTATGGAGCCTAAGGTGGAGAAGGAAATATCATCATATAAACATTAGACAGAAGCATTTTGACAAACTTCTTTGTGATGCGTGCATTCATCTCTCAGAGTTGAAGCTTTCTTTTGATTAAGCAATGTTGAAACACTCTTTTTGTAGAATCTGCAAGTGAATATTTGTTGTGCTTTGAGGCTTACGGTGGAAAAGGAAATATCTTCAAATAAAAACTAGACAGAAGCACTCTGAGAGCCTCCTTTGGGATGTGTGCATTTCTCTCTCAGACTTGACCCTTACTTTTGATTGAGCATCTTCGAAAGACCACTTTTGTAATATATGCAAGTGGCCATTTGAAGTGCTTTGAGGCCTATGGTGGAAAAGAAAATATCTTCACATAAGAGTGAGACAGAAGCATTCAGACAAATTTCTTTGTGGTGTGTGCATTAATCTCACAGAGTTAAGCCTTACTTTCAATTGAGCCATTTTGAAACACTTTTCGTAGAATCTGCAAGTGGACATTTGAAGCGCTTTGAGGCCTAGGGTGGAAAAAGAAATATATTCACATAAAAACTAGACGGAAGCCTTCTGACAAACCTCTTTCTGATGTGTGCATTCATCTCACAGAGTTGAACCTTTCTTTTGATTGAGCAGCTTTGAAACCCTCTTTTTGTAGAATTTGCATGTGAACATTTGAAGCGCTTAGAGGCCTGTGGAGGAAAAGGAACTATCTTCACATAAAACCTAGACAGAAGCACTCTGACAAACTTCTTTGTGATGTGTGCATTCATCTCACAGAGTGGATCCTTACTTTTCATTGAGCAGTTTTGAAACACTCTTTTTGTAGAATCCG
Organism: Pan paniscus; assembly: GCF_029289425.2. Lineage (NCBI taxonomy): Eukaryota > Metazoa > Chordata > Mammalia > Primates > Hominidae > Pan > Pan paniscus. Next base: position 14,697,687 of record NC_073273.2, read on the forward strand.
CAGGTGGATATTTGGAGGGCTTTGAGGCCTCTGGAGGATAACGAAATATCTCCACATAATAACTAGACAGAAGAATTCTCACAAACTTCTTTGTAATGTGAGCATTCATCTCACAGATTTGAACTGTTCTTTCGACTGAGCAGCTTTGAAACACACTTTTTATGAAATCTGCATGTGGACATTTGGATCGCTTTGAGGCCTCTGGTGGAAAAGGAAATATATTCACAATAAAACTGGAGAGAAGCATTCAGACAAACTGCTTTGTGATGTGTACATTCATCTCACAGAGTTGAACCTTACTTTCCATTGAGCAGTTTTGAAACCTTCCTTTGGGGAATCTGCAAGTGGATTTTTGGAGCACTTTGGGGCCTTGGCTGGAAAGGAAATACATTCACAAAAAACCAAGACAGAAGCATTCTCACAAACTACTTTGTGATGCATGCATTCATCTCACGGGGCTGAACATTGCTTTTCATTGAGTAGTTTTGAAACACTCTTTTGTAGCATCTGCAAGTGGACATTTAGAGTGCTCTGAGGCCTACGGTGGATAACGACATATCTTCATATCATAGCTAGACAGAAGCTATCTCGGAAGCTTTCTATGTGTGATGTGTGCATTCATCTCACAGAGTTGAACCTTACTTTTCATTGAACAGTTTTGAAACACTCTTTTGGCAGCATCTACAAGTGGACCTTTGGAACGCTTTGAGGCCTACGGTGGAAAAGGAAATATCTTCACATAAGAACTAGACAGAAGTATACTGACAAATTCCTTTTTCATGTGCGCATTCATCTAACAGTGTTGAAAGTTAATTTTTGTTGGGCAGTTACGAAACACTCTTTTTGTAGAATCTGGGTGTCGACATTTGGAGCAGTTTGAGGCCAATCATGGAAAGGGAAATATCTTCATATAAAAATTAGATGGAGGCATTCTGAAAAACATCTTTGGGATGTGTGTATTCATCTCACAGAGTTGAACCTTTCTTTTGATTGACCAGCTTCGAAATGCTCTTTTAGTGGAACCTGGAAGTGGACATTTGGAGCCTTTTGTGGCCTATTGCAGAAAAGGAAATATCTGCAAGTGGAGATTTGGAACGCTATGGAGCCTAAGGTGGAGAAGGAAATATCATCATATAAACATTAGACAGAAGCATTTTGACAAACTTCTTTGTGATGCGTGCATTCATCTCACAGAGTTGAAGCTTTCTTTTGATTAAGCAATGTTGAAACACTCTTTTTGTAGAATCTGCAAGTGAATATTTGTTGTGCTTTGAGGCTTACGGTGGAAAAGGAAATATCTTCAAATAAAAACTAGACAGAAGCACTCTGAGAGCTTCCTTTGGGATGTGTGCATTTCTCTCAGACTTGACCCTTACTTTTGATTGAGCATCTTCGAAAGACCACTTTTGTAATATATGCAAGTGGCCATTTGAAGTGCTTTGAGGCCTATGGTGGAAAAGAAAATATCTTCACATAAGAGTGAGACAGAAGCATTCAGACAAATTTCTTTGTGGTGTGTGCATTAATCTCACAGAGTTAAGCCTTACTTTCAATTGAGCCATTTTGAAACACTTTTCGTAGAATCTGCAAGTGGACATTTGAAGCGCTTTGAGGCCTAGGGTGGAAAAAGAAATATATTCACATAAAAACTAGACGGAAGCCTTCTGACAAACCTCTTTCTGATGTGTGCATTCATCTCACAGAGTTGAACCTTTCTTTTGATTGAGCAGCTTTGAAACCCTCTTTTTGTAGAATTTGCATGTGAACATTTGAAGCGCTTAGAGGCCTGTGGAGGAAAAGGAACTATCTTCACATAAAACCTAGACAGAAGCACTCTGACAAACTTCTTTGTGATGTGTGCATTCATCTCACAGAGTGGATCCTTACTTTTCATTGAGCAGTTTTGAAACACTCTTTTTGTAGAATCCGCAGGTGGATATTTGGAGGGCTTTGAGGCCTCTGGTGGATAACGAAATATCTCCACATAATAACTAGACAGAAGAATTCTCACAAACTTCTTTGTAATGTGAGCATTCATCTCACAGATTTGAACTGTTCTTTTGACTGAGCAGCTTTGAAACACACTTTTTATGAAATCTGCATGTGGACATTTGGATCGCTTTGAGGCCTCTGGTGGAAAAGGAAATATATTCACAATAAAACTGGAGAGAAGCATTCTGACAAACTGCTTTGTGATGTGTACATTCATCTCACAGAGTTGAACCTTGCTTTTCATTGAGCAGTTTGGAACACAATTTTTGTAGAATTTGAAAGTGGACCTTTTGGATTGCTTTGAGGCCTATGGTGGAAAAGGAAATATCTTCATATATAGACTAGACAGAAGCATTGTGACAAACTCCTTTGTGATGTGTGCATTCAACTCACAGAGTTGAACTTTTCTTTTGACTGAGCAACTTTGAAACACTCTATCTGTAGAATTTCCCAGTGGATATTTGCAGTGGTTTGAGGCCTCTGACGGAAAGGGAAGTATCTTCACATAACAACTAGACAGAAGCACTCTGACTAACTTTTTGTGATGTGTCATTCTTCTCTCAGAGTTGAAACTTACTTTTCATTGAGGAATTTTTAAACACTTTTTGTAGAATCTGCAAGGTGACATTTGCAGCGCTTCAAGGCCTCTCGTGGATCACGAAACGTCTTCATGTAACAGCTAGGCAGAAGCACTATGAGAAACTCCAATGTGGTGTGTGCTTTTGTATCACACAGAGTTGAACTTTTCTTTTGATTGAGCAGCTTAGAAACATTCTTTTTGTAGAATCTGAAAGTGGACATTTGGAGCTCTTTTAGATCTATGGTATATAACGAAATATCTTCATGTAATAACTAGAGAGAAGCATACTGAGAAGCTTCTTTGTTACGTGAGAATTCATCTCACAGATTTGAACCTTCGTTTGATTGAGTAGCTTTGAAGCACACTTTTTGTAGATTCTGCAAATGGACATTTGGAGCGGTTTGAGGCCTACAGTGGAAAAGGAAACGTCTTCACATCAAAAGTAGACAGAAGCATTCTCACAACATTCTTTGTGATATATGCATTGATCTCACAAAGCTGAACCTTACTTTTGATTGAGCAGATTGGACACCCCGTTTTTCTACTATCTGCAAGTGGACATTTGGAGTGCTTTGAGGCCTATGGTGGAAAAGGAAATATCTTCCCTTAAGAAGTAGACAGAAGGATTCTGACAAATTTCTTTGTGATGTGTGCATTCATCTCACAGAGTTGAACCTTACTCTCGTTGAACAGTTTTGAAACACTGTTTTCGTACAATCTGCAAGTGGACATTTTGAGCGCTTGGAGGGCTATGGTGGTAAAGGAAGTATCTTCCCATAAGAACTAGACACAAGCATTCTGACAAACTTCTTTGTGATGTGGGCATTCGCCTCACAGAGTTGAAACTATCTTTTGATTGAGCAGCTTTGAAACACTCTTTCTGTAGAATCTGCAGGTAGGCATTTGGAAGGTTTGGGGCCTATGGTGGAAAAGGAAATATCTTCACACAAAAATTAGACAGAAGCATTCTGACCACCTTCTTTGTGATATGTGCATTTATCACACAGAGTGAAACCTTACTTTTTATTTGGCAGTTTTGAAACACCCTTTTTGAATGATCTGCATGTGGACATTTGGAGTGCTTTGAGGTCTATTGTGGCCAAGGAAATATCTTCACCTAAGGACTAGACAGAAGCATACTGAGAAATTTCTTGTGATATGTGTATTCATCTCACAGAGTTGAACCTTACTTTGGATTGACTAGTTTTGAAACACTCTTTCTGTAGAATCTGAAAGTGGACGTTTTGAGTGCTTTGAGGCCTATGGTGGAAAAGGAAATATCTTCACATTAAAACAAGACAGAAGGATTTGGACAAACTACTTGTGATGTGTACATTCATCTCACAGAGTTGAACCTTACTTTCCATTGAGCAGTTTTGAAACCTTGATTTGGGGAATCTGCAAGTGGATTTTTGGAGCACTTTGGGGCCTTGGCTGGAAAGGAAATACATTCACAAAAAACCTAGACAGAAGCATTCTCACAAACTACTTTGTGATGCCTGCATTCATCTCATGGGGCTGAACCTTGCTTTTCATTGAGTAGTTTTGAAACACTCTTTTGTAGCATCTGCAAGTGGACATTTAGAGTGCTCTGAGGCCTACGGTGGATAAAGAAATATCTTCATATCATAGCTAGACAGAAGCTATCTGGGAAGTTTTCTATGTGTGATGTGTGCATTCATCTCACAGAGTTGAACCTTACTTTTCATTGAACAGTTTTGAAACACTCTTTCGGCAGAATCTACAAGTGGACCTTTGGAACGCTTTGAGGCCTACGGTGGAAAAGGAAATATCTTCACATAAGAACTAGACAGAAATATACCGACAAATTTCTTTTTCATGAGCGCATTCATCTCACAGAGTTGAAAGTTAATTTTCATTGGGCAGTTACGAAACACTTTTTTGCAGAATCTGGGTGTCGACATTTAGAGCAGTTTGAGGCCTATCATGGAAAGGGAAATATCTTCATTTAAAAATTAGGTGGAGGCATTCTGAAAAACATCTTTGGGATGTGTGTATTCATCTCACAGAGTTGAACCTTCCTTTTGATTGACCAGCTTCGAAATGCTCTTTTAGTGGAACCTGGAAGTGGACATTTGGATCCTTTTGTGGCCTATTGCAGAAAAGGAAATATCTGCAAGTGGAGATTTGGAACGTTATGAAGCCTAAGGTGGAGAAGGAAATATCTTCACATAAACATTAGACAGAAGCATTTTGACAAACTTCTTTGTGATGTGTGCATTCATCTCACAGAGTTGAACCTTTCTTTTGATTAAGCAATGTTGAAACACTCTTTTTGTAGAATGTGCAAGTGGATATTTGTTGTGCTTTGAGGCATACGGTGGAAAAGGAAATATCTTCAAATAAAAACTAGACAGAAGCACTCTGAGAGCCTCCTTTGGGATGTGTGCATTTATCTTTCACACTTGACCCTTACTTTTGATTGAGCATCTTCGAAAGACCACTTTTGTAATATATGCAAGTGGCCATTTGAAGTGCTTTGAGGCCTATGGTGGAAAAGAAAATATCTTCACATAAGAATGAGACAGAAGCATTCTGACAAATTTCATTGTGGTGTGTGCATTAATCTCACAGAGTTAAGCCTTACTTTCAATTGAGCCAGTTTGAAACACTTTTCGTAGAATCTGCAAGTGGACATGTGAAGCGCTTTGAGGCCTAGGGTGGAAAAAGAAATATATTCACATAAATCTAGATGGCAGCATTCTGACAAACCACTTTCTGATGTGTGCATTCATCTCACAGAGTTGAACCTTTCTTTTGATTGAGCAGCTTTGAAACCCTCTTTTTGTAGAATTTGCATGTGAACATTGGAAGCGCTTAGAGGACTGTTGAGGAAAAGGAACTATCTCCGCATAAAACCTAGACAGAAGCATTCTGACAAACTACTTTGTGATGTGTGCATTCATCTCACAGAGTGGATCCTTACTTTTCATTGAGCAGATTTGAAACACTCTTTTTGTAGAATCTGCAGGTGGATATTTGGAGGGCTTTGAGGCCTCTGGTGGATAACGAAATATCTCCACATAATAACTAGACAGAGGAATTCTCACAAACTTCTTTGTAATGTGAGCATTCATCTCACAGATTTGAACTGTTCTTTTGACTGAGCAGCTTTGAAACACTCTTTTTATGAAATCTGCAAGTGGACATTTGGATCGCTTTGAGGCCTCTGGTGGAAAAGGAAATATCTTCACAATAAAACTGGAGAGAAGCATTCTGACAAACTGCTTTGTGATGTGTACATTCATCTCACAGAGTTGAACCTTGCTTTTCATTGAGCAGTTTGGAACACAATTTTTGTAGAATTTGAAAGTGGACCTTTTGGATTGCTTTGAGGCCTATGGTGGAAAAGGAAATATCTTCATATATAGACTAGACAGAAGCATTGTGACAAACTCCTTTGTGATGTGTGCATTCAACTCACAGAGTTGAACTTTTCTTTTGACTGAGCAACTTTGAAACACTCTATCTGTAGAATTTCCCAGTGGATATTTGCAGTGGTTTGAGGCCTCTGACGGAAAGGGAAGTATCTTCACATAACAACTAGACAGAAGCACTCTGACTAACTTTTTGTGATGTGTCATTCTTCTCTCAGAGTTGAAACTTACTTTTCATTGAGGAATTTTTAAACACTTTTTGTAGAATCTGCAAGGTGACATTTGCAGCGCTTCAAGGCCTCTCGTGGATCACGAAACGTCTTCATGTAACAGCTAGGCAGAAGCACTATGAGAAACTCCAATGTGGTGTGTGCTTTTGTATCACACAGAGTTGAACTTTTCTTTTGATTGAGCAGCTTAGAAACATTCTTTTTGTAGAATCTGAAAGTGGACATTTGGAGCTCTTTTAGATCTATGGTATATAACGAAATATCTTCATGTAATAACTAGAGAGAAGCATACTGAGAAGCTTCTTTGTTACGTGAGAATTCATCTCACAGATTTGAACCTTCGTTTGATTGAGTAGCTTTGAAGCACACTTTTTGTAGATTCTGCAAATGGACATTTGGAGCGGTTTGAGGCCTACAGTGGAAAAGGAAACGTCTTCACATCAAAAGTAGACAGAAGCATTCTCACAACATTCTTTGTGATATATGCATTGATCTCACAAAGCTGAACCTTACTTTTGATTGAGCAGATTGGACACCCCGTTTTTCTACTATCTGCAAGTGGACATTTGGAGTGCTTTGAGGCCTATGGTGGAAAAGGAAATATCTTCCCTTAAGAAGTAGACAGAAGGATTCTGACAAATTTCTTTGTGATGTGTGCATTCATCTCACAGAGTTGAACCTTACTCTCGTTGAACAGTTTTGAAACACTGTTTTCGTACAATCTGCAAGTGGACATTTTGAGCGCTTGGAGGGCTATGGTGGTAAAGGAAGTATCTTCCCATAAGAACTAGACACAAGCATTCTGACAAACTTCTTTGTGATGTGGGCATTCGCCTCACAGAGTTGAAACTATCTTTTGATTGAGCAGCTTTGAAACACTCTTTCTGTAGAATCTGCAGGTAGGCATTTGGAAGGTTTGGGGCCTATGGTGGAAAAGGAAATATCTTCACACAAAAATTAGACAGAAGCATTCTGACCACCTTCTTTGTGATATGTGCATTTATCACACAGAGTGAAACCTTACTTTTTATTTGGCAGTTTTGAAACACCCTTTTTGAATGATCTGCATGTGGACATTTGGAGTGCTTTGAGGTCTATTGTGGCCAAGGAAATATCTTCACCTAAGGACTAGACAGAAGCATACTGAGAAATTTCTTGTGATATGTGTATTCATCTCACAGAGTTGAACCTTACTTTGGATTGACTAGTTTTGAAACACTCTTTCTGTAGAATCTGAAAGTGGACGTTTTGAGTGCTTTGAGGCCTATGGTGGAAAAGGAAATATCTTCACATTAAAACAAGACAGAAGGATTTGGACAAACTACTTGTGATGTGTACATTCATCTCACAGAGTTGAACCTTACTTTCCATTGAGCAGTTTTGAAACCTTGATTTGGGGAATCTGCAAGTGGATTTTTGGAGCACTTTGGGGCCTTGGCTGGAAAGGAAATACATTCACAAAAAACCTAGACAGAAGCATTCTCACAAACTACTTTGTGATGCCTGCATTCATCTCATGGGGCTGAACCTTGCTTTTCATTGAGTAGTTTTGAAACACTCTTTTGTAGCATCTGCAAGTGGACATTTAGAGTGCTCTGAGGCCTACGGTGGATAAAGAAATATCTTCATATCATAGCTAGACAGAAGCTATCTGGGAAGTTTTCTATGTGTGATGTGTGCATTCATCTCACAGAGTTGAACCTTACTTTTCATTGAACAGTTTTGAAACACTCTTTCGGCAGAATCTACAAGTGGACCTTTGGAACGCTTTGAGGCCTACGGTGGAAAAGGAAATATCTTCACATAAGAACTAGACAGAAATATACCGACAAATTTCTTTTTCATGAGCGCATTCATCTCACAGAGTTGAAAGTTAATTTTCATTGGGCAGTTACGAAACACTTTTTTGCAGAATCTGGGTGTCGACATTTAGAGCAGTTTGAGGCCTATCATGGAAAGGGAAATATCTTCATTTAAAAATTAGGTGGAGGCATTCTGAAAAACATCTTTGGGATGTGTGTATTCATCTCACAGAGTTGAACCTTCCTTTTGATTGACCAGCTTCGAAATGCTCTTTTAGTGGAACCTGGAAGTGGACATTTGGATCCTTTTGTGGCCTATTGCAGAAAAGGAAATATCTGCAAGTGGAGATTTGGAACGTTATGAAGCCTAAGGTGGAGAAGGAAATATCTTCACATAAACATTAGACAGAAGCATTTTGACAAACTTCTTTGTGATGTGTGCATTCATCTCACAGAGTTGAACCTTTCTTTTGATTAAGCAATGTTGAAACACTCTTTTTGTAGAATGTGCAAGTGGATATTTGTTGAGCTTTGAGGCATACGGTGGAAAAGGAAATATCTTCAAATAAAAACTAGACAGAAGCACTCTGAGAGCCTCCTTTGGGATGTGTGCATTTATCTTTCACACTTGACCCTTACTTTTGATTGAGCATCTTCGAAAGACCACTTTTGTAATATATGCAAGTGGCCATTTGAAGTGCTTTGAGGCCTATGGTGGAAAAGAAAATATCTTCACATAAGAATGAGACAGAAGCATTCTGACAAATTTCATTGTGGTGTGTGCATTAATCTCACAGAGTTAAGCCTTACTTTCAATTGAGCCAGTTTGAAACACTTTTCGTAGAATCTGCAAGTGGACATGTGAAGCGCTTTGAGGCCTAGGGTGGAAAAAGAAATATATTCACATAAATCTAGATGGCAGCATTCTGACAAACCACTTTCTGATGTGTGCATTCATCTCACAGAGTTGAACCTTTCTTTTGATTGAGCAGCTTTGAAACCCTCTTTTTGTAGAATTTGCATGTGAACATTGGAAGCGCTTAGAGGACTGTTGAGGAAAAGGAACTATCTCCGCATAAAACCTAGACAGAAGCATTCTGACAAACTACTTTGTGATGTGTGCATTCATCTCACAGAGTGGATCCTTACTTTTCATTGAGCAGATTTGAAACACTCTTTTTGTAGAATCTGCAGGTGGATATTTGGAGGGCTTTGAGGCCTCTGGTGGATAACGAAATATCTCCACATAATAACTAGACAGAGGAATTCTCACAAACTTCTTTGTAATGTGAGCATTCATCTCACAGATTTGAACTGTTCTTTTGACTGAGCAGCTTTGAAACACTCTTTTTATGAAATCTGCAAGTGGACATTTGGATCGCTTTGAGGCCTCTGGTGGAAAAGGAAATATCTTCACAATAAAACTGGAGAGAAGCATTCTGACAAACTGCTTTGTGATGTGTACATTCATCTCACAGAGTTGAACCTTGCTTTACATTGAGCAGTTTGGAACACAATTTTTGTAGAATTTGAAAGTGGACCTTTTGGATTGCTTTGAGGCCTATGGTGGAAAAGGAAATATCTTCATATAAAGACTAGACAGAAGCATTGTGACAAACTCCTTTGTGATGTGTGCATTCAACTCACAGAGTTGAACTTTTCTTTTGACTGAGCAACTTTGAAACACTCTATCTGTAGAATTTCCCAGTGGATATTTGCAGTGGTTTGAGGCCTCTGACGGAAAGGGAAGTATCTTCACATAACAACTAGACAGAAGCACTCTGACTAAATTTTTGTGATGTGTCATTCTTCTCACAGAGTTGAAACTTAATTTTCATTGAGGAATTTTTAAATACTTTTTTGTAGAATCTGCAAGGTGACATTTGCAGCGCTTCAAGGCCTATCGTGGATCACGAAACGTCTTCATGTAACAACTAGGCAGAAGCACTATGAGAAACTCCAATGTGGTGTGTGCTTTCGTATCACACAGAGTTGAACTTTTCTTTTGATTGAGCAGCCTTGAAACATTCTTTTTGTAGAATCTGAAAGTGGACATTTGGAGCTCTTTGAGACCTACGGTGGATAACGAAGTATCTTCATGTAATAACTAGAGAGAAGCATACTGAGAAGCTTCTTTGTGACGTGAGAATTCATCTCAGAGATTTGAACCTTCGTTTGATTGAGTAGCTTTGAAGCACTCTTTTTGTAGAATCTGCAAATGGACATTTGGAGGGGTTTGAGGCCTACAGTGGAAAAGGAAACGTCTTCACATAAAAAGGAGACAGAAGCATTCTCACAACATTCTTTGTGATATATGCATTCATCTCACAAAGCTGAACCTTACTTTTGATTGAGCAGTTTGGAAACCCCCTTTTTCTACTATCTGCAAGTGGACATTTGGAGTGCTTTGAGGCCTATGGTGGAAGAGGAAATATCTTCCCTTAAGAAGTAGACAGAAGGATTCTGACAAATTTCTTGGTGATGTGTGCATTTATCTCACAGAGTTGAACCTCACTCTCGTTGAACAGTTTTGAAACACTGTTTTCGTAGAATCTGCAAGTGGACATTTTGAGCGCTTGGAGGGCTATGGTGGTAAAGGAAATATCTTCCCATAAGAACTAGACACAAGCATTCTGACAAGCTCCTTTGTGATGTGGGCATTCGCCTCACAGAGTTGAAACTATCTTTTGATTGAGCAGCTTTGAAACACTCTTTCTGTAGAATCTGCAGGTAGGCATTTGGAATGTTTGGGGCCTATGGTGGAAAAGGAAATATTTCACACAAAAATTAGACAGAAGCATTCTGACAACCTTCTTTGTGATATGTGCATTTATCACACAGAGTGAAACCTTACTTTTTATTGGGCAGCTTTGTAAAACCCTTTTTGAATGATCTGCATGTGGACATTTGGAGTGCTTTGAGGTCTATTGTGGCCAAGGAAATATCTTCACCTAAGAACTAGACAGAAGCATTCTGAGAAATTTCTTGTGATATGTGTATTCATCTCACAGAGTTGAACCTTACTTTGGATTGACTAGTTTCGAAACACTCTTTCTGTAGAATCTGAAAGTGGGCGTTTGGAGTGCTTTGAGGCCTATGGTGGAAAAGGAAATATCTTCACATTAAAACTAGACAGAAGGATTTGGACAAACTACTTTGTGATGTGTACATTCATCTCACAGAGTTGAACCTTACTTTCCATTGAGCAGTTTTGAAACCTTCCTTTGGGGAATCTGCAAGTGGATTTTTGGAGCACTTTGCGGCCTTGGCTGGAAAGGAAATACATTCACAAAATACCAAGACAGAAGCATTCTCACAAACTACTTTGTGATGCATGCATTCATTTCACGGGGCTGAACATTGCTTTTCATAGAGTAGTTTTGAAACACTCTTTTGTAGCATCTGCAAGTGGACATTTAGAGTGCTCTGAGGCCTACGGTGGATAACGACATATCTTCATATCATAGCTAGACAGAAGCTATCCCGGAAGCTTTCTATGTGTGATGTGTGCATTCATCTCACAGAGTTGAACCTTACTTTTCATTGAACAGTTTTGAAACACTCTTTTGGCAGCATCTACAAGTGGACCTTTGGAACGCTTTGAGGCCTACGGTGGAAAAGGAAATATCTTCACATAAGAACTAGACAGAAGTATACTGACAAATTCCTTTTTCATGTGCGCATTCATCTCACAGAGTTGAAAGTTAACTTTTGTTGGGCAGTTACGAAACACTCTTTTTGTAGAATCTGGGTGTCGACATTTGGAGCAGTTTGAGGCCAATCATGGAAAGGGAAATATCTTCATATAAAAATTAGATGGAGGCATTCTGAAAAACATCTTTGGGATGTGTGTACTCATCTCACAGAGTTGAAACTTTCTTTTGATTGACCAGCTTCGAAATGCTCTTTTAGTGGAACCTGGAAGTGGACATTTGGAGCCTTTTGTGGCCTATTGCAGAAAAGGAAATATCTGCAAGTGGAGATTTGGAACGCTATGGAGCCTAAGGTGGAGAAGGAAATATCATCATATAAACATTAGACAGAAGCATTTTGACAAACTTCTTTGTGATGCGTGCATTCATCTCACAGAGTTGAAGCTTTCTTTTGATTAAGCAATGTTGAAACACTCTTTTTGTAGAATCTGCAAGTGAATATTTGTTGTGCTTTGAGGCTTACGGTGGAAAAGGAAATATCTTCAAATAAAAACTAGACAGAAGCACTCTGAGAGCCTCCTTTGGGATGTGTGCATTTCTCTCTCAGACTTGACCCTTACTTTGATTGAGCATCTTCGAAAGACCACTTTTGTAATATATGCAAGTGGCCATTTGAAGTGCTTTGAGGCCTACGGTGGAAAAGAAAATATCTTCACATAAGAGTGAGACAGAAGCATTCAGACAAATTTCTTTGTGGTGTGTGCATTAATCTCACAGAGTTTAGCCTTACTTTCAATTGAGCCATTTTGAAACACTTTTCGTAGAATCTGCAAGTGGACATGTGAAGCGCTTTGAGGCCTAGGGTGGAAAAAGAAATATACTCACATAAAAACTAGACGGAAGCCTTCTGACAAACCTCTTTCTGATGTGTGCATTCATCTCACAGAGTTGAACCTTTCTTTTGATTGAGCAGCTTTGAAACCCTCTTTTTGTAGAATTTGCATGTGAACATTTGAAGCGCTTAGAGGCCTGTGGAGGAAAAGGAACTATCTTCACATAAAACCTAGACAGAAGCACTCTGACAAACTCCTTTGTGATGTGTGCATTCATCTCACAGAGTGGACCCTTACTTTTCATTGTGCAGTTTTGAAACATTCTTTTTGTAGAATCCGCAGGTGGATATTTGGAGGGCTTTGAGGCCTCTGGTGGATAACGAAATATCTCCACATAATAACTAGACAGAAGAATTCTCACAAACTTCTTTGTAATGTGAGCATTCATCTCACAGATTTGAACTGTTCTTTTGACTGAGCAGCTTTGAAACACACTTTTTATGAAATCTGCATGTGGACATTTGGATCGCTTTGAGGCCTCTGGTGGAAAAGGAAATATATTCACAATAAAACTGGAGAGAAGCATTCAGACAAACTGCTTTGTGATGTGTACATTCATCACACAGAGTTGAACCTTGCTTTTCATTGAGCAGTTTGGAACACAATTTTTGTAGAATTTGAAAGTGGACCTTTTGGATTGCTTTGAGGCCTATGGTGGAAAAGGAAATATCTTCATATATAGACTAGACAGAAGCATTGTGACAAACTCCTTTGTGATGTGTGCATTCAACTCACAGAGTTGAACTTTTCTTTTGACTGAGCAACTTTGAAACACTCTATCTGTAGAATTTCCCAGTGGATATTTGCAGTGGTTTGAGGCCTCTGACGGAAAGGGAAGTATCTTCACATAACAACTAGACAGAAGCACTCTGACTAACTTTTTGTGATGTGTCATTCTTCTCTCAGAGTTGAAACTTACTTTTCATTGAGGAATTTTTAAACACTTTTTGTAGAATCTGCAAGGTGACATTTGCAGCGCTTCAAGGCCTCTCGTGGATCACGAAACGTCTTCATGTAACAGCTAGGCAGAAGCACTATGAGAAACTCCAATGTGGTGTGTGCTTTTGTATCACACAGAGTTGAACTTTTCTTTTGATTGAGCAGCTTAGAAACATTCTTTTTGTAGAATCTGAAAGTGGACATTTGGAGCTCTTTTAGATCTATGGTGGATAACGAAATATCTTCATGTAATAACTAGAGAGAAGCATACTGAGAAGCTTCTTTGTGACGTGAGAATTCATCTCACAGATTTGAACCTTCGTTTGATTGAGTAGATTTGAAGCACTCTTTTTGTAGAATCTGCAAATGGACATTTGGAGCCGTTTGAGGCCTACAGTGGAAAAGGAAACGTCTTCACATAAAAAGGAGACAGAAGCATTCTCACAACATTCTTTGTGATATATGCATTCATCTCACAAAGCTGAACCTTACTTTTGATTGAGCAGTTTGGATACCCCCTTTTTCTACTATCTGCAAGTGGACGTTTGGAGTGCTTTGAGGCCTATGGTGGAAGAGGAAATATCTTCCCTTAAGAAGTAGACAGAAGGATTCTGACAAATTTCTTGGTGATGTGTGCATTCATCTCACAGAGTTGAACCTTACTCTCGTTGAACAGTTTTGAAACACTGTTTTCGTAGAATCTGCAAGTGCACATTTTGAGCACTTGTAGGGCTATGGTGGTAAAGGAAATATCTTCCCATAAGAACTAGACACAAGCATTCTGACAAGCTCCTTTGTGATGTGGGCATTCGCCTCACAGAGTTGAAACTATCTTTTGATTGAGCAGCTTTGAAACACTCTTTCTGTAGAATCTGCAGGTAGGCATTTGGAAGGTTTGGGGCCTATGGTGGAAAAGGAAATATCTTCACACAAAAATTAGACAGAAGCATTCTGACAACCTTCTTTGTGATATGTGCATTTATCACACAGAGTGAAACCTTACTTTTTATTGGGCAGCTTTGAAACACCCTTTTTGAATGATCTACATGTGGACATTTGGAGTGCTTTGAGGTCTATTGTGGCCAAGGAAATATCTTCACCTAAGAACTAGACAGAAGCGTTCTGAGAAATTTCTTGTGATATGTGTATTCATCTCACAGAGTTGAATCTTACTTTGGATTGACTAGTTGCGAAACACTCTTTCTGTAGAATCTGAAAGTGGACGTTTGGAGTGCTTTGAGGCCTATGGTGGAAAAGGAAATATCTTCACATTAAAAGTAGACAGAAGGATTTGGACAAACAACTTTGTGATATGCACATTCATCTCACAGAGTTGAACCTTTCTTTTGATTGAGCAGCTTGAAACCCTCTTTTTGTAGAATTTGCATGTGAACATTTGAAGCGCTTAGAGGCCTGTGGAGGAAAAGGAACTATCTTCACATAAAACCTAGACAGAAGCATTCTGACAAACTTCTTTGTGATGTGTGCATTCATCTCACAGAGTGGATCCTTACTTTTCATTGAGCAGTTTTGAAACACTCTTTTTGTAGAATCTGCAGGTGGATATTTGGAGGGCTTTGAGGCCTCTGGTGGATAACGAAATATCTCCACATAATAACTAGACAGAGGAATTCTCACAAACTTCTTTGTAATGTGAGCATTCATCTCACAGATTTGAACTGTTCTTTTGACTGAGCAGCTTTGAAACACTCTTTTTATGAAATCTGCAAGTGGACATTTGGATCGCTTTGAGGCCTCTGGTGGAAAAGGAAATATCTTCACAATAAAACTGGAGAGAAGCATTCTGACAAACTGCTTTGTGATGTGTACATTCATCTCACAGAGTTGAACCTTGCTTTACTTTGAGCAGTTTGGAACACACTTTTTGTAGAATTTGAAAGTGGACCTTTTGGATTGCTTTGAGGCCTATGGTGGAAAAGGAAATATCTTCATATAAAGAGTAGACAGAAGCATTGTGACAAACTCCTTTGTGATGTGTGCATTCAACTCACAGAGTTGAACTTTTCTTTTGACTGAGCAACTTTGAAACACTCTATCTGTAGAATTTCCCAGTGGATATTTGCAGTGGTTTGAGGCCTCTGACGGAAAGGGAAGTATCTTCACATAACAACTAGACAGAAGCACTCTGACTAAATTTTTGTGATGTGTCACTCTTCTCACAGAGTTGAACCTTACTTTTCATTGAGGAATTTTTAAATACTTTTTTGTAGAATCTGCAAGGTGACATTTGCAGCGCTTCAAGGCCTATCGTGGATCACGAAACGTCTTCATGTAACAACTAGGCAGAAGCACTATGAGAAACTCCAATGTGGTGTGTGCTTTCGTATCACACAGAGTTGAACTTTTCTTTTGATTGAGCAGCTTTGAAACATTCTTTTTGTAGAATCTGAAAGTGGACATTTGGAGCTGTTTGAGGCCTATGGTGGATAACGAAATATCTTCATATAGTAATAACTAGAGAGAAGCATACTGAGAAGCTTCTTTGTGACGTGAGAATTCATCTCACAGATTTGAACCTTCGTTTGATTGAGTAGATTTGAAGCACTCTTTTTGTAGAATCTGCAAATGGACATTTGGAGCCGTTTGAGGCCTACAGTGGAAAAGGAAACGTCTTCACATAAAAAGGAGACAGAAGCATTCTCACAACATTCTTTGTGATATATGCATTCATCTCACAAAGCTGAACCTTACTTTTGATTGAGCAGTTTGGATACCCCCTTTTTCTACTATCTGCAAGTGGACGTTTGGAGTGCTTTGAGGCCTATGGTGGAAGAGGAAATATCTTCCCTTAAGAAGTAGACAGAAGGATTCTGACAAATTTCTTGGTGATGTGTGCATTCATCTCACAGAGTTGAACCTTACTCTCGTTGAACAGTTTTGAAACACTGTTTTCGTAGAATCTGCAAGTGCACATTTTGAGCACTTGTAGGGCTATGGTGGTAAAGGAAATATCTTCCCATAAGAACTAGACACAAGCATTCTGACAAGCTCCTTTGTGATGTGGGCATTCGCCTCACAGAGTTGAAACTATCTTTTGATTGAGCAGCTTTGAAACACTCTTTCTGTAGAATCTGCAGGTAGGCATTTGGAAGGTTTGGGGCCTATGGTGGAAAAGGAAATATCTTCACACAAAAATTAGACAGAAGCATTCTGACAACCTTCTTTGTGATATGTGCATTTATCACACAGAGTGAAACCTTACTTTTTATTGGGCAGCTTTGAAACACCCTTTTTGAATGATCTGCATGTGGACATTTGGAGTGCTTTGAGGTCTATTGTGGCCAAGGAAATATCTTCACCTAAGAACTAGACAGAAGCGTTCTGAGAAATTTCTTGTGATATGTGTATTCATCTCACAGAGTTGAATCTTACTTTGGATTGACTAGTTTCGAAACACTCTTTCTGTAGAATCTGAAAGTGGACGGTTGGAGTGCTTTGAGGCCTATGGTGGAAAAGGAAATATCTTCACATTAAAAGTAGACAGAAGGATTTGGACAAACAACTTTGTGATATGCACATTCATCTCACAGAGTTGAACCTTTCTTTTGATTGAGCAGCTTTGAAACCCTCTTTTTGTAGAATTTGCATGTGAACATTTGAAGCGCTTAGAGGCCTGTGGAGGAAAAGGAACTATCTTCACATAAAACCTAGACAGAAGCATTCTGACAAACTTCTTTGTGATGTGTGCATTCATCTCACAGAGTGGATCCTTACTTTTCATTGAGCAGTTTTGAAACACTCTTTTTGTAGAATCTGCAGGTGGATATTTGGAGGGCTTTGAGGCCTCTGGTGGATAACGAAATATCTCCACATAATAACTAGACAGAGGAATTCTCACAAACTTCTTTGTAATGTGAGCATTCATCTCACAGATTTGAACTGTTCTTTTGACTGAGCAGCTTTGAAACACTCTTTTTATGAAATCTGCAAGTGGACATTTGGATCGCTTTGAGGCCTCTGGTGGAAAAGGAAATATCTTCACAATAAAACTGGAGAGAAGCATTCTGACAAACTGCTTTGTGATGTGTACATTCATCTCACAGAGTTGAACCTTGCTTTACTTTGAGCAGTTTGGAACACACTTTTTGTAGAATTTGAAAGTGGACCTTTTGGATTGCTTTGAGGCCTATGGTGGAAAAGGAAATATCTTCATATAAAGAGTAGACAGAAGCATTGTGACAAACTCCTTTGTGATGTGTGCATTCAACTCACAGAGTTGAACTTTTCTTTTGACTGAGCAACTTTGAAACACTCTATCTGTAGAATTTCCCAGTGGATATTTGCAGTGGTTTGAGGCCTCTGACGGAAAGGGAAGTATCTTCACATAACAACTAGACAGAAGCACTCTGACTAAATTTTTGTGATGTGTCACTCTTCTCACAGAGTTGAACCTTACTTTTCATTGAGGAATTTTTAAATACTTTTTTGTAGAATCTGCAAGGTGACATTTGCAGCGCTTCAAGGCCTATCGTGGATCACGAAACGTCTTCATGTAACAACTAGGCAGAAGCACTATGAGAAACTCCAATGTGGTGTGTGCTTTCGTATCACACAGAGTTGAACTTTTCTTTTGATTGAGCAGCTTTGAAACATTCTTTTTGTAGAATCTGAAAGTGGACATTTGGAGCTGTTTGAGGCCTATGGTGGATAACGAAATATCTTCATATAGTAATAACTAGAGAGAAGCATACTGAGAAGCTTCTTTGTGACGTGAGAATTCATCTCACAGATTTGAACCTTCGTTTGATTGAGTAGCTTTGAAGCACTCTTTTTGTAGAATCTGCAAATGGACATTTGGAGGGGTTTGAGGCCTACAGTGGAAAAGGAAACGTCTTCACATAAAAAGGAGACAGAAGCATTCTCCCAACATTCTTTGTGATATATGCATTCATCTCACAAAGCTGAACCTTACTTTTGATTGAGCAGTTTGGAGACCCCCTTTTTCTACTATCTGCAAGTGGACATTTGGAGTGCTTTGAGGCCTATGATGGAAAAGGAAATATCTTCCCTTAAGAAGTAGACAGAAGGATTCTGACAAATTTCTTTGTGATGTGTGCATTCATCTCACAGAGTTGAACCTTACTCTCGTTGAACAGTTTTGAAACACTGTTTTCGTAGAATCTGCAAGTGCACATTTTGAGCACTTGGAGGGCTATGGTGGTAAAGGAAATATCTTCCCATAAGAACTAGACACAAGCATTCTGACAAGCTCCTTTGTGATGTGGACATTCGCCTCACAGAGTTGAAACTATCTTTTGATTGAGCAGCTTTGAAACACTCTTTCTGTAGAATCTGCAGGTAAGCATTTGGAAGGTTTGGGGCCTATGGTGGAAAAGGAAATATCTTCACACAAAAATTAGACAGAAGCATTCTGACAACCTTCTTTGTGATATGTGCATTTATCACACAGAGTGAAACCTTACTTTTTATTGGGCAGCTTTGAAACACCCTTTTTGAATGATCTGCATGTGGACATTTGGAGTGCTTTGAGGTCTATTGTGGCCAAGGAAATATCTTCACCTAAGAACTAGACAGAAGCGTTCTGAGAAATTTCTTGTGATATGTGTATTCATCTCACAGAGTTGAATCTTACTATGGATTGACTAGTTTCGAAACACTCTTTCTGTAGAATCTGAAAGTGGACGTTTGGAGTGCTTTGAGGCCTATGGTGGAAAAGGAAATATCTTCACATTAAAACTAGACAGAAGGATTTGGACAAACTACTTTGTGATGTGCACATTCATCTCACAGAGTTGAACCTTTCTTTTGATTGAGCAGCTTTGAAACCCTCTTTTTGTAGTATTTGCATGTGAACATTTGAAGCGCTTAGAGGCCTGTGGAGGAAAAGGAACTATCTTCACATAAAACCTAGACAGAAGCATTCTGACAAACTACTTTGTGATGTGTGCATTCATCTCACAGAGTGGATCCTTACTTTTCATTGAGCAGTTTTGAAACACTCTTTTTGTAGAATCTGCAGGTGGATATTTGGAGGGCTTTGAGGCCTCTGGTGGATAACGAAATATCTCCACATAATAACTAGACAGAGGAATTCTCACAAACTTCTTTGTAATGTGAGCATTCATCTCACAGATTTGAACTGTTCTTTTGACTGAGCAGCTTTGAAACACTCTTTTTATGAAATCTGCAAGTGGACATTTGGATCGCTTTGAGGCCTCTGGTGGAAAAGGAAATATCTTCACAATAAAACTGGAGAGAAGCATTCTGACAAACTGCTTTGTGATGTGTACATTCATCTCACAGAGTTGAACCTTGCTTTACATTGAGCAGTTTGGAACACACTTTTTGTAGAATTTGAAAGTGGACCTTTTGGATTGCTTTGAGGCCTATGGTGGAAAAGGAAATATCTTCATATAAAGACTAGACAGAAGCATTGTGACAAACTCCTTTGTGATGTGTGCATTCAACTCACAGAGTTGAACTTTTCTTTTGACTGAGCAACTTTGAAACACTCTATCTGTAGAATTTCCCAGTGGATATTTGCAGTGGTTTGAGGCCTCTGACGGAAAGGGAAGTATCTTCACATAACAACTAGACAGAAGCACTCTGACTAAATTTTTGTGATGTGTCACTCTTCTCACAGAGTTGAACCTTAATTTTCATTGAGGAATTTTTAAATACTTTTTTGTAGAATCTGCAAGGTGACATTTGCAGCGCTTCAAGGCCTATCGTGGATCACGAAACGTCTTCATGTAACAACTAGGCAGAAGCACTATGAGAAACTCCAATGTGGTGTGTGCTTTCGTATCACACAGAGTTGAACTTTTCTTTTGATTGAGCAGCTTTGAAACATTCTTTTTGTAGAATCTGAAAGTGGACATTTGGAGCTGTTTGAGGCCTATGGTGGATAACGAAATATCTTCATATAGTAATAACTAGAGAGAAGCATACTGAGAAGCTTCTTTGTGACGTGAGAATTCATCTCACAGATTTGAACCTTCGTTTGATTGAGTAGATTTGAAGCACTCTTTTTGTAGAATCTGCAAATGGACATTTGGAGCCGTTTGAGGCCTACAGTGGAAAAGGAAACGTCTTCACATAAAAAGGAGACAGAAGCATTCTCACAACATTCTTTGTGATATATGCATTCATCTCACAAAGCTGAACCTTACTTTTGATTGAGCAGTTTGGATACCCCCTTTTTCTACTATCTGCAAGTGGACGTTTGGAGTGCTTTGAGGCCTATGGTGGAAGAGGAAATATCTTCCCTTAAGAAGTAGACAGAAGGATTCTGACAAATTTCTTGGTGATGTGTGCATTCATCTCACAGAGTTGAACCTTACTCTCGTTGAACAGTTTTGAAACACTGTTTTCGTAGAATCTGCAAGTGCACATTTTGAGCACTTGTAGGGCTATGGTGGTAAAGGAAATATCTTCCCATAAGAACTAGACACAAGCATTCTGACAAGCTCCTTTGTGATGTGGGCATTCGCCTCACAGAGTTGAAACTATCTTTTGATTGAGCAGCTTTGAAACACTCTTTCTGTAGAATCTGCAGGTAGGCATTTGGAAGGTTTGGGGCCTATGGTGGAAAAGGAAATATCTTCACACAAAAATTAGACAGAAGCATTCTGACAACCTTCTTTGTGATATGTGCATTTATCACACAGAGTGAAACCTTACTTTTTATTGGGCAGCTTTGAAACACCCTTTTTGAATGATCTGCATGTGGACATTTGGAGTGCTTTGAGGTCTATTGTGGCCAAGGAAATATCTTCACCTAAGAACTAGACAGAAGCGTTCTGAGAAATTTCTTGTGATATGTGTATTCATCTCACAGAGTTGAATCTTACTTTGGATTGACTAGTTGCGAAACACTCTTTCTGTAGAATCTGAAAGTGGACGTTTGGAGTGCTTTGAGGCCTATGGTGGAAAAGGAAATATCTTCACATTAAAAGTAGACAGAAGGATTTGGACAAACAACTTTGTGATATGCACATTCATCTCACAGAGTTGAACCTTTCTTTTGATTGAGCAGCTTTGAAACCCTCTTTTTGTAGAATTTGCATGTGAACATTTGAAGCGCTTAGAGGCCTGTGGAGGAAAAGGAACTATCTTCACATAAAACCTAGACAGAAGCATTCTGACAAACTTCTTTGTGATGTGTGCATTCATCTCACAGAGTGGATCCTTACTTTTCATTGAGCAGTTTTGAAACACTCTTTTTGTAGAATCTGCAGGTGGATATTTGGAGGGCTTTGAGGCCTCTGGTGGATAACGAAATATCTCCACATAATAACTAGACAGAGGAATTCTCACAAACTTCTTTGTAATGTGAGCATTCATCTCACAGATTTGAACTGTTCTTTTGACTGAGCAGCTTTGAAACACTCTTTTTATGAAATCTGCAAGTGGACATTTGGATCGCTTTGAGGCCTCTGGTGGAAAAGGAAATATCTTCACAATAAAACTGGAGAGAAGCATTCTGACAAACTGCTTTGTGATGTGTACATTCATCTCACAGAGTTGAACCTTGCTTTACTTTGAGCAGTTTGGAACACACTTTTTGTAGAATTTGAAAGTGGACCTTTTGGATTGCTTTGAGGCCTATGGTGGAAAAGGAAATATCTTCATATAAAGAGTAGACAGAAGCATTGTGACAAACTCCTTTGTGATGTGTGCATTCAACTCACAGAGTTGAACTTTTCTTTTGACTGAGCAACTTTGAAACACTCTATCTGTAGAATTTCCCAGTGGATATTTGCAGTGGTTTGAGGCCTCTGACGGAAAGGGAAGTATCTTCACATAACAACTAGACAGAAGCACTCTGACTAAATTTTTGTGATGTGTCACTCTTCTCACAGAGTTGAACCTTACTTTTCATTGAGGAATTTTTAAATACTTTTTTGTAGAATCTGCAAGGTGACATTTGCAGCGCTTCAAGGCCTATCGTGGATCACGAAACGTCTTCATGTAACAACTAGGCAGAAGCACTATGAGAAACTCCAATGTGGTGTGTGCTTTCGTATCACACAGAGTTGAACTTTTCTTTTGATTGAGCAGCTTTGAAACATTCTTTTTGTAGAATCTGAAAGTGGACATTTGGAGCTGTTTGAGGCCTATGGTGGATAACGAAATATCTTCATATAGTAATAACTAGAGAGAAGCATACTGAGAAGCTTCTTTGTGACGTGAGAATTCATCTCACAGATTTGAACCTTCGTTTGATTGAGTAGCTTTGAAGCACTCTTTTTGTAGAATCTGCAAATGGACATTTGGAGGGGTTTGAGGCCTACAGTGGAAAAGGAAACGTCTTCACATAAAAAGGAGACAGAAGCATTCTCCCAACATTCTTTGTGATATATGCATTCATCTCACAAAGCTGAACCTTACTTTTGATTGAGCAGTTTGGAGACCCCCTTTTTCTACTATCTGCAAGTGGACATTTGGAGTGCTTTGAGGCCTATGATGGAAAAGGAAATATCTTCCCTTAAGAAGTAGACAGAAGGATTCTGACAAATTTCTTTGTGATGTGTGCATTCATCTCACAGAGTTGAACCTTACTCTCGTTGAACAGTTTTGAAACACTGTTTTCGTAGAATCTGCAAGTGCACATTTTGAGCACTTGGAGGGCTATGGTGGTAAAGGAAATATCTTCCCATAAGAACTAGACACAAGCATTCTGACAAGCTCCTTTGTGATGTGGACATTCGCCTCACAGAGTTGAAACTATCTTTTGATTGAGCAGCTTTGAAACACTCTTTCTGTAGAATCTGCAGGTAAGCATTTGGAAGGTTTGGGGCCTATGGTGGAAAAGGAAATATCTTCACACAAAAATTAGACAGAAGCATTCTGACAACCTTCTTTGTGATATGTGCATTTATCACACAGAGTGAAACCTTACTTTTTATTGGGCAGCTTTGAAACACCCTTTTTGAATGATCTGCATGTGGACATTTGGAGTGCTTTGAGGTCTATTGTGGCCAAGGAAATATCTTCACCTAAGAACTAGACAGAAGCGTTCTGAGAAATTTCTTGTGATATGTGTATTCATCTCACAGAGTTGAATCTTACTATGGATTGACTAGTTTCGAAACACTCTTTCTGTAGAATCTGAAAGTGGACGTTTGGAGTGCTTTGAGGCCTATGGTGGAAAAGGAAATATCTTCACATTAAAACTAGACAGAAGGATTTGGACAAACTACTTTGTGATGTGCACATTCATCTCACAGAGTTGAACCTTTCTTTTGATTGAGCAGCTTTGAAACCCTCTTTTTGTAGTATTTGCATGTGAACATTTGAAGCGCTTAGAGGCCTGTGGAGGAAAAGGAACTATCTTCACATAAAACCTAGACAGAAGCATTCTGACAAACTTCTTTGTGATGTGTGCATTCATCTCACAGAGTGGATCCTTACTTTTCATTGAGCAGTTTTGAAACACTCTTTTTGTAGAATCTGCAGGTGGATATTTGGAGGGCTTTGAGGCCTCTGGTGGATAACGAAATATCTCCACATAATAACTAGACAGAGGAATTCTCACAAACTTCTTTGTAATGTGAGCATTCATCTCACAGATTTGAACTGTTCTTTTGACTGAGCAGCTTTGAAACACTCTTTTTATGAAATCTGCAAGTGGACATTTGGATCGCTTTGAGGCCTCTGGTGGAAAAGGAAATATCTTCACAATAAAACTGGAGAGAAGCATTCTGACAAACTGCTTTGTGATGTGTACATTCATCTCACAGAGTTGAACCTTGCTTTATATTGAGCAGTTTGGAACACACTTTTTGTAGAATTTGAAAGTGGACCTTTTGGATTGCTTTGAGGCCTATGGTGGAAAAGGAAATATCTTCATATAAAGACTAGACAGAAGCATTGTGACAAACTCCTTTGTGATGTGTGCATTCAACTCACAGAGTTGAACTTTTCTTTTGACTGAGCAACTTTGAAACACTCTATCTGTAGAATTTCCCAGTGGATATTTGCAGTGGTTTGAGGCCTCTGACGGAAAGGGAAGTATCTTCACATAACAACTAGACAGAAGCACTCTGACTAAATTTTTGTGATGTGTCACTCTTCTCACAGAGTTGAACCTTACTTTTCATTGAGGAATTTTTAAATACTTTTTTGTAGAATCTGCAAGGTGACATTTGCAGCGCTTCAAGGCCTATCGTGGATCACGAAACGTCTTCATGTAACAACTAGGCAGAAGCACTATGAGAAACTCCAATGTGGTGTGTGCTTTCGTATCACACAGAGTTGAACTTTTCTTTTGATTGAGCAGCTTTGAAACATTCTTTTTGTAGAATCTGAAAGTGGACATTTGGAGCTGTTTGAGGCCTATGGTGGATAACGAAATATCTTCATATAGTAATAACTAGAGAGAAGCATACTGAGAAGCTTCTTTGTGACGTGAGAATTCATCTCACAGATTTGAACCTTCGTTTGATTGAGTAGCTTTGAAGCACTCTTTTTGTAGAATCTGCAAATGGACATTTGGAGGGGTTTGAGGCCTACAGTGGAAAAGGAAACGTCTTCACATAAAAAGGAGACAGAAGCATTCTCCCAACATTCTTTGTGATATATGCATTCATCTCACAAAGCTGAACCTTACTTTTGATTGAGCAGTTTGGATACCCCCTTTTTCTACTATCTGCAAGTGGACATTTGGAGTGCTTTGAGGCCTATGGTGGAAGAGGAAATATCTTCCCTTAAGAAGTAGACAGAAGGATTCTGACAAATTTCTTTGTGATGTGTGCATTCATCTCACAGAGTTGAACCTTACTCTCGTTGAAGAGTTTTGAAACACTGTTTTCGTAGAATCTGCAAGTGCACATTTTGAGCACTTGGAGGGCTATGGTGGTAAAGGAAATATCTTTCCATAAGAACTAGACACAAGCATTCTGACAAGCTCCTTTGTGATGTGGGCATTCGCCTCACAGAGTTGAAACTATCTTTTGATTGAGCAGCTTTGAAACACTCTTTCTGTAGAATCTGCAGGTAAGCATTTGGAAGGTTTGGGGCCTATGGTGGAAAAGGAAATATCTTCACACAAAAATTAGACAGAAGCATTCTGACAACCTTCTTTGTGATATGTGCATTTATCACACAGAGTGAAACCTTACTTTTTATTGGGCAGCTTTGAAACACCCTTTTTGAATGATCTGCATGTGGACATTTGGAGTGCTTTGAGGTCTATTGTGGCCAAGGAAATATCTTCACCTAAGAACTAGACAGAAGCGTTCTGAGAAATTTCTTGTGATATGTGTATTCATCTCACAGAGTTGAATCTTACTATGGATTGACTAGTTTCAAAACACTCTTTCTGTAGAATCTGAAAGTGGACGTTTGGAGTGCTTTGAGGCCTATGGTGGAAAAGGAAATATCTTCACATTAAAACTAGACAGAAGGATTTGGACAAACTACTTTGTGATGTGCACATTCATCTCACAGAGTTGAACCTTTCTTTTGATTGAGCAGCTTTGAAACCCTCTTTTTGTAGAATTTGCATGTGAACATTTGAAGCGCTTAGAGGCCTGTGGAGGAAAAGGAACTATCTTCACATAAAACCTAGACAGAAGCATTCTGACAAACTTCTTTGTGATGTGTGCATTCATCTCACAGAGTGGATCCTTACTTTTCATTGAGCAGATGTGAAACACTCTTTTTGTAGAATCTGCAGGTGGATATTTGGAGGGCTTTGAGGCCTCTGGTGGATAACGAAATATCTCCACATAATAACTAGACAGAAGAATTCTCACAAACTTCTTTGTAACGTGAGCATTCATCTCACAGATTTGAACTGTTCTTTTGACTGAGCAGCTTTGAAACACTCTTTTTATGAAATCTGCAAGTGGACATTTGGATCGCTTTGAGGCCTCTGGTGGAAAAGGAAATATCTTCACAATAAAACTGGAGAGAAGCATTCTGACAAACTGCTTTGTGACGTGTATATTCATCTCACAGTGTTGAACCTTGCTTTACATTGAGCAGTTTGGAACACAATTTTTGCAGAATTTGAAAGTGGGCCTTTTGGATTGCTTTGAGGCCTATGGTGGAAAAGGAAATATCTTCATATAAAGACTAGACAGAAGCATTGTGACAAACTCCTTTGTGATGTGTGCATTCAACTCACAGAGTTGAACTTTTCTTTTGACTGAGCAACTTTGAAACACTCTATCTGTAGAATTTCCCAGTGGATATTTGCAGTGGTTTGAGGCCTCTGACGGAAAGGGAAGTATCTTCACATAACAACTAGACAGAAGCACTCTGACTAAATTTTTGTGATGTGTCATTCTTCTCACAGAGATGAACCTTACTTTTCATTCAGGAATTTTTAAATACTTTTTTGTAGAATCTGCAAGGTGACATTTGCAGCGCTTCAAGGCCTCTCGTGGATCACGAAACGTCTTCATGTAACAACTAGGCAGAAGAACTATGTGAAACACCAATGTGGTGTGTGCTTTCGTATCACACAGAGTTGAACTTTTCTTTTGATTGAGCAGCCTTGAAACATTCTTTTTGTAGAATCTGAAAGTGGACATTTGGAGCTCTTTGAGACCTATGGTGGATAACGAAGTATCTTCATGTAATAACTAGAGAGAAGCATACTGAGAAGCTTCTTTGTGACGTGAGAATTCATCTCACAGATTTGAACCTTCGTTTGATTGAGTAGCTTTGAAGCACTCTTTTTGTAGAATCTGCAAATGGACATTTGGGGCGGTTTGAGGCCTACAGTGGAAAAGGAAACGTCTTCACATCAAAAGGAGACAGAAGCATTCTCACAACATTCTTTGTGATATATGCATTCATCTCACAAAGCTGAACCTTACTTTTGATTGAGCAGTTTGGAAACCCCCTTTTTCTACTATCTGCAAGTGGACATTTGGAGTGCTTTGAGGCCTATGGTGGAAAAGGAAATATCTTCCCTTAAGAAGTTGACAGAAGGATTCTGACAAATTTCTTTGTGATGTGTGCATTCATCTCACAGAGTTGAACCTCACTCTCGTTGAACAGTTTTGAAACACTGTTTTCGTAGAATCTGCAAGTGGACATTTTGAGCGCTTGGAGGGCTATGGTGGTAAAGGAAATATCTTCCCATAAGAACTAGACACAAGCATTCTGACAAGCTCCTTTGTGATGTGGGCATTCGCCTCACAGAGTTGAAACTATCTTTTGATTGAGCAGCTTTGAAACACTCTTTCTGGAGAATCTGCAGGTAGGCATTTGGAAGGTTTGGTGCCTATGGTGGAAAAGGAAATATTTCACACAAAAATTAGACAGAAGCATTCTGACAACCTTCTTTGTGATATGTGCATTTATCACACAGAGTGAAACCTTACTTTTTATTGGGCAGCTTTGTAACACCCTTTTTGAATGATCTGCATGTGGACATTTGGAGTGCTTTGAGGTCTATTGTGGCCAAGGAAATATCTTCACCTAAGAACTAGTCAGAAGCGTTCTGAGAAATTTCTTGTGATATGTGTATTCATCTCACAGAGTTGAACCTTACTTTGGATTGACTAGTTTCGAAACACTCTTTCTGTAGAATCTGAAAGTGGACGTTTGGAGTGCTTTGAGGCCTATGGTGGAAAAGGAAATATCTTCACATTAAAACTAGACAGAAGGATTTGGACAAACTACTTTGTGATGTGTACATTCATCTCACAGAGTTGAACCTTACTTTCCATTGAGCAGTTTTGAAACCTTCCTTTGGGGAATCTGCAAGTGGATTTTTGGAGCACTTTGGGGCCTTGGCTGGAAAGGAAATACATTCACAAAAAACCAAGACAGAAGCATTCTCACAAACTACTTTGTGATGCATGCATTCATCTCACGGGGCTGAACATTGCTTTTCATTGAGTAGTTTTGAAACACTCTTTTGTAGCATCTGCAAGTGGACATTTAGAGTGCTCTGAGGCCTACGGTGGATAACGACATATCTTCATATCATAGCTAGACAGAAGCTATCTCGGAAGCTTTCTATGTGTGATGTGTGCATTCATCTCACAGAGTTGAACCTTACTTTTCATTGAACAGTTTTGAAACACTCTTTTGGCAGCATCTACAAGTGGACCTTTGGAACGCTTTGAGGCCTACGGTGGAAAAGGAAATATCTTCACATAAGAACTAGACAGAAGTATACTGACAAATTCCTTTTTCATGTGCGCATTCATCTCACAGAGTTGAAAGTTAATTTTTGTTGGACAGTTACGAAACACTCTTTTTGTAGAATCTGGGTGTCGACATTTGGAGCAGTTTGAGGCCAATCATGGAAAGGGAAATATCTTCATATAAAAATTAGATGGAGGCATTCTGAAAAACATCTTTGGGATGTGTGTATTCATCTCACAGAGTTGAACCTTTCTTTTGATTGACCAGCTTCGAAATGCTCTTTTAGTGGAACCTGCAAGTGGACATTTGGAGCCTTTTGTGTCCTATTGCAGAAAAGGAAATATCTGCAAGTGGAGATTTGGAACGCTATGGAGCCTAAGGTGGAGAAGGAAATATCATCATATAAACATTAGACAGAAGCATTTTGACAAACTTCTTTGTGATGCGTGCATTCATCTCTCAGAGTTGAAGCTTTCTTTTGATTAAGCAATGTTGAAACACTCTTTTTGTAGAATCTGCAAGTGAATATTTGTTGTGCTTTGAGGCTTACGGTGGAAAAGGAAATATCTTCAAATAAAAACTAGACAGAAGCACTCTGAGAGCCTCCTTTGGGATGTGTGCATTTCTCTCTCAGACTTGACCCTTACTTTTGATTGAGCATCTTCGAAAGACCACTTTTGTAATATATGCAAGTGGCCATTTGAAGTGCTTTGAGGCCTATGGTGGAAAAGAAAATATCTTCACATAAGAGTGAGACAGAAGCATTCAGACAAATTTCTTTGTGGTGTGTGCATTAATCTCACAGAGTTAAGCCTTACTTTCAATTGAGCCATTTTGAAACACTTTTCGTAGAATCTGCAAGTGGACATTTGAAGCGCTTTGAGGCCTAGGGTGGAAAAAGAAATATATTCACATAAAAACTAGACGGAAGCCTTCTGACAAACCTCTTTCTGATGTGTGCATTCATCTCACAGAGTTGAACCTTTCTTTTGATTGAGCAGCTTTGAAACCCTCTTTTTGTAGAATTTGCATGTGAACATTTGAAGCGCTTAGAGGCCTGTGGAGGAAAAGGAACTATCTTCACATAAAACCTAGACAGAAGCACTCTGACAAACTTCTTTGTGATGTGTGCATTCATCTCACAGAGTGGATCCTTACTTTTCATTGAGCAGTTTTGAAACACTCTTTTTGTAGAATCCGCAGGTGGATATTTGGAGGGCTTTGAGGCCTCTGGAGGATAACGAAATATCTCCACATAATAACTAGACAGAAGAATTCTCACAAACTTCTTTGTAATGTGAGCATTCATCTCACAGATTTGAACTGTTCTTTCGACTGAGCAGCTTTGAAACACACTTTTTATGAAATCTGCATGTGGACATTTGGATCGCTTTGAGGCCTCTGGTGGAAAAGGAAATATATTCACAATAAAACTGGAGAGAAGCATTCAGACAAACTGCTTTGTGATGTGTACATTCATCTCACAGAGTTGAACCTTACTTTCCATTGAGCAGTTTTGAAACCTTCCTTTGGGGAATCTGCAAGTGGATTTTTGGAGCACTTTGGGGCCTTGGCTGGAAAGGAAATACATTCACAAAAAACCAAGACAGAAGCATTCTCACAAACTACTTTGTGATGCATGCATTCATCTCACGGGGCTGAACATTGCTTTTCATTGAGTAGTTTTGAAACACTCTTTTGTAGCATCTGCAAGTGGACATTTAGAGTGCTCTGAGGCCTACGGTGGATAACGACATATCTTCATATCATAGCTAGACAGAAGCTATCTCGGAAGCTTTCTATGTGTGATGTGTGCATTCATCTCACAGAGTTGAACCTTACTTTTCATTGAACAGTTTTGAAACACTCTTTTGGCAGCATCTACAAGTGGACCTTTGGAACGCTTTGAGGCCTACGGTGGAAAAGGAAATATCTTCACATAAGAACTAGACAGAAGTATACTGACAAATTCCTTTTTCATGTGCGCATTCATCTCACAGAGTTGAAAGTTAATTTTTGTTGGGCAGTTACGAAACACTCTTTTTGTAGAATCTGGGTGTCGACATTTGGAGCAGTTTGAGGCCAATCATGGAAAGGGAAATATCTTCATATAAAAATTAGATGGAGGCATTCTGAAAAACATCTTTGGGATGTGTGTATTCATCTCACAGAGTTGAACCTTTCTTTTGATTGACCAGCTTCGAAATGCTCTTTTAGTGGAACCTGGAAGTGGACATTTGGAGCCTTTTGTGGCCTATTGCAGAAAAGGAAATATCTGCAAGTGGAGATTTGGAACGCTATGGAGCCTAAGGTGGAGAAGGAAATATCATCATATAAACATTAGACAGAAGCATTTTGACAAACTTCTTTGTGATGCGTGCAATCATCTCACAGAGTTGAAGCTTTCTTTTGATTAAGCAATGTTGAAACACTCTTTTTGTAGAATCTGCAAGTGAATATTTGTTGTGCTTTGAGGCTTACGGTGGAAAAGGAAATATCTTCAAATAAAAACTAGACAGAAGAACTCTGAGAGCTT
Source organism: Pan paniscus (assembly GCF_029289425.2). Classification (NCBI taxonomy): domain Eukaryota; kingdom Metazoa; phylum Chordata; class Mammalia; order Primates; family Hominidae; genus Pan; species Pan paniscus. The sequence goes on from NC_073273.2 coordinate 14,728,806, forward strand.
CCTTTGGGATGTGTGCATTTCTCTCAGACTTGACCCTTACTTTTGATTGAGCATCTTCGAAAGACCACTTTTGTAATATATGCAAGTGGCCATTTGAAGTGCTTTGAGGCCTATGGTGGAAAAGAAAGTATCTTCACATAAGAGTGAGACAGAAGCATTCAGACAAATTTCTTTGTGGTGTGTGCATTAATCTCACAGAGTTAAGCCTTGCTTTCAATTGAGCCATTTTGAAACACTTTTCGTAGAATCTGCAAGTGGACATTTGAAGCGCTTTGAGGCCTAGGGTGGAAAAAGAAATATATTCACATAAAAACTAGACGGAAGCCTTCTGACAAACCTCTTTCTGATGTGTGCATTCATCTCACAGAGTTGAACTTTTGTTTTGATTGAGCAGCTTTGAAACCCTCTTTTTGTAGAATTTGCATGTGAACATTTGAAGCGCTTAGAGGCCTGTGGAGGAAAAGGAACTATCTTCACATAAAACCTAGACAGAAGCACTCTGACAAACTTCTTTGTGATGTGTGCATTCATCTCACAGAGTGGATCCTTACTTTTCATTGAGCAGTTTTGAAACACTCTTTTTGTAGAATCCGCAGGTGGATATTTGGAGGGCTTTGAGGCCTCTGGTGGATAACGAAATATCTCCACATAATAACTAGACAGAAGAATTCTCACAAACTTCTTTGTAATGTGAGCATTCATCTCACAGATTTGAACTGTTCTTTTGACTGAGCAGCTTTGAAACACACTTTTTATGAAATCTGCATGTGGACATTTGGATCGCTTTGAGGCCTCTGGTGGAAAAGGAAATATATTCACAGTAAAACTGGAGAGAAGCATTCAGACAAACTGCTTTGTGATGTGTACATTCATCTCACAGAGTTGAACCTTGCTTTTCATTGAGCAGTTTGGAACACAATTTTTGTAGAATTTGAAAGTGGACCTTTTGGATTGCTTTGAGGCCTATGGTGGAAAAGGAAATATCTTCATATATAGACTAGACAGAAGCATTGTGACAAACTCCTTTGTGATGTGTGCATTCAACTCACAGAGTTGAACTTTTCTTTTGACTGAGCAACTTTGAAACACTCTATCTGTAGAATTTCCCAGTGGATATTTGCAGTGGTTTGAGGCCTCTGACGGAAAGGGAAGTATCTTCACATAACAACTAGACAGAAGCACTCTGACTAACTTTTTGTGATGTGTCATTCTTCTCTCAGAGTTGAAACTTACTTTTCATTGAGGAATTTTTAAACACTTTTTGTAGAATCTGCAAGGTGACATTTGCAGCGCTTCAAGGCCTATCGTGGATCACGAAACGTCTTCATGTAACAGCTAGGCAGAAGCACTATGAGAAACTCCAATGTGGTGTGTGCTTTTGTATCACACAGAGTTGAACTTTTCTTTTGATTGAGCAGCTTAGAAACATTCTTTTTGCAGAATCTGAAAGTGGACATTTGGAGCTCTTTTAGATCTATGGTATATAACGAAATATCTTCATGTAATAACTAGAGAGAAGCATACTGAGAAGCTTCTTTGTGACGTGAGAATTCATCTCACAGATTTGAACCTTCGTTTGATTGAGTAGCTTTGAAGCACACTTTTTGTAGATTCTGCAAATGGACATTTGGAGCGGTTTGAGGCCTACAGTGGAAAAGGAAACGTCTTCACATCAAAAGTAGACAGAAGCATTCTCACAACATTCTTTGTGATATATGCATTCATCTCACAAAGCTGAACCTTACTTTTGATTGAGCAGATTGGAAACCCCGTTTTTCTACTATCTGCAAGTGGACATTTGGAGTGCTTTGAGGCCTATGGTGGAAAAGGAAATATCTTCCCTTAAGAAGTAGACAGAAGGATTCTGACAACTTTCTTTGTGATGTGTGCATTCATCTCACAGAGTTGAACCTTACTCTCGTTGAACAGTTTTGAAACACTGTTTTCGTACAATCTGCAAGTGGACATTTTGAGCGCTTGGAGGGCTATGGTGGTAAAGGAAGTATCTTCCCATAAGAACTAGACACAAGCATTCTGACAAGCTTCTTTGTGATGTGGGCATTCGCCTCACAGAGTTGAAACTATCTTTTGATTGAGCAGCTTTGAAACACTCTTTCTGTAGAATCTGCAGGTAGGCATTTGGAAGGTTTGGGGCCTATGGTGGAAAAGGAAATATCTTCACACAAAAATTAGACAGAAGCATTCTGACCACCTTCTTTGTGATATGTGCATTTATCACACAGAGTGAAACCTTACTTTTTATTTGGCAGTTTTTAACCACCCTTTTTGAATGATCTGCATGTGGACATTTGGAGTGCTTTGAGGTCTATTGTGGCCAAGGAAATATCTTCACCTAAGGACTAGACAGAAGCATACTGAGAAATTTCTTGTGATATGTGTATTCATCTCACAGAGTTGAACCTTACTTTGGATTGACTAGTTTTGAAACACTCTTTCTGTAGAATCTGAAAGTGGACGTTTGGAGTGCTTTGAGGCCTATGGTGGAAAAGGAAATATCTTCACATTAAAACAAGACAGAAGGATTTGGACAAACTACTTGTGATGTGTACATTCATCTCACAGAGTTGAACCTTACTTTCCATTGAGCAGTTTTGAAACCTTGATTTGGGGAATCTGCAAGTGGATTTTTGGAGCACTTTGGGGCCTTGGCTGGAAAGGAAATACATTCACAAAAAACCTAGACAGAAGCATTCTCACAAACTACTTTGTGATGCATGCATTCATCTCATGGGGCTGAACCTTGCTTTTCATTGAGTAGTTTTGAAACACTCTTTTGTAGCATCTGCAAGTGGACATTTAGAGTGCTCTGAGGCCTACGGTGGATAAAGAAATATCTTCATATCATAGCTAGACAGAAGCTATCTGGGAAGCTTTCTATGTGTGATGTGTGCATTCATCTCACAGAGTTGAACCTTACTTTTCATTGAACAGTTTTGAAACACTCTTTCGGCAGAATCTACAAGTGGACCTTTGGAACGCTTTGAGGCCTACGGTGGAAAAGGAAATATCTTCACATAAGAACTAGACAGAAATATACTGACAAATTTCTTTTTCATGAGCGCATTCATCTCACAGAGTTGAAAGTTAATTTTCATTGGGCAGTTACGAAACACTTTTTTGCAGAATCTGAGTGTCGACATTTAGAGCAGTTTGAGGCCTATCATGGAAAGGGAAATATCTTCGTTTAAAAATTAGGTGGAGGCATTCTGAAAAACATCTTTGGGATGTGTGTATTCATCTCACAGAGTTGAACCTTCCTTTTGATTGACCAGCTTCGAAATGCTCTTTTAGTGGAACCTGGAAGTGGACATTTGGATCCTTTTGTGGCCTATTGCAGAAAAGGAAATATCTGCAAGTGGAGATTTGGAACGCTATGAAGCCTAAGGTGGAGAAGGAAATATCTTCACATAAACATTAGACAGAAGCATTTTGACAAACTTCTTTGTGATGTGTGCATTCATCTCACAGAGTTGAACCTTTCTTTTGATTAAGCAATGTTGAAACCCTCTTTTTGTAGAATGTGCAAGTGGATATTTGTTGTGCTTTGAGGCATACGGTGGAAAAGGAAATATCTTCAAATAAAAACTAGACAGAAGCACTCTGAGAGCCTCCTTTGGGATGTGTGCATTTATCTTTCACACTTGACCCTTACTTTTGATTGAGCATCTTCGAAAGACCACTTTTGTAATATATGCAAGTGGCCATTTGAAGTGCTTTGAGGCCTATGGTGGAAAAGAAAATATCTTCACATAAGAATGAGACAGAAGCATTCTGACAAATTTCATTGTGGTGTGTGCATTAATCTCACAGAGTTAAGCCTTACTTTCAATTGAGCCAGTTTGAAACACTTTTCGTAGAATCTGCAAGTGGACATGTGAAGCGCTTTGAGGCCTAGGGTGGAAAAAGAAATATATTCACATAAATCTAGATGGCAGCATTCTGACAAACCACTTTCTGATGTGTGCATTCATCTCACAGAGTTGAACCTTTCTTTTGATTGAGCAGCTTTGAAACCCTCTTTTTGTAGAATTTGCATGTGAACATTGGAAGCGCTTAGAGGACTGTTGAGGAAAAGGAACTATCTTCGCATAAAACCTAGACAGAAGCATTCTGACAAACTACTTTGTGATGTGTGCATTCATCTCACAGAGTGGATCCTTACTTTTCATTGAGCAGATTTGAAACACTCTTTTTGTAGAATCTGCAGGTGGATATTTGGAGGGCTTTGAGGCCTCTGGTGGATAACGAAATATCTCCACATAATAACTAGACAGAGGAATTCTCACAAACTTCTTTGTAATGTGAGCATTCATCTCACAGATTTGAACTGTTCTTTTGACTGAGCAGCTTTGAAACACTCTTTTTATGAAATCTGCAAGTGGACATTTGGATCGCTTTGAGGCCTCTGGTGGAAAAGGAAATATCTTCACAATAAAACTGGAGAGAAGCATTCTGACAAACTGCTTTGTGATGTGTACATTCATCTCACAGAGTTGAACCTTGCTTTACATTGAGCAGTTTGGAACACAATTTTTGTAGAATTTGAAAGTGGACCTTTTGGATTGCTTTGAGGCCTATGGTGGAAAAGGAAATATCTTCATATAAAGACTAGACAGAAGCATTGTGACAAACTCCTTTGTGATGTGTGCATTCAACTCACAGAGTTGAACTTTTCTTTTGACTGAGCAACTTTGAAACACTCTATCTGTAGAATTTCCCAGTGGATATTTGCAGTGGTTTGAGGCCTCTGACGGAAAGGGAAGTATCTTCACATAACAACTAGACAGAAGCACTCTGACTAAATTTTTGTGATGTGTCATTCTTCTCACAGAGTTGAACCTTACTTTTCATTCAGGAATTTTTAAATACTTTTTTGTAGAATCTGCAAGGTGACATTTGCAGCGCTTCAAGGCCTATCGTGGATCACGAAACGTCTTCATGTAACAACTAGGCAGAATCACTATGAGAAACTCCAATGTGGTGTGTGCTTTCGTATCACACAGAGTTGAACTTTTCTTTTGATTGAGCAGCCTTGAAACATTCTTTTTGTAGAATCTGAAAGTGCACATTTGGAGCTCTTTGAGACCTATGGTGGATAACGAAGTATCTTCATGTAATAACTAGAGAGAAGCATACTGAGAAGCTTCTTTGTGACGTGAGAATTCATCTCACAGATTTGAACCTTCGTTTGATTGAGTAGCTTTGAAGCACTCTTTTTGTAGAATCTGCAAATGGACATTTGGAGCGGTTTGAGGCCTACAGTGGAAAAGGAAACGTCTTCACATCAAAAGGAGACAGAAGCATTCTCACAACATTCTTTGTGATATATGCATTCATCTCACAAAGCTGAACCTTACTTTTGATTGAGCAGTTTGGAAACGCCCTTTTTCTACTATCTGCAAGTGGACATTTGGAGTGCTTTGAGGCCTATGGTGGAAGAGGAAATATCTTCCCTTAAGAAGTAGACAGAAGGATTCTGACAAATTTCCTGGTGATGTGTGCATTCATCTCACAGAGTTGAACCTCACTCTCGTTGAACAGTTTTGAAACACTGTTTTCGTAGAATCTGCAAGTGGACATTTTGAGCGCTTGGAGGGCTATGGTGGTAAAGGAAATATCTTCCCATAAGAACTAGACACAAGCATTCTGACAAGCTCCTTTGTGATGTGGGCATTCGCCTCACAGAGTTGAAACTATCTTTTGATTGAGCAGCTTTGAAACACTCTTTCTGTAGAATCTGCAGGTAGGCATTTGGAAGGTTTGGGGCCTATGGTGGAAAAGGAAATATTTCACACAAAAATTAGACAGAAGCATTCTGACAACCTTCTTTGTGATATGTGCATTTATCACACAGAGTGAAACCTTACTTTTTATTGGGCAGCTTTGTAACACCCTTTTTGAATGATCTGCATGTGGACATTTGGAGTGCTTTGAGGTCTATTGTGGCCAAGGAAATATCTTCACCTAAGAACTAGACAGAAGCATTCTGAGAAATTTCTTGTGATATGTGTATTCATCTCACAGAGTTGAACCTTACTTTGGATTGACTAGTTTCGAAACACTCTTTCTGTAGAATCTGAAAGTGGGCGTTTGGAGTGCTTTGAGGCCTATGGTGGAAAAGGAAATATCTTCACATTAAAACTAGACAGAAGGATTTGGACAAACTACTTTGTGATGTGTACATTCATCTCACAGAGTTGAACCTTACTTTCCATTGAGCAGTTTTGAAACCTTCCTTTGGGGAATCTGCAAGTGGATTTTTGGAGCACTTTGCGGCCTTGGCTGGAAAGGAAATACATTCACAAAATACAAAGACAGAAGCATTCTCACAAACTACTTTGTGATGCATGCATTCATCTCACGGGGCTGAACATTGCTTTTCATAGAGTAGTTTTGAAACACTCTTTTGTAGCATCTGCAAGTGGACATTTAGAGTGCTCTGAGGCCTACGGTGGATAACGACATATCTTCATATCATAGCTAGACAGAAGCTATCCCGGAAGCTTTCTATGTGTGATGTGTGCATTCATCTCACAGAGTTGAACCTTACTTTTCATTGAACAGTTTTGAAACACTCTTTTGGCAGCATCTACAAGTGGACCTTTGGAACGCTTTGAGGCCTACGGTGGAAAAGGAAATATCTTCACATAAGAACTAGACAGAAGTATACTGACAAATTCCTTTTTCATGTGCGCATTCATCTCACAGAGTTGAAAGTTAACTTTTGTTGGGCAGTTACGAAACACTCTTTTTGTAGAATCTGGGTGTCGACATTTGGAGCAGTTTGAGGCCAATCATGGAAAGGGAAATATCTTCATATAAAAATTAGATGGAGGCATTCTGAAAAACATCTTTGGGATGTGTGTACTCATCTCACAGAGTTGAACCTTTCTTTTGATTGACCAGCTTCGAAATGCTCTTTTAGTGGAACCTGGAAGTGGACATTTGGAGCCTTTTGTGGCCTATTGCAGAAAAGGAAATATCTGCAAGTGGAGATTTGGAACGCTATGGAGCCTAAGGTGGAGAAGGAAATATCATCATATAAACATTAGACAGAAGCATTTTGACAAACTTCTTTGTGATGCGTGCATTCATCTCACAGAGTTGAAGCTTTCTTTTGATTAAGCAATGTTGAAACACTCTTTTTGTAGAATCTGCAAGTGAATATTTGTTGTGCTTTGAGGCTTACGGTGGAAAAGGAAATATCTTCAAATAAAAACTAGACAGAAGCACTCTGAGAGCCTCCTTTGGGATGTGTGCATTTCTCTCTCAGACTTGACCCTTACTTTGATTCAGCATCTTCGAAAGACCACTTTTGTAATATATGCAAGTGGCCATTTGAAGTGCTTTGAGGCCTACGGTGGAAAAGAAAATATCTTCACATAAGAGTGAGACAGAAGCATTCAGACAAATTTCTTTGTGGTGTGTGCATTAATCTCACAGAGTTTAGCCTTACTTTCAATTGAGCCATTTTGAAACACTTTTCGTAGAATCTGCAAGTGGACATGTGAAGCGCTTTGAGGCCTAGGGTGGAAAAAGAAATATACTCACATAAAAACTAGACGGAAGCCTTCTGACAAACCTCTTTCTGATGTGTGCATTCATCTCACAGAGTTGAACCTTTCTTTTGATTGAGCAGCTTTGAAACCCTCTTTTTGTAGAATTTGCATGTGAACATTTGAAGCGCTTAGAGGCCTGTGGAGGAAAAGGAACTATCTTCACATAAAACCTAGACAGAAGCATTCTGACAAACTTCTTTGTGATGTGTGCATTCATCTCACAGAGTGGATCCTTACTTTTCATTGAGCAGTTTTGAAACACTCTTTTTGTAGAATCTGCAGGTGGATATTTGGAGGGCTTTGAGGCCTCTGGTGGATAACGAAATATCTCCACATAATAACTAGACAGAGGAATTCTCACAAACTTCTTTGTAATGTGAGCATTCATCTCACAGATTTGAACTGTTCTTTTGACTGAGCAGCTTTGAAACACTCTTTTTATGAAATCTGCAAGTGGACATTTGGATCGCTTTGAGGCCTCTGGTGGAAAAGGAAATATCTTCACAATAAAACTGGAGAGAAGCATTCTGACAAACTGCTTTGTGATGTGTACATTCATCTCACAGAGTTGAACCTTGCTTTACATTGAGCAGTTTGGAACACACTTTTTGTAGAATTTGAAAGTGGACATTTTGGATTGCTTTGAGGCCTATGGTGGAAAAGGAAATATCTTCATATAAAGACTAGACAGAAGCATTGTGACAAACTCCTTTGTGATGTGTGCATTCAACTCACAGAGTTGAACTTTTCTTTTGACTGAGCAACTTTGAAACACTCTATCTGTAGAATTTCCCAGTGGATATTTGCAGTGGTTTGAGGCCTCTGACGGAAAGGGAAGTATCTTCACATAACAACTAGACAGAAGCACTCTGACTAAATTTTTGTGATGTGTCATTCTTCTCACAGAGTTGAACCTTACTTTTCATTGAGGAATTTTTAAATACTTTTTTGTAGAATCTGCAAGGTGACATTTGCAGCGCTTCAAGGCCTATCGTGGATCACGAAACGTCTTCATGGAACAACTAGGCAGAAGCACTATGAGAAACTCCAATGTGGTGTGTGCTTTCGTATCACACAGAGTTGAACTTTTCTTTTGATTGAGCAGCTTTGAAACATTCTTTTTGTAGAATCTGAAAGTGGACATTTGGAGCTGTTTGAGGCCTATGGTGGATAACGAAATATCTTCATATAGTAATAACTAGAGAGAAGCATACTGAGAAGCTTCTTTGTGACGTGAGAATTCATCTCACAGATTTGAACCTTCGTTTGATTGAGTAGCTTTGAAGCACTCTTTTTGTAGAATCTGCAAATGGACATTTGGAGGGGTTTGAGGCCTACAGTGGAAAAGGAAACGTCTTCACATAAAAAGGAGACAGAAGCATTCTCCCAACATTCTTTGTGATATATGCATTCATCTCACAAAGCTGAACCTTACTTTTGATTGAGCAGTTTGGAGACCCACTTTTTCTACTATCTGCAAGTGGACATTTGGAGTGCTTTGAGGCCTATGTTGGAAAAGGAAATATCTTCCCTTAAGAAGTAGACAGAAGGATTCTGACAAATTTCTTTGTGATGTGTGCATTCATCTCACAGAGTTGAACCTTACTCTCGTTGAACAGTTTTGAAACACTGTTTTCGTAGAATCTGCAAGTGGACATTTTGAGCGCTTGGAGGGCTATGGTGGTAAAGGAAATATCTTCCCATAAGAACTAGACACAAGCATTCTGACAAGCTCCTTTGTGATGTGGGCATTCGCCTCACAGAGTTGAAACTATCTTTTGATTGAGCAGCTTTGAAACACTCTTTCTGTAGAGTCTGCAGGTAGGCATTTGGAAGGTTTGGGGCCTATGGTGGAAAAGGAAATATCTTCACACAAAAATTAGAAGCATTCTGACAACCTTCTTTGTGATATGTGCATTTATCACACAGAGTGAAACCTTACTTTTTATTGGGCAGTTTTGAAACACCCTTTTTGAATGGTCTGCTTGTGGACATTTGGAGTGCTTTGAGGTCTATTGTGGCCAAGGAAATATCTTCACCTAAGAACTAGACAGAAACATTCTGAGAAATTTCTTGTGATATGTGTATTCATCTCACAGAGTTGAACCTTACTTTGGATTGACTAGTTTTGAAACACTCTTTCTGGAGTATCTGAAAGTGGACGTTTGGAGTGCTTTGAGGCCTATGGTGGAAAAGGAAATATCTTCACATTAAAACTAGACAGAAGGATTTGGACAAACTACTTTGTGATGTGTACATTCATCTCACAGAGTTGAACCTTACTTTCCATTGAGCAGTTTTGAAACCTTCCTTTGGGGAATCTGCAAGTGGATTTTTGGAGCACTTTGGGGCCTTGGCTGGAAAGGAAATACATTCACAAAAAACCTAGACAGAAGCATTCTCACAAACTACTTTGTGATGCCTGCATTCATCTCACGGGGCTGAACCTTGATTTTCATTGAGCAGTTTTGAAACACTCTTTTGTAGCATCTGCAAGTGGACATTTAGAGTGCTCAGAGGCCTACGGTGGATAACGAAATATCTTCATATCATAGCTAGACAGAAGCTATCTGAGAAGCTTTCTATGTGTGATGTGTGCATTCATCTCACAGAGTTGAACCTTACTTTTGATTGAGCAGCTTTGAAACCCTCTTTTTGTAGAATTTGCATGTGAACATTTGAAGCGCTTAGAGGCCTGTGGAGGAAAAGGAACTATCTTCACATAAAACCTAGACAGAAGCATTCTGACAAACTTCTTTGTGATGTGTGCATTCATCTCACAGAGTGGATCCTTACTTTTCATTGAGCAGTTTTGAAACACTCTTTTTGTAGAATCTGCAGGTGGATATTTGGAGGGCTTTGAGGCCTCTGGTGGATAACGAAATATCTCCACATAATAACTAGACAGAAGAATTCTCACAAACTTCTTTGTAATGTGAGCATTCATCTCACAGATTTGAACTGTTCTTTTGACTGAGCAGCTTTGAAACACTCTTTTTATGAAATCTGCAAGTGGACATTTGGATCGCTTTGAGGCCTCTGGTGGAAAAGGAAATATCTTCACAATAAAACTGGAGAGAAGCATTCTGACAAACTGCTTTGTGATGTGTACATTCATCTCACAGAGTTGAACCTTGCTTTACATTGAGCAGTTTGGAACACACTTTTTGTAGAATTTGAAAGTGGACCTTTGGGATTGCTTTGAGGCCTATGGTGGAAAAGGAAATATCTTCATATAAAGAGTAGACAGAAGCATTGTGACAAACTCCTTTGTGATGTGTGCATTCAACTCACAGAGTTGAACTTTTCTTTTGACTGAGCAACTTTGAAACACTCTATCTGTAGAATTTCCCAGTGGATATTTGCAGTGGTTTGAGGCCTCTGACGGAAAGGGAAGTATCTTCACATAACAACTAGACAGAAGCACTCTGACTAAATTTTTGTGATGTGTCATTCTTCTCACAGAGTTGAACCTTACTTTTCATTGAGGAATTTTTAAATACTTTTTTGTAGAATCTGCAAGGTGACATTTGCAGCGCTTCAAGGCCTATCGTGGATCACGAAACGTCTTCATGGAACAACTAGGCAGAAGCACTATGAGAAACTCCAATGTGGTGTGTGCTTTCGTATCACACAGAGTTGAACTTTTCTTTTGATTGAGCAGCTTTGAAACATTCTTTTTGTAGAATCTGAAAGTGGACATTTGGAGCTGTTTGAGGCCTATGGTGGATAACGAAATATCTTCATATAGTAATAACTAGAGAGAAGCATACTGAGAAGCTTCTTTGTGACGTGAGAATTCATCTCACAGATTTGAACCTTCGTTTGATTGAGTAGCTTTGAAGCACTCTTTTTGTAGAATCTGCAAATGGACATTTGGAGGGGTTTGAGGCCTACAGTGGAAAAGGAAACGTCTTCACATAAAAAGGAGACAGAAGCATTCTCCCAACATTCTTTGTGATATATGCATTCATCTCACAAAGCTGAACCTTACTTTTGATTGAGCAGTTTGGAGACCCCCTTTTTCTACTATCTGCAAGTGGACATTTGGAGTGATTTGAGGCCTATGATGGAAAAGGAAATATCTTCCCTTAAGAAGTAGACAGAAGGATTCTGACAAATTTCTTTGTGATGTGTGCATTCATCTCACAGAGTTGAACCTTACTCTCGTTGAACAGTTTTGAAACACTGTTTTCGTAGAATCTGCAAGTGCACATTTTGAGCACTTGGAGGGCTATGGTGGTAAAGGAAATATCTTCCCATAAGAACTAGACACAAGCATTCTGACAAGCTCCTTTGTGATGTGGACATTCGCCTCACAGAGTTGAAACTATCTTTTGATTGAGCAGCTTTGAAACACTCTTTCTGTAGAATCTGCAGGTAAGCATTTGGAAGGTTTGGGGCCTATGGTGGAAAAGGAAATATCTTCACACAAAAATTAGACAGAAGCATTCTGACCACCTTCTTTGTGATATGTGCATTTATCACACAGAGTGAAACCTTACTTTTTATTGGGCAGCTTTGAAACACCCTTTTTGAATGATCTGCATGTGGACATTTGGAGTGCTTTGAGGTCTATTGTGGCCAAGGAAATATCTTCACCTAAGAACTAGACAGAAGCGTTCTGAGAAATTTCTTGTGATATGTGTATTCATCTCACAGAGTTGAATCTTACTTTGGATTGACTAGTTTCGAAACACTCTTTCTGTAGAATCTGAAAGTGGACGTTTGGAGTGCTTTGAGGCCTATGGTGGAAAAGGAAATATCTTCACATTAAAACTAGACAGAAGGATTTGGACAAACAACTTTGTGATATGCACATTCATCTCACAGAGTTGAACCTTTCTTTTGATTGAGCAGCTTTGAAACCCTCTTTTTGTAGAATTTGCATGTGAACATTTGAAGCGCTTAGAGGCCTGTGGAGGAAAAGGAACTATCTTCACATAAAACCTAGACAGAAGCATTCTGACAAACTTCTTTGTGATGTGTGCATTCATCTCACAGAGTGGATCCTTACTTTTCATTGAGCAGTTTTGAAACACTCTTTTTGTAGAATCTGCAGGTGGATATTTGGAGGGCTTTGAGGCCTCTGGTGGATAACGAAATATCTCCACATAATAACTAGACAGAGGAATTCTCACAAACTTCTTTGTAATGTGAGCATTCATCTCACAGATTTGAACTGTTCTTTTGACTGAGCAGCTTTGAAACACTCTTTTTATGAAATCTGCAAGTGGACATTTGGATCGCTTTGAGGCCTCTGGTGGAAAAGGAAATATCTTCACAATAAAACTGGAGAGAAGCATTCTGACAAACTGCTTTGTGATGTGTACATTCATCTCACAGAGTTGAACCTTGCTTTACATTGAGCAGTTTGGAACACACTTTTTGTAGAATTTGAAAGTGGACCTTTTGGATTGCTTTGAGGCCTATGGTGGAAAAGGAAATATCTTCATATAAAGAGTAGACAGAAGCATTGTGACAAACTCCTTTGTGATGTGTGCATTCAACTCACAGAGTTGAACTTTTCTTTTGACTGAGCAACTTTGAAACACTCTATCTGTAGAATTTCCCAGTGGATATTTGCAGTGGTTTGAGGCCTCTGACGGAAAGGGAAGTATCTTCACATAACAACTAGACAGAAGCACTCTGACTAAATTTTTGTGATGTGTCATTCTTCTCACAGAGTTGAACCTTACTTTTCATTGAGGAATTTTTAAATACTTTTTTGTAGAATCTGCAAGGTGACATTTGCAGCGCTTCAAGGCCTATCGTGGATCACGAAACGTCTTCATGTAACAACTAGGCAGAAGCACTATGAGAAACTCCAATGTGGTGTGTGCTTTCGTATCACACAGAGTTGAACTTTTCTTTTGATTGAGCAGCTTTGAAACATTCTTTTTGTAGAATCTGAAAGTGGACATTTGGAGCTGTTTGAGGCCTATGGTGGATAACGGAATATCTTCATATAGTAATAACTAGAGAGAAGCATACTGAGAAGCTTCTTTGTGACGTGAGAATTCATCTCACAGATTTGAACCTTCGTTTGATTGAGTAGCTTTGAAGCACTCTTTTTGTAGAATCTGCAAATGGACATTTGGAGGGGTTTGAGGCCTACAGTGGAAAAGGAAACGTCTTCACATAAAAAGGAGACAGAAGCATTCTCCCAACATTCTTTGTGATATATGCATTCATCTCACAAAGCTGAACCTTACTTTTGATTGAGCAGTTTGGAGACCCCCTTTTTCTACTATCTGCAAGTGGACATTTGGGGTGCTTTGAGGCCTATGATGGAAAAGGAAATATCTTCCCTTAAGAAGTAGACAGAAGGATTCTGACAAATTTCTTTGTGATGTGTGCATTCATCTCACAGAGTTGAACCTTACTCTCGTTGAACAGTTTTGAAACACTGTTTTCGTAGAATCTGCAAGTGCACATTTTGAGCGCTTGGAGGGCTATGGTGGTAAAGGAAATATCTTCCCATAAGAACTAGACACAAGCATTCTGACAAGCTCCTTTGTGATGTGGGCATTCGCCTCACAGAGTTGAAACTATCTTTTGATTGAGCAGCTTTGAAACACTCTTGCTGTAGAATCTGCAGGTAGGCATTTGGAAGGTTTGGGGCCTATGGTGGAAAAGGAAATATCTTCACACAAAAATTAGACAGAAGCATTCTGACAACCTTCTTTGTGATATGTGCATTTATCACACAGAGTGAAACCTTACTTTTTATTGGGCAGCTTTGAAACACCCTTTTTGAATGATCTGCATGTGGACATTTGGAGTGCTTTGAGGTCTATTGTGGCCAAGGAAATATCTTCACCTAAGAACTAGACAGAAGCGTTCTGAGAAATTTCTTGTGATATGTGTATTCATCTCACAGAGTTGAATCTTACTTTGGATTGACTAGTTTCGAAACACTCTTTCTGTAGAATCTGAAAGTGGACGTTTGGAGTGCTTTGAGGCCTGTGGTGGAAAAGGAAATATCTTCACATTAAAACTAGACAGAAGGATTTGGACAAACAACTTTGTGATATGCACATTCATCTCACAGAGTTGAACCTTTCTTTTGATTGAGCAGCTTTGAAACCCTCTTTTTGTAGAATTTGCATGTGAACATTTGAAGCGCTTAGAGGCCTGTGGAGGAAAAGGAACTATCTTCACATAAAACCTAGACAGAAGCATTCTGACAAACTTCTTTGTGATGTGTGCATTCATCTCACAGAGTGGATCCTTACTTTTCATTGAGCAGTTTTGAAACACTCTTTTTGTAGAATCTGCAGGTGGATATTTGGAGGGCTTTGAGGCCTCTGGTGGATAACGAAATATCTCCACATAATAACAAGACAGAGGAATTCTCACAAACTTCTTTGTAATGTGAGCATTCATCTCACAGATTTGAACTGTTCTTTTGACTGAGCAGCTTTGATACACTCTTTTTATGAAATCTGCAAGTGGACATTTGGATCGCTTTGAGGCCTCTGGTGGAAAAGGAAATATCTTCACAATAAAACTGGAGAGAAGCATTCTGACAAACTGCTTTGTGATGTGTACATTCATCTCACAGAGTTGAACCTTGCTTTACATTGAGCAGTTTGGAACACACTTTTTGTAGAATTTGAAAGTGGACATTTTGGATTGCTTTGAGGCCTATGGTGGAAAAGGAAATATCTTCATATAAAGACTAGACAGAAGCATTGTGACAAACTCCTTTGTGATGTGTGCATTCAACTCACAGAGTTGAACTTTTCTTTTGACTGAGCAACTTTGAAACACTCTATCTGTAGAATTTCCCAGTGGATATTTGCAGTGGTTTGAGGCCTCTGACGGAAAGGGAAGTATCTTCACATAACAACTAGACAGAAGCACTCTGACTAAATTTTTGTGATGTGTCATTCTTCTCACAGAGTTGAACCTTACTTTTCATTGAGGAATTTTTAAATACTTTTTTGTAGAATCTGCAAGGTGACATTTGCAGCGCTTCAAGGCCTATCGTGGATCACGAAACGTCTTCATGTAACAACTAGGCAGAAGCACTATGAGAAACTCCAATGTGGTGTGTGCTTTCGTATCACACAGAGTTGAACTTTTCTTTTGATTGAGCAGCTTTGAAACATTCTTTTTGTAGAATCTGAAAGTGGACATTTGGAGCTGTTTGAGGCCTATGGTGGATAACGAAATATCTTCATATAGTAATAACTAGAGAGAAGCATACTGAGAAGCTTCTTTGTGACGTGAGAATTCATCTCACAGATTTGAACCTTCGTTTGATTGAGTAGCTTTGAAGCACTCTTTTTGTAGAATCTGCAAATGGACATTTGGAGGGGTTTGAGGCCTACAGTGGAAAAGGAAACGTCTTCACATAAAAAGGAGACAGAAGCATTCTCCCAACATTCTTTGTGATATATGCATTCATCTCACAAAGCTGAACCTTACTTTTGATTGAGCAGTTTGGAGACCCCCTTTTTCTACTATCTGCAAGTGGACATTTGGAGTGCTTTGAGGCCTATGATGGAAAAGGAAATATCTTCCCTTAAGAAGTAGACAGAAGGATTCTGACAAATTTCTTTGTGATGTGTGCATTCATCTCACAGAGTTGAACCTTACTCTCGTTGAACAGTTTTGAAACACTGTTTTCGTAGAATCTGCAAGTGGACATTTTGAGCGCTTGGAGGGCTATGGTGGTAAAGGAAATATCTTCCCATAAGAACTAGACACAAGCATTCTGACAAGCTCCTTTGTGATGTGGGCATTCGCCTCACAGAGTTGAAACTATCTTTTGATTGAGCAGCTTTGAAACACTCTTTCTGTAGAATCTGCAGGTAGGCATTTGGAAGGTTTGGGGCCTATGGTGGAAAAGGAAATATCTTCACACAAAAATTAGAAGCATTCTGACAACCTTCTTTGTGATATGTGCATTTATCACACAGAGTGAAACCTTACTTTTTATTGGGCAGTTTTGAAACACCCTTTTTGAATGGTCTGCTTGTGGACATTTGGAGTGCTTTGAGGTCTATTGTGGCCAAGGAAATATCTTCACCTAAGAACTAGACAGAAGCATTCTGAGAAATTTCTTGTGATATGTGTATTCATCTCACAGAGTTGAACCTTACTTTGGATTGACTAGTTTTGAAACACTCTTTCTGGAGTATCTGAAAGTGGACGTTTGGAGTGCTTTGAGGCCTATGGTGCAAAAGGAAATATCTTCACATTAAAACTAGACAGAAGGATTTGGACAAACTACTTTGTGATGTGTACATTCATCTCACAGAGTTGAACCTTACTTTCCATTGAGCAGTTTTGAAACCTTCCTTTGGGGAATCTGCAAGTGGATTTTTGGAGCACTTTGGGGCCTTGGCTGGAAAGGAAATACATTCACAAAAAACCTAGACAGAAGCATTCTCACAAACTACTTTGTGATGCCTGCATTCATCTCACGGGGCTGAACCTTGATTTTCATTGAGCAGTTTTGAAACACTCTTTTGTAGCATCTGCAAGTGGACATTTAGAGTGCTCGGAGGCCTACGGTGGATAACGAAATATCTTCATATCATAGCTAGACAGAAGCTATCTGAGAAGCTTTCTATGTGTGATGTGTGCATTCATCTCACAGAGTTGAACCTTACTTTTGATTGAGCAGCTTTGAAACCCTCTTTTTGTAGAATTTGCATGTGAACATTTGAAGCGCTTAGAGGCCTGTGGAGGAAAAGGAACTATCTTCACATAAAACCTAGACAGAAGCATTCTGACAAACTTCTTTGTGATGTGTGCATTCATCTCACAGAGTGGATCCTTACTTTTCATTGAGCAGTTTTGAAACACTCTTTTTGTAGAATCTGCAGGTGGATATTTGGAGGGCTTTGAGGCCTCTGGTGGATAACGAAATATCTCCACATAATAACTAGACAGAAGAATTCTCACAAACTTCTTTGTAATGTGAGCATTCATCTCACAGATTTGAACTGTTCTTTTGACTGAGCAGCTTTGAAACACTCTTTTTATGAAATCTGCAAGTGGACATTTGGATCGCTTTGAGGCCTCTGGTGGAAAAGGAAATATCTTCACAATAAAACTGGAGAGAAGCATTCTGACAAACTGCTTTGTGATGTGTACATTCATCTCACAGAGTTGAACCTTGCTTTACATTGAGCAGTTTGGAACACACTTTTTGTAGAATTTGAAAGTGGACCTTTGGGATTGCTTTGAGGCCTATGGTGGAAAAGGAAATATCTTCATATAAAGACTAGACAGAAGCATTGTGACAAACTCCTTTGTGATGTGTGCATTCAACTCACAGAGTTGAACTTTTCTTTTGACTGAGCAACTTTGAAACACTCTATCTGTAGAATTTCCCAGTGGATATTTGCAGTGGTTTGAGGCCTCTGACGGAAAGGGAAGTATCTTCACATAACAACTAGACAGAAGCACTCTGACTAAATTTTTGTGATGTGTCATTCTTCACACAGAGTTGAACCTTACTTTTCATTGAGGAATTTTTAAATACTTTTTTGTAGAATCTGCAAGGTGACATTTGCAGCGCTTCAAGGCCTATCGTGGATCACGAAACGTCTTCATGTAACAACTAGGCAGAAGCACTATGAGAAACTCCAATGTGGTGTGTGCTTTCGTATCACACAGAGTTGAACTTTTCTTTTGATTGAGCAGCTTTGAAACATTCTTTTTGTAGAATCTGAAAGTGGACATTTGGAGCTGTTTGAGTCCTATGGCGGATAACGAAATATCTTCATATAATAATAACTAGAGAGAAGCATACTGAGAAGCTTCTTTGTGACGTGAGAATTCATCTCACAGATTTGAACCTTCGTTTGATTGAGTAGCTTTGAAGCACTCTTTTTGTAGAATCTGCAAATGGACATTTGGAGGGATTTGAGGCCTACAGTGGAAAAGGAAACGTCTTCACATAAAAAGGAGACAGAAGCATTCTCCCAACATTCTTTGTGATATATGCATTCATCTCACAAAGCTGAACCTTACTTTTGATTGAGCAGTTTGGAGACCCCCTTTTTCTACTATCTGCAAGTGGACATTTGGAGTGCTTTGAGGCCTATGATGGAAAAGGAAATATCTTCCCTTAAGAAGTAGACAGAAGGATTCTGACAAATTTCTTTGTGATGTGTGCATTCATCTCACAGAGTTGAACCTTACTCTCGTTGAACAGTTTTGAAACACTGTTTTCGTAGAATCTGCAAGTGCACATTTTGAGCACTTCGAGGGCTATGGTGGTAAAGGAAATATCTTCCCATAAGAACTAGACACAAGCATTCTGACAAGCTCCTTTGTGATGTGGGCATTCGCCTCACAGAGTTGAAACTATCTTTTGATTGAGCAGCTTTGAAACACTCTTGCTGTAGAATCTGCAGGTAGGCATTTGGAAGGTTTGGGGCCTATGGTGGAAAAGGAAATATCTTCACACAAAAATTAGACAGAAGCATTCTGACAACCTTCTTTGTGATATGTGCATTTATCACACAGAGTGAAACCTTACTTTTTATTGGGCAGCTTTGAAACACCCTTTTTGAATGATCTGCATGTGGACATTTGGAGTGCTTTGAGGTCTATTGTGGCCAAGGAAATATCTTCACCAAAGAACTAGACAGAAGCGTTCTGAGAAATTTCTTGTGATATGTGTATTCATCTCACAGAGTTGAATCTTACTTTGGATTGACTAGTTTCGAAACACTCTTTCTGTAGAATCTGAAAGTGGACGTTTGGAGTGCTTTGAGGCCTATGGTGGAAAAGGAAATATCTTCACATTAAAACTAGACAGAAGGATTTGGACAAACAACTTTGTGATATGCACATTCATCTCACAGAGTTGAACCTTTCTTTTGATTGAGCAGCTTTGAAACCCTCTTTTTGTAGAATTTGCATGTGAACATTTGAAGCGCTTAGAGGCCTGTGGAGGAAAAGGAACTATCTTCACATAAAACCTAGACAGAAGCATTCTGACAAACTTCTTTGTGATGTGTGCATTCATCTCACAGAGTGGATCCTTACTTTTCATTGAGCAGTTTTGAAACACTCTTTTTGTAGAATCTGCAGGTGGATATTTGGAGGGCTTTGAGGCCTCTGGTGGATAACGAAATATCTCCACATAATAACTAGACAGAGGAATTCTCACAAACTTCTTTGTAATGTGAGCATTCATCTCACAGATTTGAACTGTTCTTTTGACTGAGCAGCTTTGAAACACTCTTTTTATGAAATCTGCAAGTGGACATTTGGATCGCTTTGAGGCCTCTGGTGGAAAAAGAAATATCTTCACAATAAAACTGGAGAGAAGCATTCTGACAAACTGCTTTGTGATGTGTACATTCATCTCACAGAGTTGAACCTTGCTTTACATTGAGCAGTTTGGAACACACTTTTTGTAGAATTTGAAAGTGGACCTTTTGGATTGCTTTGAGGCCTATGGTGGAAAAGGAAATATCTTCATATAAAGACTAGACAGAAGCATTGTGACAAACTCCTTTGTGATGTGTGCATTCAACTCACAGAGTTGAACTTTTCTTTTGACTGAGCAACTTTGAAACACTCTATCTGTAGAATTTCCCAGTGGATATTTGCAGTGGTTTGAGGCCTCTGACGGAAAGGGAAGTATCTTCACATAACAACTAGACAGAAGCACTCTGACTAAATTTTTGTGATGTGTCATTCTTCTCACAGAGTTGAACCTTACTTTTCATTGAGGAATTTTTAAATACTTTTTTGTAGAATCTGCAAGGTGACATTTGCAGCGCTTCAAGGCCTATCGTGGATCACGAAACGTCTTCATGTAACAACTAGGCAGAAGCACTATGAGAAACTCCAATGTGGTGTGTGCTTTCATATCACACAGAGTTGAACTTTTCTTTTGATTGAGCAGCTTTGAAACATTCTTTTTGTAGAATCTGAAAGTGGACATTTGGAGCTGTTTGAGGCCTATGGTGGATAACGAAATATCTTCATATAGTAATAACTAGAGAGAAGCATACTGAGAAGCTTCTTTGTGACGTGAGAATTCATCTCACAGATTTGAACCTTCGTTTGATTGAGTAGCTTTGAAGCACTCTTTTTGTAGAATCTGCAAATGGACATTTGGAGGGGTTTGAGGCCTACAGCGGAAAAGGAAACATCTTCACATAAAAAGGAGACAGAAGCATTCTCCCAACATTCTTTGTGATATATGCATTCATCTCACAAAGCTGAACCTTACTTTTGATTGAGCAGTTTGGAGACCCCCTTTTTCTACTATCTGCAAGTGGACATTTGGAGTGCTTTGAGGCCTATGATGGAAGAGGAAATATCTTCCCTTAAGAAGTAGACAGAAGGATTCTGACAAATTTCTTTGTGATGTGTGCATTCATCTCACAGAGTTGAACCTTACTCTCGTTGAACAGTTTTGAAACACTGTTTTCGTAGAATCTGCAAGTGCACATTTTGAGCACTTGGAGGGCTATGGTGGTAAAGGAAATATCTTCCCATAAGAACTAGACACAAGCATTCTGAAAAGCTCCTTTGTGATGTGGACATTCGCCTCACAGAGTTGAAACTATCTTTTGATTGAGCAGCTTTCAAACACTCTTTCTGTAGAATCTGCAGTTAAGCATTTGGAAGGTTTGGGGCCTATGGTGGAAAAGGAAATATCTTCACACAAAAATTAGACAGAAGCATTCTGACAACCTTCTTTGTGATATGTGCATTTATCACAGAGAGTGAAACCTTACTTTTTATTGGGCAGCTTTGAAACACCCTTTTTGAATGATCTGCATGTGGACATTTGGAGTGCTTTGAGGTCTATTGTGGCCAAGGAAATATCTTCACCTAAGAACTAGACAGAAGCGTTCTGAGAAATTTCTTGTGATATGTGTATTCATCTCACAGTGTTGAATCTTACTTTGGATTGACTAGTTTCGAAACACTCTTTCTGTAGAATCTGAAAGTGGACGTTTGGAGTGCTTTGAGGCCTATGGTGGAAAAGGAAATATCTTCACATTAAAACTAGACAGAAGGATTTGGACAAACTACTTTGTGATGTGCACATTCATCTCACAGAGTTGAACCTTTCTTTTGATTGAGCAGCTTTGAAACCCTCTTTTTGTAGAATTTGCATGTGAACATTTGAAGCGCTTAGAGGCCTGTGGAGGAAAAGGAACTATCTTCACATAAAACCTAGACAGAAGCATTCTGACAAACTTCTTTGTGATGTGTGCATTCATCTCACAGAGTGGATCCTTACTTTTCATTGAGCAGTTTTGAAACACTCTTTTTGTAGAATCTGCAGGTGGATATTTGGAGGGCTTTGAGGCCTCTGGTGGATAACGAAATATCTCCACATAATAACTAGACAGAGGAATTCTCACAAACTTCTTTGTAATGTGAGCATTCATCTCACAGATTTGAACTGTTCTTTTGACTGAGCAGCTTTGAAACACTCCTTCTATGAAATCTGCAAGTGGACATTTGGATCGCTTTGAGGCCTCTGGTGGAAAAGGAAATATCTTCACAACAAAACTGGAGAGAAGCATTCTGACAAACTGCTTTGTGATGTGTACATTCATCTCACAGAGTTGAACCTTGCTTTACATTGAGCAGTTTGGAACACACTTTTTGTAGAATTTGAAAGTGGACCTTTTGGATTGCTTTGAGGCCTATGGTGGAAAAGGAAATATCTTCATATAAAGAGTAGACAGAAGCATTGTGACAAACTCCTTTGTGATGTGTGCATTCAACTCACAGAGTTGAACTTTTCTTTTGACTGAGCAACTTTGAAACACTCTATCTGTAGGATTTCCCAGTGGATATTTGCAGTGGTTTGAGGCCTCTGACGGAAAGGGAAGTATCTTCACATAACAACTAGACAGAAGCACTCTGACTAAATTTTTGTGATGTGTCATTCTTCTCACAGAGTTGAACCTTACTTTTCATTGAGGAATTTTTAAATACTTTTTTGTAGAATCTGCAAGGTGACATTTGCAGCGCTTCAAGGCCTATCGTGGATCACGAAACGTCTTCATGTAACAACTAGGCAGAAGCACTATGAGAAACTCCAATGTGGTGTGTGCTTTCGTATCACACAGAGTTGAACTTTTCTTTTGATTGAGCAGCTTTGAAACATTCTTTTTGTAGAATCTGAAAGTGGACATTTGGAGCTGTTTGAGGCCTATGGTGGATAACGAAATATCTTCATATAGTAATAACTAGAGAGAAGCATACTGAGAAGCTTCTTTGTGACGTGAGAATTCATCTCACAGATTTGAACCTTCGTTTGATTGAGTAGCTTTGAAGCACTCTTTTTGTAGAATCTGCAAATGGACATTTGGAGGGGTTTGAGGCCTACAGTGGAAAAGGAAACGTCTTCACATAAAAAGGAGACAGAAGCATTCTCACAACATTCTTTGTGATATATGCATTCATCTCACAAAGCTGAACCTTACTTTTGATTGAGCAGTTTGGAGACCCCCTTTTTCTACTATCTGCAAGTGGACATTTGGAGTGCTTTGAGGCCTATGGTGGAAAAGGAAATATCTTCCCTTAAGAAGTAGACAGAAGGATTCTGACAAATTTCTTTGTGATGTGTGCATTCATCTCACAGAGTTGAACCTTACTCTCGTTGAACAGTTTTGAAACACTGTTTTCGTAGAATCTGCAAGTGGACATTTTGAGCGCTTGGAGGGCTATGGTGGTAAAGGAAATATCTTCCCATAAGAACTAGACACAAGCATTCTGACAAGCTCCTTTGTGATGTGGGCATTCGCCTCACAGAGTTGAAACTATCTTTTGATTGAGCAGCTTTGAAACACTCTTTCTGTAGAATCTGCAGGTAGGCATTTGGAAGGTTTGGGGCCTATGGTGGAAAAGGAAATATCTTCACACAAAAATTAGAAGCATTCTGACAACCTTCTTTGTGATATGTGCATTTATCACACAGAGTGAAACCTTACTTTTTATTGGGCAGTTTTGAAACACCCTTTTTGAATGGTCTGCTTGTGGACATTTGGAGTGCTTTGAGGTCTATTGTGGCCAAGGAAATATCTTCACCTAAGAACTAGACAGAAGCATTCTGAGAAATTTCTTGTGATATGTGTATTCATCTCACAGAGTTGAACCTTACTTTGGATTGACTAGTTTTGAAACACTCTTTCTGGAGTATCTGAAAGTGGACGTTTGGAGTGCTTTGAGGCCTATGGTGGAAAAGGAAATATCTTCACATTAAAACTAGACAGAAGGATTTGGACAAACTACTTTGTGATGTGTACATTCATCTCACAGAGTTGAACCTTACTTTCCATTGAGCAGTTTTGAAACCTTCCTTTGGGGAATCTGCAAATGGATTTTTGGAGCACTTTGGGGCCTTGGCTGGAAAGAAAATACATTCACAAAAAACCTAGACAGAAGCATTCTCACAAACTACTTTGTGATGCCTGCATTCATCTCACGGGGCTGAACCTTGATTTTTATTGAGCAGTTTTGAAACACTCTTTTGTAGCATCTGCAAGTGGACATTTAGAGTGCTCGGAGGCCTACTGTGGATAACGAAATATCTTCATATCATAGCTAGACAGAAGCTATCTGAGAAGCTTTCTATGTGTGATGTGTGCATTCATCTCACAGAGTTGAACCTTACTTTTGATTGAGCAGCTTTGAAACCCTCTTTTTGTAGAATTTGCATGTGAACATTTGAAGCGCTTAGAGGCCTGTGGAGGAAAAGGAACTATCTTCACATAAAACCTAGACAGAAGCATTCTGACAAACTTCTTTGTGATGTGTGCATTCATCTCACAGAGTGGATCCTTACTTTTCATTGAGCAGATTTGAAACACTCTTTTTGTAGAATCTGCAGGTGGATATTTGGAGGGCTTTGAGGCCTCTGGTGGATAACGAAATATCTCCACATAATAACTAGACAGAAGAATTCTCACAAACTTCTTTGTAATGTGAGCTTTCATCTCACAGACTTGAACTGTTCTTTTGACTGAGCAGCTTTGAAACACTCTTTTTATGAAATCTGCAAGTGGACATTTGGATCGCTTTGAGGCCTCTGGTGGAAAAGGAAATATCTTCACAATAAAACTGGAGAGAAGCATTCTGACAAACTGCTTTGTGATGTGTACATTCATCTCACAGAGTTGAACCTTGCTTTACATTGAGCAGTTTGGAACACACTTTTTGTAGAATTTGAAAGTGGACCTTTTGGATTGCTTTGAGGCCTATGGTGGAAAAGGAAATATCTTCATATAAAGACTAGACAGAAGCATTGTGACAAACTCCTTTGTGATGTGTGCATTCAACTCACAGAGTTGAACTTTTCTTTTGACTGAGCAACTTTGAAACACTCTATCTGTAGAATTTCCCAGTGGATATTTGCAGTGGTTTGAGGCCTCTGACGGAAAGGGAAGTATCTTCACATAACAACTAGACAGAAGCACTCTGACTAAATTTTTGTGATGTGTCATTCTTCTCACAGAGTTGAACCTTACTTTTCATTGAGGAATTTTTAAATACTTTTTTGTAGAATCTGCAAGGTGACATTTGCAGCGCTTCAAGGCCTATCGTGGATCACGAAACGTCTTCATGTAACAACTAGGCAGAAGCACTATGAGAAACTCCAATGTGGTGTGTGCTTTCGTATCACACAGAGTTGAACTTTTCTTTTGATTGAGCAGCTTTGAAACATTCTTTTTGTAGAATCTGAAAGTGGACATTTGGAGCTGTTTGAGGCCTATGGTGGATAACGAAATATCTTCATATAGTAATAACTAGAGAGAAGCATACTGAGAAGCTTCTTTGTGACGTGAGAATTCATCTCACAGATTTGAACCTTCGTTTGATTGAGTAGCTTTGAAGCACTCTTTTTGTAGAATCTGCAAATGGACATTTGGAGGGGTTTGAGGCCTACAGTGGAAAAGGAAACATCTTCACATAAAAAGGAGACAGAAGCATTCTCCCAACATTCTTTGTGATATATGCATTCATCTCAGAAAGCTGAACCTTACTTTTGATTGAGCAGTTTGGAGACCCCCTTTTTCTACTATCTGCAAGTGGACATTTGGAGTGCTTTGAGGCCTATGATGGAAAAGGAAATATCTTCCCTTAAGAAGTAGACAGAAGGATTCTGACAAATTTCTTTGTGATGTGTGCATTCATCTCACAGAGTTGAACCTTACTCTCGTTGAACAGTTTTGAAACACTGTTTTCGTAGAATCTGCAAGTGCACATTTTGAGCACTTGGAGGGCTATGGTGGTAAAGGAAATATCTTCCCATAAGAACTAGACACAAGCATTCTGACAAGCTCCTTTGTGATGTGGACATTCGCCTCACAGAGTTGAAACTATCTTTTGATTGAGCAGCTTTGAAACACTCTTTCTGTAGAATCTGCAGGTAAGCATTTGGAAGGTTTGGGGCCTATGGTGGAAAAGGAAATATCTTCACACAAAAATTAGACAGAAGCATTCTGACAACCTTCTTTGTGATATGTGCATTTATCACACAGAGTGAAACCTTACTTTTTATTGGGCAGCTTTGAAACACCCTTTTTGAATGATCTGCATGTGGACATTTGGAGTGCTTTGAGGTCTATTGTGGCCAAGGAAATATCTTCACCTAAGAACTAGACAGAAGCGTTCTGAGAAATTTCTTGTGATATGTGTATTCATCTCACAGTGTTGAATCTTACTTTGGATTGACTAGTTTCGAAACACTCTTTCTGTAGAATCTGAAAGTGGACGTTTGGAGTGCTTTGAGGCCTATGGTGGAAAAGGAAATATCTTCACATTAAAACTAGACAGAAGGATTTGGACAAACTACTTTGTGATGTGCACATTCATCTCACAGAGTTGAACCTTTCTTTTGATTGAGCAGCTTTGAAACCCTCTTTTTGTAGAATTTGCATGTGAACATTTGAAGCGCTTAGAGGCCTGTGGAGGAAAAGGAACTATCTTCACATAAAACCTAGACAGAAGCATTCTGACAAACTTCTTTGTGATGTGTGCATTCATCTCACAGAGTGGATCCTTACTTTTCATTGAGCAGTTTTGAAACACTCTTTTTGTAGAATCTGCAGGTGGATATTTGGAGGGCTTTGAGGCCTCTGGTGGATAACGAAATATCTCCACATAATAACTAGACAGAGGAATTCTCACAAACTTCTTTGTAATGTGAGCATTCATCTCACAGATTTGAACTGTTCTTTTGACTGAGCAGCTTTGAAACACTCTTTCTATGAAATCTGCAAGTGGACATTTGGATCGCTTTGAGGCCTCTGGTGGAAAAGGAAATATCTTCACAATAAAACTGGAGAGAAGCATTCTGACAAACTGCTTTGTGATGTGTACATTCATCTCACAGAGTTGAACCTTGCTTTACATTGAGCAGTTTGGAACACACTTTTTGTAGAATTTGAAAGTGGACCTTTTGGATTGCTTTGAGGCCTATGGTGGAAAAGGAAATATCTTCATATAAAGAGTAGACAGAAGCATTGTGACAAACTCCTTTGTGATGTGTGCATTCAACTCACACAGTTGAACTTTTCTTTTGACTGAGCAACTTTGAAACACTCTATCTGTAGAATTTCCCAGTGGATATTTGCAGTGGTTTGAGGCCTCTGACGGAAAGGGAAGTATCTTCACATAACAACTAGACAGAAGCACTCTGACTAAATTTTTGTGATGTGTCATTCTTCTCACAGAGTTGAACCTTACTTTTCATTGAGGAATTTTTAAATACTTTTTTGTAGAATCTGCAAGGTGACATTTGCAGCGCTTCAAGGCCTATCGTGGATCACGAAACGTCTTCATGTAACAACTAGGCAGAAGCACTATGAGAAACTCCAATGTGGTGTGTGCTTTCGTATCACACAGAGTTGAACTTTTCTTTTGATTGAGCAGCTTTGAAACATTCTTTTTGTAGAATCTGAAAGTGGACATTTGGAGCTGTTTGAGGCCTATGGTGGATAACGAAATATCTTCATATAGTAATAACTAGAGAGAAGCATACTGAGAAGCTTCTTTGTGACGTGAGAATTCATCTCACAGATTTGAACCTTCGTTT
This sequence comes from Pan paniscus, assembly GCF_029289425.2. Classification (NCBI taxonomy): domain Eukaryota; kingdom Metazoa; phylum Chordata; class Mammalia; order Primates; family Hominidae; genus Pan; species Pan paniscus. Next base: position 14,756,436 of record NC_073273.2, read on the forward strand.
GATTGAGTAGCTTTGAAGCACTCTTTTTGTAGAATCTGCAAATGGACATTTGGAGGGGTTTGAGGCCTACAGTGGAAAAGGAAACGTCTTCACATAAAAAGGAGACAGAAGCATTCTCCCAACATTCTTTGTGATATATGCATTCATCTCACAAAGCTGAACCTTACTTTTGATTGAGCAGTTTGGAGACCCCCTTTTTCTACTATCTGCAAGTGGACATTTGGAGTGCTTTGAGGCCTATGATGGAAAAGGAAATATCTTCCCTTAAGAAGTAGACAGAAGGATTCTGACAAATTTCTTTGTGATGTGTGCATTCATCTCACAGAGTTGAACCTTACTCTCGTTGAACAGTTTTGAAACACTGTTTTCGTAGAATCTGCAAGTGGACATTTTGAGCGCTTGGAGGGCTATGGTGGTAAAGGAAATATCTTCCCATAAGAACTAGACACAAGCATTCTGACAAGCTCCTTTGTGATGTGGGCATTCGCCTCACAGAGTTGAAACTATCTTTTGATTGAGCAGCTTTGAAACACTCTTTCTGTAGAATCTGCAGGTAGGCATTTGGAAGGTTTGGGGCCTATGGTGGAAAAGGAAATATCTTCACACAAAAATTAGAAGCATTCTGACAACCTTCTTTGTGATATGTGCATTTATCACACAGAGTGAAACCTTACTTTTTATTGGGCAGTTTTGAAACACCCTTTTTGAATGGTCTGCTTGTGGACATTTGGAGTGCTTTGAGGTCTATTGTGGCCAAGGAAATATCTTCACCTAAGAACTAGACAGAAGCATTCTGAGAAATTTCTTGTGATATGTGTATTCATCTCACAGAGTTGAACCTTACTTTGGATTGACTAGTTTTGAAACACTCTTTCTGGAGTATCTGAAAGTGGACGTTTGGAGTGCTTTGAGGCCTATGGTGGAAAAGGAAATATCTTCACATTAAAACTAGACAGAAGGATTTGGACAAACTACTTTGTGATGTGTACATTCATCTCACAGAGTTGAACCTTACTTTCCATTGAGCAGTTTTGAAACCTTCCTTTGGGGAATCTGCAAATGGATATTTGGAGCACTTTGGGGTCTTGGCTGGAAAGAAAATACATTCACAAAAAACCTAGACAGAAGCATTCTCACAAACTACTTTGTGATGCCTGCATTCATCTCACGGGGCTGAACCTTGATTTTTATTGAGCAGTTTTGAAACACTCTTTTGTAGCATCTGCAAGTGGACATTTAGAGTGCTCGGAGGCCTATGGTGGATAACGAAATATCTTCATATCATAGCTAGACAGAAGCTATCTGAGAAGCTTTCTATGTGTGATGTGTGCATTCATCTCACAGAGTTGAACCTTACTTTTGATTGAGCAGCTTTGAAACCCTCTTTTTGTAGAATTTGCATGTGAACATTTGAAGCGCTTAGAGGCCTGTGGAGGAAAAGGAACTATCTTCACATAAAACCTAGACAGAAGCATTCTGACAAACTTCTTTGTGATGTGTGCATTCATCTCACAGAGTGGATCCTTACTTTTCATTGAGCAGATTTGAAACACTCTTTTTGTAGAATCTGCAGGTGGATATTTGGAGGGCTTTGAGGCCTCTGGTGGATAACGAAATATCTCCACATAATAACTAGACAGAAGAATTCTCACAAACTTCTTTGTAATGTGAGCTTTCATCTCACAGATTTGAACTGTTCTTTTGACTGAGCAGCTTTGAAACACTCTTTTTATGAAATCTGCAAGTGGACATTTGGATCGCTTTGAGGCCTCTGGTGGAAAAGGAAATATCTTCACAATAAAACTGGAGAGAAGCATTCTGACAAACTGCTTTGTGATGTGTACATTCATCTCACAGAGTTGAACCTTGCTTTACATTGAGCAGTTTGGAACACACTTTTTGTAGAATTTGAAAGTGGACCTTTTGGATTGCTTTGAGGCCTATGGTGGAAAAGGAAATATCTTCATATAAAGACTAGACAGAAGCATTGTGACAAACTCCTTTGTGATGTGTGCATTCAACTCACAGAGTTGAACTTTTCTTTTGACTGAGCAACTTTGAAACACTCTATCTGTAGAATTTCCCAGTGGATATTTGCAGTGGTTTGAGGCCTCTGACGGAAAGGGAAGTATCTTCACATAACAACTAGACAGAAGCACTCTGACTAAATTTTTGTGATGTGTCATTCTTCTCACAGAGTTGAAACTTACTTTTCATTGAGGAATTTTTAAATACTTTTTTGTAGAATCTGCAAGGTGACATTTGCAGCGCTTCAAGGCCTATCGTGGATCACGAAACGTCTTCATGTAACAACTAGGCAGAAGCACTATGAGAAACTCCAATGTGGTGTGTGCTTTCGTATCACACAGAGTTGAACTTTTCTTTTGATTGAGCAGCTTTGAAACATTCTTTTTGTAGAATCTGAAAGTGGACATTTGGAGCTGTTTGAGGCCTATGGTGGATAACGAAATATCTTCATATAGTAATAACTAGAGAGAAGCATACTGAGAAGCTTCTTTGTGACGTGAGAATTCATCTCACAGATTTGAACCTTCGTTTGATTGAGTAGCTTTGAAGCACTCTTTTTGTAGAATCTGCAAATGGACATTTGGAGGGGTTTGAGGCCTACAGTGGAAAAGGAAACATCTTCACATAAAAAGGAGACAGAAGCATTCTCCCAACATTCTTTGTGATATATGCATTCATCTCAGAAAGCTGAACCTTACTTTTGATTGAGCAGTTTGGAGACCCCCTTTTTCTACTATCTGCAAGTGGACATTTGGAGTGCTTTGAGGCCTATGATGGAAAAGGAAATATCTTCCCTTAAGAAGTAGACAGAAGGATTCTGACAAATTTCTTTGTGATGTGTGCATTCATCTCACAGAGTTGAACCTTACTCTCGTTGAACAGTTTTGAAACACTGTTTTCGTAGAATCTGCAAGTGCACATTTTGAGCACTTGGAGGGCTATGGTGGTAAAGGAAATATCTTCCCATAAGAACTAGACACAAGCATTCTGACAAGCTCCTTTGTGATGTGGACATTCGCCTCACAGAGTTGAAACTATCTTTTGATTGAGCAGCTTTGAAACACTCTTTCTGTAGAATCTGCAGGTAAGCATTTGGAAGTTTTGGGGCCTATGGTGGAAAAGGAAATATCTTCACACAAAAATTAGACAGAAGCATTCTGACAACCTTCTTTGTGATATGTGCATTTATCACACAGAGTGAAACCTTACTTTTTATTGGGCAGCTTTGAAACACCCTTTTTGAATGATCTGCATGTGGACATTTGGAGTGCTTTGAGGTCTATTGTGGCCAAGGAAATATCTTCACCTAAGAACTAGACAGAAGCGTTCTGAGAAATTTCTTGTGATATGTGTATTCATCTCAGAGAGTTGAATCTTACTTTGGATTGACTAGTTTCGAAACACTCTTTCTGTAGAATCTGAAAGTGGACGTTTGGAGTGCTTTGAGGCCTATGGTGGAAAAGGAAATATCTTCACATTAAAACTAGACAGAAGGATTTGGACAAACTACTTTGTGATGTGCACATTCATCTCACAGAGTTGAACCTTTCTTTTGATTGAGCAGCTTTGAAACCCTCTTTTTGTAGAATTTGCATGTGAACATTTGAAGCGCTTAGAGGCCTGTGGAGGAAAAGGAACTATCTTCACATAAAACCTAGACAGAAGCATTCTGACAAACTTCTTTGTGATGTGTGCATTCATCTCACAGAGTGGATCCTTACTTTTCATTGAGCAGTTTTGAAACACTCTTTTTGTAGAATCTGCAGGTGGATATTTGGAGGGCTTTGAGGCCTCTGGTGGATAACGAAATATCTCCACATAATAACTAGACAGAGGAATTCTCACAAACTTCTTTGTAATGTGAGCATTCATCTCACAGATTTGAACTGTTCTTTTGACTGAGCAGCTTTGAAACACTCTTTCTATGAAATCTGCAAGTGGACATTTGGATCGCTTTGAGGCCTCTGGTGGAAAAGGAAATATCTTCACAATAAAACTGGAGAGAAGCATTCTGACAAACTGCTTTGTGATGTGTACATTCATCTCACAGAGTTGAACCTTGCTTTACATTGAGCAGTTTGGAACACACTTTTTGTAGAATTTGAAAGTGGACCTTTTGGATTGCTTTGAGGCCTATGGTGGAAAAGGAAATATCTTCATATAAAGAGTAGACAGAAGCATTGTGACAAACTCCTTTGTGATGTGTGCATTCAACTCACACAGTTGAACTTTTCTTTTGACTGAGCAACTTTGAAACACTCTATCTGTAGAATTTCCCAGTGGATATTTGCAGTGGTTTGAGGCCTCTGACGGAAAGGGAAGTATCTTCACATAACAACTAGACAGAAGCACTCTGACTAAATTTTTGTGATGTGTCATTCTTCTCACAGAGTTGAACCTTACTTTTCATTGAGGAATTTTTAAATACTTTTTTGTAGAATCTGCAAGGTGACATTTGCAGCGCTTCAAGGCCTATCGTGGATCACGAAACGTCTTCATGTAACAACTAGGCAGAAGCACTATGAGAAACTCCAATGTGGTGTGTGCTTTCGTATCACACAGAGTTGAACTTTTCTTTTGATTGAGCAGCTTTGAAACATTCTTTTTGTAGAATCTGAAAGTGGACATTTGGAGCTGTTTGAGGCCTATGGTGGATAACGAAATATCTTCATATAGTAATAACTAGAGAGAAGCATACTGAGAAGCTTCTTTGTGACGTGAGAATTCATCTCACAGATTTGAACCTTCGTTTGATTGAGTAGCTTTGAAGCACTCTTTTTGTAGAATCTGCAAATGGACATTTGGAGGGGTTTGAGGCCTACAGTGGAAAAGGAAACGTCTTCACATAAAAAGGAGACAGAAGCATTCTCCCAACATTCTTTGTGATATATGCATTCATCTCACAAAGCTGAACCTTACTTTTGATTGAGCAGTTTGGAGACCCCCTTTTTCTACTATCTGCAAGTGGACATTTGGAGTGCTTTGAGGCCTATGATGGAAAAGGAAATATCTTCCCTTAAGAAGTAGACAGAAGGATTCTGACAAATTTCTTTGTGATGTGTGCATTCATCTCACAGAGTTGAACCTTACTCTCGTTGAACAGTTTTGAAACACTGTTTTCGTAGAATCTGCAAGTGGACATTTTGAGCTCTTGGAGGGCTATGGTGGTAAAGGAAATATCTTCCCATAAGAACTAGACACAAGCATTCTGACAAGCTCGTTTGTGATGTGGGCATTCGCCTCACAGAGTTGAAACTATCTTTTGATTGAGCAGCTTTGAAACACTCTTTCTGTAGAATCTGCAGGTAGGCACTTGGAAGGTTTGGGGCCTATGGTGGAAAACGAAATATCTTCACACAAAAATTAGAAGCATTCTGACAACCTTCTTTGTGATATGTGCATTTATCACACAGAGTGAAACCTTACTTTTTATTGGGAAGTTTTGAAACACCCTTTTTGAATGGTCTGCTTGTGGACATTTGGAGTGCTTTGAAGTCTATTGTGGCAAAGGAAATATCTTCACCTAAGAACTAGACAGAAGCATTCTGAGAAATTTCTTGTGATATGTGTATTCATCTCACAGAGTTGAACCTTACTTTGGATTGACTAGTTTTGAAACACTCTTTCTGGAGTATCTGAAAGTGGACGTTTGGAGTGCTTTGAGGCCTATGGTGGAAAAGGAAATATCTTCACATTAAAACTAGACAGAAGGATTTGGACAAACTACTTTGTGATGTGTACATTCATCTCACAGAGTTGAACCTTACTTTCCATTGAGCAGTTTTGAAACCTTCCTTTGGGGAATCTGCAAATGGATTTTTGGAGCACTTTGGGGCCTTGGCTGGAAAGAAAATACATTCACAAAAAACCTAGACAGAAGCATTCTCACAAACTACTTTGTGATGCCTGCATTCATCTCACGGGGCTGAACCTTGATTTTTATTGAGCAGTTTTGAAACACTCTTTTGTAGCATCTGCAAGTGGACATTTAGAGTGCTCGGAGGCCTACGGTGGATAACGAAATATCTTCATATCATAGCTAGACAGAAGCTATCTGAGAAGCTTTCTATGTGTGATGTGTGCATTCATCTCACAGAGTTGAACCTTACTTTTGATTGAGCAGCTTTGAAACCCTCTTTTTGTAGAATTTGCATGTGAACATTTGAAGCGCTTAGAGGCCTGTGGAGGAAAAGGAACTATCTTCACATAAAACCTAGACAGAAGCATTCTGACAAACTTCTTTGTGATGTGTGCATTCATCTCACAGAGTGGATCCTTACTTTTCATTGAGCAGATTTGAAACACTCTTTTTGTAGAATCTGCAGGTGGATATTTGGAGGGCTTTGAGGCCTCTGGTGGATAACGAAATATCTCCACATAATAACTAGACAGAAGAATTCTCACAAACTTCTTTGTAATGTGAGCATTCATCTCACAGATTTGAACTGTTCTTTTGACTGAGCAGCTTTGAAACACTCTTTTTATGAAATCTGCAAGTGGACATTTGGATCGCTTTGAGGCCTCTGGTGGAAAAGGAAATATCTTCACAATAAAACTGGAGAGAAGCATTCTGACAAACTGCTTTGTGATGTGTACATTCATCTCACAGAGTTGAACCTTGCTTTACATTGAGCAGTTTGGAACACACTTTTTGTAGAATTTGAAAGTGGACCTTTGGGATTGCTTTGAGGCCTATGGTGGAAAAGGAAATATCTTCATATAAAGACTAGACAGAAGCATTGTGACAAACTCCTTTGTGATGTGTGCATTCAACTCACACAGTTGAACTTTTCTTTTGACTGAGCAACTTTGAAACACTCTATCTGTAGAATTTCCCAGTGGATATTTGCAGTGGTTTGAGGCCTCTGACGGAAAGGGAAGTATCTTCACATAACAACTAGACAGAAGCACTCTGACTAAATTTTTGTGATGTGTCATTCTTCTCACAGAGTTGAACCTTACTTTTCATTGAGGAATTTTTAAATACTTTTTTGTAGAATCTGCAAGGTGACATTTGCAGGGCTTCAAGGCCTATCGTGGATCACGAAACGTCTTCATGTAACAACTAGGCAGAAGCACTATGAGAAACTCCAATGTGGTGTGTGCTTTCGTATCACACAGAGTTGAACTTTTCTTTTGATTGAGCAGCTTTGAAACATTCTTTTTGTAGAATCTGAAAGTGGACATTTGGAGCTGTTTGAGGCCTATGGCGGATAACGAAATAACTTCATATAATAATAACTAGAGAGAAGCATACTGAGAAGCTTCTTTGTGACGTGAGAATTCATCTCACAGATTTGAACCTTCATTTGATTGAGTAGCTTTGAAGCACTCTTTTTGTAGAATCTGCAAATGGACATTTGGAGGGGTTTGAGGCCTACAGTGGAAAAGGAAACGTCTTCACATAAAAAGGAGACAGAAGCATTCTCACAACATTCTTTGTGATATATGCATTCATCTCACAAAGCTGAACCTTACTTTTGATTGAGCAGTTTGGAGACCCCCTTTTTCTACTATCTGCAAGTGGACATTTGGAGTGCTTTGAGGCCTATGATGGAAAAGGAAATATCTTCCCTTAAGAAGTAGACAGAAGGATTCTGACAAATTTCTTTGTGATGTGTGCATTCATCTCACAGAGTTGAACCTTACTCTCGTTGAACAGTTTTGAAACACTGTTTTCGTAGAATCTGCAAGTGCACATTTTGAGCACTTGGAGGGCTATGGTGGTAAAGGAAATATCTTCCCATAAGAACTAGACACAAGCATTCTGACAAGCTCCTTTGTGATGTGGGCATTCGCCTCACAGAGTTGAAACTATCTTTTGATTGAGCAGCTTTGAAACACTCTTTCTGTAGAATCTGCAGGTAGGCATTTGGAAGGTTTGGGGCCTATGGTGGAAAAGGAAATATCTTCACACAAAAATTAGACAGAAGCATTCTGACAACCTTCTTTGTGATATGTGCATTTATCACACAGAGTGAAACCTTACTTTTTATTGGGAAGTTTTGAAACACCCTTTTTGAATGGTCTGCTTGTGGACATTTGGAGTGCTTTGAAGTCTATTGTGGCAAAGGAAATATCTTCACCTAAGAACTAGACAGAAGCATTCTGAGAAATTTCTTGTGATATGTGTATTCATCTCACAGAGTTGAACCTTACTTTGGATTGACTAGTTTTGAAACACTCTTTCTGGAGTATCTGAAAGTGGACGTTTGGAGTGCTTTGAGGCCTATGGTGGAAAAGGAAATATCTTCACATTAAAACTAGACAGAAGGATTTGGACAAACTACTTTGTGATGTGTACATTCATCTCACAGAGTTGAACCTTACTTTCCATTGAGCAGTTTTGAAACCTTCCTTTGGGGAATCTGCAAATGGATTTTTGGAGCACTTTGGGGCCTTGGCTGGAAAGAAAATACATTCACAAAAAACCTAGACAGAAGCATTCTCACAAACTACTTTGTGATGCCTGCATTCATCTCACGGGGCTGAACCTTGATTTTTATTGAGCAGTTTTGAAACACTCTTTTGTAGCATCTGCAAGTGGACATTTAGAGTGCTCGGAGGCCTACGGTGGATAACGAAATATCTTCATATCATAGCTAGACAGAAGCTATCTGAGAAGCTTTCTATGTGTGATGTGTGCATTCATCTCACAGAGTTGAACCTTACTTTTGATTGAGCAGCTTTGAAACCCTCTTTTTGTAGAATTTGCATGTGAACATTTGAAGCGCTTAGAGGCCTGTGGAGGAAAAGGAACTATCTTCACATAAAACCTAGACAGAAGCATTCTGACAAACTTCTTTGTGATGTGTGCATTCATCTCACAGAGTGGATCCTTACTTTTCATTGAGCAGATTTGAAACACTCTTTTTGTAGAATCTGCAGGTGGATATTTGGAGGGCTTTGAGGCCTCTGGTGGATAACGAAATATCTCCACATAATAACTAGACAGAAGAATTCTCACAAACTTCTTTGTAATGTGAGCATTCATCTCACAGATTTGAACTGTTCTTTTGACTGAGCAGCTTTGAAACACTCTTTTTATGAAATCTGCAAGTGGACATTTGGATCGCTTTGAGGCCTCTGGTGGAAAAGGAAATATCTTCACAATAAAACTGGAGAGAAGCATTCTGACAAACTGCTTTGTGATGTGTACATTCATCTCACAGAGTTGAACCTTGCTTTACATTGAGCAGTTTGGAACACACTTTTTGTAGAATTTGAAAGTGGACCTTTGGGATTGCTTTGAGGCCTATGGTGGAAAAGGAAATATCTTCATATAAAGACTAGACAGAAGCATTGTGACAAACTCCTTTGTGATGTGTGCATTCAACTCACACAGTTGAACTTTTCTTTTGACTGAGCAACTTTGAAACACTCTATCTGTAGAATTTCCCAGTGGATATTTGCAGTGGTTTGAGGCCTCTGACGGAAAGGGAAGTATCTTCACATAACAACTAGACAGAAGCACTCTGACTAAATTTTTGTGATGTGTCATTCTTCTCACAGAGTTGAACCTTACTTTTCATTGAGGAATTTTTAAATACTTTTTTGTAGAATCTGCAAGGTGACATTTGCAGGGCTTCAAGGCCTATCGTGGATCACGAAACGTCTTCATGTAACAACTAGGCAGAAGCACTATGAGAAACTCCAATGTGGTGTGTGCTTTCGTATCACACAGAGTTGAACTTTTCTTTTGATTGAGCAGCTTTGAAACATTCTTTTTGTAGAATCTGAAAGTGGACATTTGGAGCTGTTTGAGGCCTATGGCGGATAACGAAATAACTTCATATAATAATAACTAGAGAGAAGCATACTGAGAAGCTTCTTTGTGACGTGAGAATTCATCTCACAGATTTGAACCTTCATTTGATTGAGTAGCTTTGAAGCACTCTTTTTGTAGAATCTGCAAATGGACATTTGGAGGGGTTTGAGGCCTACAGTGGAAAAGGAAACGTCTTCACATAAAAAGGAGACAGAAGCATTCTCACAACATTCTTTGTGATATATGCATTCATCTCACAAAGCTGAACCTTACTTTTGATTGAGCAGTTTGGAGACCCCCTTTTTCTACTATCTGCAAGTGGACATTTGGAGTGCTTTGAGGCCTATGATGGAAAAGGAAATATCTTCCCTTAAGAAGTAGACAGAAGGATTCTGACAAATTTCTTTGTGATGTGTGCATTCATCTCACAGAGTTGAACCTTACTCTCGTTGAACAGTTTTGAAACACTGTTTTCGTAGAATCTGCAAGTGCACATTTTGAGCACTTGGAGGGCTATGGTGGTAAAGGAAATATCTTCCCATAAGAACTAGACACAAGCATTCTGACAAGCTCCTTTGTGATGTGGGCATTCGCCTCACAGAGTTGAAACTATCTTTTGATTGAGCAGCTTTGAAACACTCTTTCTGTAGAATCTGCAGGTAGGCATTTGGAAGGTTTGGGGCCTATGGTGGAAAAGGAAATATCTTCACACAAAAATTAGACAGAAGCATTCTGACAACCTTCTTTGTGATATGTGCATTTATCACACAGAGTGAAACCTTACTTTTTATTGGGCAGCTTTGAAACACCCTTTTTGAATGATCTGCAAGTGGACATTTGGAGTGCTTTGAGGTCTATTGTGGCCAAGGAAATATCTTCACCTAAGAACTAGACAGAACCGTTCTGAGAAATCTCTTGTGATATGTGTATTCATCTCACAGAGTTGAATCTTACTTTGGATTGACTAGTTTCGAAACACTCTTTCTGTAGAATCTGAAAGTGGACGTTTGGAGTGCTTTGAGGCCTATGGTGGAAAAGGAAATATCTTCACATTAAAACTAGACAGAAGGATTTGGACAAACTACTTTGTGATGTGCACATTCATCTCACAGAGTTGAACCTTTCTTTTGATTGAGCAGCTTTGAAACCCTCTTTTTGGGGAATTTGCATGTGAACATTTGAAGCGCTTAGAGGCCTGTGGAGGAAAAGGAACTATCTTCACATAAAACCTAGACAGAAGCATTCTGACAAACTTCTTTGTGATGTGTGCATTCATCTCACAGAGTGGATCCTTACTTTTCATTGAGCAGTTTTGAAACACTCTTTTTGTAGAATCTGCAGGTGGATATTTGGAGGGCTTTGAGGCCTCTGGTGGATAACGAAATATCTCCACATAATAACTAGACAGAGGAATTCTCACAAACTTCTTTGTAATGTGAGCATTCATCTCACAGATTTGAACTGTTCTTTTGACTGAGCAGCTTTGAAACACTCTTTTTATGAAATCTGCAAGTGGACATTTGGATCGCTTTGAGGCCTCTGGTGGAAAAGGAAATATCTTCACAATAAAACTGGAGAGAAGCATTCTGACAAACTGCTTTGTGATGTGTACATTCATCTCACAGAGTTGAACCTTGCTTTACATTGAGAAGTTTGGAACACACTTTTTGTAGAATTTGAAAGTGGACCTTTTGGATTGCTTTGAGGCCTATGGTGGAAAAGGAAATATCTTCATATAAAGACTAGACAGAAGCATTGTGACAAACTCCTTGGTGATGTGTGCATTCAACTCACAGAGTTGAACTTTTCTTTTGACTGAGCAACTTTGAAACACTCTATCTGTAGAATTTCCCAGTGGATATTTGCAGTGGTTTGAGGCCTCTGACGGAAAGGGAAGTATCTTCACATAACAACTAGACAGAAGCACTCTGACTAAATTTTTGTGATGTGTCATTCTTCTCACAGAGTTGAACCTTACTTTTCATTCAGGAATTTTTAAATACTTTTTTGTAGAATCTGCAAGGTGACATTTGCAGCGCTTCAAGGCCTATCGTGGATCACGAAACGTCTTCATGTAACAACTAGGCAGAAGCACTATGAGAAACTCCAATGTGGTGTGTGCTTTCGTATCACACAGAGTTGAACTTTTCTTTTGATTGAGCAGCTTTGAAACATTCTTTTTGTAGAATCTGAAAGTGGACATTTGGAGCTGTTTGAGGCCTATGGTGGATAACGAAATATCTTCATATAATAATAACTAGAGAGAAGCATACTGAGAAGCTTCTTTGTGACGTGAGAATTCATCTCACAGATTTGAACCTTCGTTTGATTGAGTAGCTTTGAAGCACTCTTTTTGTAGAATCTGCAAATGGACATTTGGAGGGTTTCGAGGCCTACAGTGGAGAAGGAAACGTCTTCATATAAAAAGGAGACAGAAGCACTCTCCCAACATTCTTTGTGGTATTTGCATTCATCTCACAAAGCTGAACCTTACTTTTGATTGAGCAGTTTGGAGACCCCCTTTTTCTACTATCTGCAAGTGGACATTTGGAGTGCTTTGAGGCCTATGATGGAAAAGGAAATATCTTCCCTTAAGAAGTAGACAGAAGGATTCTGACAAATTTCTTTGTGATGTGTGCATTCATCTCACAGAGTTGAACCTTACTCTCGTTGAACAGTTTTGAAACACTGTTTTCGTAGAATCTGCAAGTGGACATTTTGAGCGCTTGGAGGGCTATGGTGGTAAAGGAAATATCTTTCCATAAGAACTAGACACAAGCATTCTGACAAGCTCCTTTGTGATGTGGGCATTCGCCTCACAGAGTTGAAACTATCTTTTGATTGAGCAGCTTTGAAACACTCTTTCTGTAGAATCTGCAGGTAGGCATTTGGAAGGTTTGGGGCCTATGGTGGAAAAGGAAATATCTTCACACAAAAATTAGACAGAAGCATTCTGACAACCTTCTTTGTGATATGTGCATTTATCACACAGAGTGAAACCTTACTTTTTATTGGGCAGTTTTGAAACACCCTTTTTGAATGATCTGCATGTGGACATTTGGAGTGCTTTGAGGTCTATTGTGGCCAAGGAAATATCTTCACCTAAGAACTAGATAGAAGCATTCTGAGAAATTTCTTGTGATATGTGTATTCATCTCAGAGAGTTGAACCTTACTTGGGATTGACTAGTTTCGAAACACTCTTTCTGGAGAATCTGAAAGTGGACGTTTGCAGTGCTTTGAGGCCTATGGTGGAAAAGGAAATATCTTCACATTAAAACTAGACAGAAGGATTTGGACAAACTACTTTGTGATGTGTACATTCATCTCACAGAGTTGAACCTTACTTTCCATTGAGCAGTTTTGAAACCTTCCTTTGGGGAATCTGCATATGGATTTTTGGAGCACTTTGGGGCCTTGGCTGGAAAGGAAATACATTCACAAAAAACCTAGACAGAAGCATTCTCACAAACTACTTTGTGATGCCTGCATTCATTTCACGGGGCTGAACCTTGATTTCCATTGAGCAGATTTGAAACACTCTTTTGTAGCATCTGCAAGTGGACATTTAGAGTGCTCCGAGGCCTACGGTGGATAACGAAATATCTTCATATCATAGCTAGACAGAAGCTATCTGAGAAGCTTTCTATGTGTGATGTGTGCATTCATCTCACAGAGTTGAACCTTACTTTTGATTGAGCAGCTTTGAAACCCTCTTTTTGTAGAATTTGCATGTGAACATTTGAAGCGCTTAGAGGCCTGTGGAGGAAAAGGAGCTATCTTCACTTAAAACCTAGACAGAAGCATTCTGACAAACTTCTTTGTGATGTGTGCATTCATCTCACAGAGTGGATCCTTACTTTTCATTGAGCAGTTTTGAAACACTCTTTTTGTAGAATCTGCAGGTGGATATTTGGAGGGCTTTGAGGCCTCTGGTGGATAACGAAATATCTCCACATAATAACTAGACAGAAGAATTCTCACAAACTTCTTTGTAATGTGAGCATTCATCTCACAGATTTGAACTGTTCTTTTGACTGAGCAGCTTTGAAACACTCTTTTTGTGAAATCTGCTAGTGGACATTTGGATCGCTTTGAGGCCTCTGGTGGAAAAGGATATATCTTCACAATAAAACTGGAGAGAAGCATTTTGACAAACTGCTTTGTGATGTGTACATTCATCTCACAGAGTTGAACCTTGCTTTACATTGAGCAGTTTGGAACACACTTTTTGTAGAATTTGAAAGTGGACCTTTTGGATTGCTTTGAGGTCTATGGTGGAAAAGGAAATATCTTCATATAAAGACTAGACAGAAGCATTGTGACAAACTCCTTTGTGATGTGTGCATTCAACTCACACAGTTGAACTTTTCTTTTGACTGAGCAACTTTGAAATACTCTATCTGTAGAATTTCCCAGTGGATATTTGCAGTGGTTTGAGGCCTCTGACGGAAAGGGAAGTATCTTCACATAACAACTAGACAGAAGCACTCTGACTAAATTTTTGTGATGTGTCATTCTTCTCACAGAGTTGAACCTTACTTTTCATTGAGGAATTTTTAAATACTTTTTTGTAGAATCTGCAAGGTGACATTTGCAGCGCTTCAAGGCCTATCGTGGATCACGAAACGTCTTCATGTAACAACTAGGCAGAAGCACTATGAGAAACTCCAATGTGGTGTGTGCTTTCGTATCACACAGAGTTGAACTTTTCTTTTGATTGAGCAGCTTTGAAACATTCTTTTTGTAGAATCTGAAAGTGGACATTTGGAGCTGTTTGAGGCTTATGGTGGATAAAGAAATATCTTCATATAATAATAACTAGAGAGAAGCATACTGAGAAGCTTCTTTGTGACGTGAGAATTCATCTCACAGATTTGAACCTTCGTTTGATTGAGTAGCTTTGAAGCACTCTTTTTGTAGAATCTGCAAATGGACATTTGGAGGGGTTTGAGGCCTACAGTGGAAAAGGAAACGTCTTCACATAAAAAGGAGACAGAAGCATTCTCCCAACATTCTTTGTGATATATGCATTCATCTCAGAAAGCTGAACCTTACTTTTGATTGAGCAGTTTGGAGACCCCCTTTTTCTACTATCTGCAAGTGGACATTTGGAGTGCTTTGAGGCCTATGATGGAAAAGGAAATATCTTCCCTTAAGAAGTAGACAGAAGGTTTCTGACAAATTTCTTTGTGATGTGTGCATTCATCTCACAGAGTTGAACCTTACTCTCGTTGAACAGTTTTGAAACACTGTTTTCGTAGAATCTGCAAGTGGACATTTTGAGCGCTTGGAGGGCTATGGTGGTAAAGGAAATATCTTCCCATAAGAACTAGACACAAGCATTCTGACAAGCTCCTTTGTGATGTGGGCATTCGCCTCACAGAGTTGAAACTATCTTTTGATTGAGCAGCTTTGAAACACTCTTTCTGTAGAATCTGCAGGTAGGCATTTGGAAGGTTTGGGGCCTATGGTGGAAAACGAAATATCTTCACACAAAAATTAGAAGCATTCTGACAACCTTCTTTGTGATATGTGCATTTATCACACAGAGTGAAACCTTACTTTTTATTGGGCAGTTTTGAAACACCCTTTTTGAATTATCTGCATGTGGACATTTGGAGTGCTTTGAGGTCTATTGTGGCCAAGGAAATATCTTCACCTAAGAACTAGACAGAAGCATTCTGAGAAATTTCTTGTGATATGTGTATTCATCTCACAGTGTTGAACCTTACTTTGGATTGACTAGTTTCGAAACACTCTTTCTGGAGAATCTGAAAGTGGACATTAGGAGTGCTTTGAGGCCTATTGTGTAAAAGGAAATATCTTCATATTAAAACTAGACAGAAGGATTTGGACAAACTACTTTGTGATGTGTACATTCATCTCACAGAGTTGAACCTTACTTTCCATTGAGCAGTTTTGAAACCTTCCTTTGGGGAATCTGCAAGTGGATTTTTGGAGCACTTTGGGGCCTTGGCTGGAAAGGAAATACATTCACAAAAAACCTAGACAGAAGCATTCTCACAAACTACTTTGTGATGCCTGCATTCATCTCACGGGGCTGAACCTTGATTTTCATTGAGCAGTTTTGAAACACTCTTTTGTAGCATCTGCAAGTGGACATTTAGAGTGCTCGGAGGCCTACGGTGGATAACGAAATATCTTCATATCATAGCTAGACAGAAGCTATCTGAGAAGCTTTCTATGTGTGATGTGTGCATTCATCTCACAGAGTTGAACCTTACTTTTGATTGAGCAGCTTTGAAACCCTCTTTTTGTAGAATTTGCATGTGAACATTTGAAGCGCTTAGAGGCCTGTGGAGGAAAAGGAACTATCTTCACATAAAACCTAGACAGAAGCATTCTGACAAACTTCTTTGTGATGTGTGCATTCATCTCACAGAGTGGATCCTTACTTTTCATTGAGCAGTTTTGAAACACTCTTTTTGTAGAATCTGCAGGTGGATATTTGGAGGGCTTTGAGGCCTCTGGTGGATAACGAAATATCTCCACATAATAACTAGACAGAGGAATTCTCACAAACTTCTTTGTAATGTGAGCATTCATCTCACAGATTTGAACTGTTCTTTTGACTGAGCAGCTTCGAAACACTCTTTTTATGAAATCTGCAAGTGGACATTTGGATCGCTTTGAGGCCTCTGGTGGAAAAGGAAATATCTTCACAATAAAACTGGAGAGAAGCATTCTGACAAACTGCTTTGTGATGTGTACATTCATCTCACAGAGTTGAACCTTGCTTTACATTGAGCAGTTTGGAACACACTTTTTGTAGTATTTGAAAGTGGACCTTTTGGATTGCTTTGAGGCCTATGGTGGAAAAGGAAATATCTTCATATAAAGACTAGACAGAAGCATTGTGACAAACTCCTTTGTGATGTGTGCATTCAACTCACAGAGTTGAACTTTTCTTTTGACTGAGCAACTTTGAAACACTCTATCTGTAGAATTTCCCAGTGGATATTTGCAGTGGTTTGAGGCCTCTGACGGAAAGGGAAGTATCTTCACATAACAACTAGACAGAAGCACTCTGACTAAATTTTTGTGATGTGTCATTCTTCTCACAGAGTTGAACCTTACTTTTCATTGAGGATTTTTTAAATACTTTTTTGTAGAATCTGCAAGGTGACATTTGCAGCGCTTCAAGGCCTATCGTGGATCACGAAACGTCTTCATGTAACAACTAGGCAGAAGCACTATGAGAAACTCCAATGTGGTGTGTGCTTTCGTATCACACAGAGTTGAACTTTTCTTTTGATTGAGCAGCTTTGAAACATTCTTTTTGTAGAATCTGAAAGTGGACATTTGGAGCTGTTTGAGGCCTATGGTGGATAACGAAATATCTTCATATAATAATAACTAGAGAGAAGCATACTGAGAAGCTTCTTTGTGACGTGAGAATTCATCTCACAGATTTGAACCTTCGTTTGATTGAGTAGCTTTGAAGCACTCTTTTTGTAGAATCTGCAAATGGACATTTGGAGGGGTTCGAGGCCTACAGTGGAAAAGGAAACGTCTTCACATAAAAAGGAGACAGAAGCACTCTCCCAACATTCTTTGTGATATTTGCATTCATCTCACAAAGCTGAACCTTACTTTTGATTGAGCAGTTTGGAGACCCCCTTTTTCTACTCTCTGCAAGTGGACATTTGGAGTGCTTTGAGGCCTATGATGGAAAAGGAAATATCTTCCCTTAAGAAGTAGACAGAAGGATTCTGACAAAATTCTTTGTGATGTGTGCATTCATCTCACAGAGTTGAACCTTACTCTCGTTGAACAGTTTTGAAACACTGTTTTCGTAGAATCTGCAAGTGGACATTTTGAGCGCTTGGAGGGCTATGGTGGTAAAGGAAATATCTTCCCATAAGAACTAGACACAAGCATTCTGACAAGCTCCTTTGTGATGTGGGCATTCGCCTCACAGAGTTGAAACTATCTTTTGATTGAGCAGCTTTGAAACACTCTTTCTGTAGAATCTGCAGGTAGGCATTTGGAAGGTTTGGGGCCTATGGTGGAAAAGGAAATATCTTCACACAAAAATTAGACAGAAGCATTCTGACAACCTTCTTTGTGATATGTGCATTTATCACACAGAGTGAAACCTTACTTTTTATTGGGCAGTTTTGAAACACCCTTTTTGAATGATCTGCATGTGGACATTTGGAGTGCTTTGAGGTCTATAGTGGCCAAGGATATATCTTCACCTAAGAACTAGACAGAAGCATTCTGAGAAATTTCTTGTGATATGTGTATTCATCTCATAGAGTTGAACCTTACTTTGGATTGACTAGTTTCGAAACACTCTTTCTGGAGAATCTGAAAGTGGACGTTTGGAGTGCTTTGAGGCCTATGGTGGAAAAGGAAATATCTTCACATTAAAACTAGACAGAAGGATTTGGACAAACTACTTTGTGATGTGTACATTCATCTCACAGAGTTGAACCTTACTTTCCATTGAGCAGTTTTGAAACCTTCCTTTGGGGAATCTGCATATGGATTTTTGGAGCACTTTGGGGCCTTGGCTGGAAAGGAAATACATTCACAAAAAACCTAGACAGAAGCATTCTCACAAACTACTTTGTGATGCCTGCATTCATTTCACGGGGCTGAACCTTGATTTCCATTGAGCAGATTTGAAACACTCTTTTGTAGCATCTGCAAGTGGACATTTAGAGTGCTCGGAGGCCTACGGTGGATAACGAAATATATTCATATCATAGCTAGACAGAAGCTATCTGAGAAGCTTTATATGTGTGATGTGTGCATTCATCTCACAGAGTTGAACCTTACTTTTGATTGAGCAGCTTTGAAACCCTCTTTTTGTAGAATTTGCATGTGAACATTTGAAGCGCTTAGAGGCCTGTGGAGGAAAAGGAACTATCTTCACTTAAAACCTAGACAGAAGCATTCTGACAAACTTCTTTGTGATGTGTGCATTCATCTCACAGAGTGGATCCTTACTTTTCATTGAGCAGTTTTGAAACACTCTTTTTGTAGAATCTGCAGGTGGATATTTGGAGGGCTTTGAGGCCTCTGGTGGATAACGAAATATCTCCACATAATAACTAGACAGAAGAATTCTCACAAACTTCTTTGTAATGTGAGCATTCATCTCACAGATTTGAACTGTTCTTTTGACTGAGCAGCTTTGAAACACTCTTTTTGTGAAATCTGCAAGTGGACATTTGGATCGCTTTGAGGCCTCTGGTGGAAAAGGATATATCTTCACAATAAAACTGGAGAGAAGCATTTTGAGAAACTGCTTTGTGATGTGTACATTCATCTCACAGAGTTGAACCTTGCTTTACATTGAGCAGTTTGGAACACACTTTTTGTAGAATTTGAAAGTGGACCTTTTGGATTGCTTTGAGGCCTATGGTGGAAAAGGAAATATCTTCATATAAAGACTAGACAGAAGCATTGTGACAAACTCCTTTGTGATGTGTGCATTCAACTCACACAGTTGAACTTTTCTTTTGACTGAGCAAGTTTGAAATACTCTATCTGTAGAATTTCCCAGTGGATATTTGCAGTGGTTTGAGGCCTCTGACGGAAAGGGAAGTATCTTCACATAACAACTAGACAGAAGCACTCTGACTAAATTTTTGTGATGTGTCATTCTTCTCACAGAGTTGAACCTTACTTTTCATTGAGGAATTTTTAAATACTTTTTTGTAGAATCTGCAAGGTGACATTTGCAGCGCTTCAAGGCCTATCGTGGATCACGAAACGTCTTCATGTAACAACTAGGCAGAAGCACTATGAGAAACTCCAATGTGGTGTGTGCTTTCGTATCACACAGAGTTGAACTTTTCTTTTGATTGAGCAGCTTTGAAACATTCTTTTTGTAGAATCTGAAAGTGGACATTTGGAGCTGTTTGAGGCCTATGGTGGATAAAGAAATATCTTCATATAATAATAACTAGAGAGAAGCATACTGAGAAGCTTCTTTGTGACGTGAGAATTCATCTCACAGATTTGAACCTTCGTTTGATTGAGTAGCTTTGAAGCACTCTTTTTGTAGAATCTGCAAATGGACATTTGGAGGGATTCGAGGCCTACAGTGGAAAAGGAAACGTCTTCACATAAAAAGGAGACAGAAGCATTCTCCCAATATTCTTTGTGATATTTGCATTCATCTCACAAAGCTGAACCTTACTTTTGATTGAGCAGTTTGGAGACCCACTTTTTCTACTATCTGCAAGTGGACATTTGGAGTGCTTTGAGGCCTATGATGGAAAAGGAAATACCTTCCCTTAAGAAGTAGACAGAAGGATTCTGACAAATTTCTTTGTGATGTGTGCATTCATCTCACAGAGTTGAACCTTACTCTCGTTGAACAGTTTTGAAACACTGTTTTCGTAGAATCTGCAAGTGGACATTTTGAGCGCTTGGAGGGCTATGGTGGTAAAGGAAATATCTTCCCATAAGAACTAGACACAAGCATTCTGACAAGCTCCTTTGTGATGTGGGCATTCGCCTCACAGAGTTGAAACTATCTTTTGATTGAGCAGCTTTGAAACACTCTTTCTGTAGAATCTGCAGGTAGGCATTTGGAAGGTTTGGGGCCTATGGTGGAAAAGGAAATATCTTCACACAAAAATTAGAAGCATTCTGACAACCTTCTTTGTGATATGTGCATTTATCACACAGAGTGAAACCTTACTTTTTATTGGGCAGTTTTGAAACACCCTTTTTGAATGGTCTGCTTGTGGACATTTGGAGTGCTTTGAGGTCTATTGTGGCCAAGGAAATATCTTCACCTAAGAACTAGACAGAAGCATTCTGAGAAATTTCTTGTGATATGTGTATTCATCTCACAGAGTTGAACCTTACTTTGGATTGACTAGTTTTGAAACACTCTTTCTGGAGTATCTGAAAGTGGACGTTTGGAGTGCTTTGAGGCCTATGGTGGAAAAGGAAATATCTTCACATTAAAACTAGACAGAAGGATTTGGACAAACTACTTTGTGATGTGTACATTCATCTCACAGAGTTGAACCTTACTTTCCATTGAGCAGTTTTGAAACCTTCCTTTGGGGAATCTGCAAGTGGATTTTTGGAGCACTTTGGGGCCTTGGCTGGAAAGGAAATACATTCACAAAAAATCTAGACAGAAGCATTCTCACAAACTACTTTGTGATGCCTGCATTCATCTCATGGGGCTGAACCTTGATTTTCATTGAGCAGTTTTGAAACACTCTTTTGTAGCATCTGCAAGTGGACATTTAGAGTGCTCGGAGGCCTACGGTGGATAACGAAATATCTTCATATCATAGCTAGACAGAAGCTATCTGAGAAGCTTTCTATGTGTGATGTGTGCATTCATCTCACAGAGTTGAACCTTACTTTTGATTGAGCAGCTTTGAAACCCTCTTTTTGTAGAATTTGCATGTGAACATTTGAAGCGCTTAGAGGCCTGTGGAGGAAAAGGAACTATCTTCACATAAAACCTAGACAGAAGCATTCTGACAAACTTCTTTGTGATGTGTGCATTCATCTCACAGAGTGGATCCTTACTTTTCATTGAGCAGTTTTGAAACACTCTTTTTGTAGAATCTGCAGGTGGATATTTGGAGGGCTTTGAGGCCTCTGGTGGATAACGAAATATCTCCACATAATAACTAGACAGAAGAATTCTCACAAACTTCTTTGTAATGTGAGCATTCATCTCACAGATTTGAACTGTTCTTTTGACTGAGCAGCTTTGAAACACTCTTTTTATGAAATCTGCAAGTGGACATTTGGATCGCTTTGAGGCCTCTGGTGGAAAAGGAAATATCTTCACAATAAAACTGGAGAGAAGCATTCTGACAAACTGCTTTGTGATGTGTACATTCATCTCACAGAGTTGAACCTTGCTTTACATTGAGCAGTTTGGAACACACTTTTTGTAGAATTTGAAAGTGGACGTTTTGGATTGCTTTGAGGCCTATGGTGGAAAAGGAAATATCTTCATATAAAGACTAGACAGAAGCATTGTGACAAACTCCTTTGTGATGTGTGCATTCAACTCACAGAGTTGAACTTTTCTTTTGACTGAGCAACTTTGAAACACTCTATCTGTAGAATTTCCCAGTGGATATTTGCAGTGGTTTGAGGCCTCTGACGGAAAGGGAAGTATCTTCACATAACAACTAGACAGAAGCACTCTGACTAAATTTTTGTGATGTGTCATTCTTCTCACAGAGTTGAACCTTACTTTTCATTGAGGAATTTTTAAATACTTTTTTGTAGAATCTGCAAGGTGACATTTGCAGCGCTTCAAGGCCTATCGTGGATCACGAAACGTCTTCATGTAACAACTAGGCAGAAGCACTATGAGAAACTCCAATGTGGTGTGTGCTTTCGTATCACACAGAGTTGAACTTTTCTTTTGATTGAGCAGCTTTGAAACATTCTTTTTGTAGAATCTGAAAGTGGACATTTGGAGCTGTTTGAGGCCTATGGTGGATAAAGAAATATCTTCATATAATAATAACTAGAGAGAAGCATACTGAGAAGCTTCTTTGTGACGTGAGAATTCATCTCACAGATTTGAACCTTCGTTTGATTGAGTAGCTTTGAAGCACTCTTTTTGTAGAATCTGCAAATGGACATTTGGAGGGGTTTGAGGCCTACAGTGGAAAAGGAAACGTCTTCACATAAAAAGGAGACAGAAGCATTCTCCCAACATTCTTTGTGATATATGCATTCATCTCACAAAGCTGAACCTTACTTTTGATTGAGCAGTTTGGAGACCCCCTTTTTCTACTATCTGCAAGTGGACATTTGGAGTGCTTTGAGGCCTATGATGGAAAAGGAAATATCTTCCCTTAAGAAGTAGACAGAAGGATTCTGACAAATTTCTTTGTGATGTGTGCATTCATCTCACAGAGTTGAACCTTACTCTCATTGAACAGTTTTGAAACACTGTTTTCGTAGAATCTGCAAGTGCACATTTTGAGCACTTGTAGGGCTATGGTGGTAAAGGAAATATCTTCCCATAAGAACTAGACACAAGCATTCTGACAAGCTCCTTTGTGATGTGGGCATTCGCCTCACAGAGTTGAAACTATCTTTTGATTGAGCAGCTTTGAAACACTCTTTCTGTAGAATCTGCAGGTAGGCATTTGGAAGGTTTGGGGCCTATGGTGGAAAAGGAAATATCTTCACACAAAAATTAGACAGAAGCATTCTGACAACCTTCTTTGTGATATGTGCATTTATCACACAGAGTGAAACCTTACTTTTTATTGGGCAGTTTTGAAACACCCTTTTTGAATGATCTGCATGTGGACATTTGGAGTGCTTTGAGGTCTATAGTGGCCAAGGATATATCTTCACCTAAGAACTAGACAGAAGCATTCTGAGAAATTTCTTGTGATATGTGTATTCATCTCATAGAGTTGAACCTTACTTTGGATTGACTAGTTTCGAAACACTCTTTCTGGAGAATCTGAAAGTGGACGTTTGGAGTGCTTTGAGGCCTATGGTGGAAAAGGAAATATCTTCACATTAAAACTAGACAGAAGGATTTGGACAAACTACTTTGTGATGTGTACATTCATCTCACAGAGTTGAACCTTACTTTCCATTGAGCAGTTTTGAAACCTTCCTTTGGGGAATCTGCATATGGATTTTTGGAGCACTTTGGGGCCTTGGCTGGAAAGGAAATACATTCACAAAAAACCTAGACAGAAGCATTCTCACAAACTACTTTGTGATGCCTGCATTCATTTCACGGGGCTGAACCTTGATTTCCATTGAGCAGATTTGAAACACTCTTTTGTAGCATCTGCAAGTGGACATTTAGAGTGCTCGGAGGCCTACGGTGGATAACGAAATATATTCATATCATAGCTAGACAGAAGCTATCTGAGAAGCTTTATATGTGTGATGTGTGCATTCATCTCACAGAGTTGAACCTTACTTTTGATTGAGCAGCTTTGAAACCCTCTTTTTGTAGAATTTGCATGTGAACATTTGAAGCGCTTAGAGGCCTGTGGAGGAAAAGGAACTATCTTCACTTAAAACCTAGACAGAAGCATTCTGACAAACTTCTTTGTGATGTGTGCATTCATCTCACAGAGTGGATCCTTACTTTTCATTGAGCAGTTTTGAAAC